>NC_142141.1:39628452-39940119 GCF_024610735.1 Ursus americanus | reverse complement strand
TCTCCCTCTCCCACTCCCCCTGCTTGTGTTCCCTCTCTTGCTGTGTCTCTGTCAAATAAATAAAATCTTAAAAAAAAGAGAGAGAGCGAGAAGAAGGAGCTAAGCAGAGGGGAAGGTTGCATGTGATCACAGCATAAGCATGGATCAGGCTGAGGAGAACTTGAAACCCACCTTAACCAGGGCCTTCTCAGTCACTGTAAACCTCTGAAAGAAGGAAATGTTTGGGGGCGGGCAGGGTTTTCTCTCTCTCCACAGTGACTCCTCTTGGTAGTCTAAAGCCCCAGTCCCTTGACACACCCTTCAAAGCCTTCCTGATATGGTCTTGCTTACTTTCCCAACTTAATTTCTTGCCTTTCCAGCTTCCAACTTTATGAACAGACAACCCTTCTATATGTGTCATGCCACATTCAGGCTCTGCCCTTGCATGCTGCATTGCCATTGTCTGGCTAATTTCTTCTTTAGCCTTTAGGATTCAAGTTAAGAATCATCTTGTTCAAGACATTTCTTCAAGACTCACAAGACTGATTAAGTTCCTTTTTTGGGCATCCATAATACTCTGTGTATATCTTCATGGTTGACCGAATGACATTTTTGTATAATTATTTGTCTCTTCTCCTTTCCCTCACATAAGAGGTACTGACCACCCTTCTGGAATGAAGAACATATTCCCTCAGATGCTGGAAGTGCCACTGGAGATAGCCATCAAATGTCAGCTCCCTGCGGGGACTGCCTTTGTTGAAAAGAGCCATCTAAGCCAACTTAGCTCCCTTTTCTGGGGTGTCAGCATCCAATGACTAACCAACACAGAGGTTAAAGGCTCGGCCCTTACACCTAGGGAGGTTCAAGTCTGAAGCTCACTAGAAATTCAGAAATCTCTGCAGGGTCAGCTGCGGTTTCCACTGATACTGCATCACAGCTCAACTTCTCCCTGTGCCTAATCCTGCTTCCTTCCTGCCTTTCCAAGGGTGTTGATTCCAAGAACTCCCTCATCAATTTTCTGCATGTTATTCTCCACTTCAGAATCAGCTTCCAGTGATCGCCATGTGTGACACTACCTTCATTTGATCGGAGAAAGTTGAGGACAGAGGTGCCTTATTCATCTTTGTATTTCTAGCACACAGCAAGGTGTCTGGCACAGAGTGTGCTTTCAACAAATGCTGGTGGGCAGTTTGAATAAATGAAATTCGACGTGAGAAAGGCTTTTGGTATAGCTAAAAAAAATGAAGTGGTCAATCAGGTTTCCTCTAGAAGGCATATTGCTTCATCACACTGATAGCCTCAACAATTAAATAGGGGAAGAGCCCTGGACTTGGAGTTAACATATCTGGGTACAAGTTTTATTCTTCCCCTTATTTATTAAGCTTGCACATTGTTGGGTTCTAGCACCAAACCAAGGGCACACTCAAAGCAGGTGATTTGAGAAGAATTTAATAAAGGGACTACTTACAAGGCAAAGGCCAAGTTCAAGGAAACCAACAGACAGTACAGTATTGGGAGACATTAACATGTTACCATCTCTAGGCCTGAAGGGTTAGGGTGAAGGGGGCTGAGTCTAGAACCCAGAGAGGCCACTGGAAGGGAACTGTGGTTTACCTAGAGGGATACAGCTTGTTCACTGGGGCCTGGTAAGAAGGGAGTTGGGGAAATTAACGCCCAGGGCTTATTCTCCATTGCCCTCCTCTCTCCTACTGGTGTCTTCCCTTGGACAAACCCAGTGAGAAGCCAGAAACCCAGGGGGTCCTTGCTGCAGGCCAGTGGATTCCCAGGCACAAAGGACAGAGAAGGGGAGAGGGTGGAGAAGGGAAGAGAATGGGTCTGGAGTGAAAACAGAAGATAACCAGCATAGGGACCACAAAGACTCAAGAGTTTAACTGATTTGCCTCTTACCTGGGGAAGGGAGCTCCACCCAGTCTGCTGGATGGGTAAGATACATAAACATGCTTTGTTAACTGCAAACTGAAATACCGATATTACTATGGTCTAACTGAAAATATTCACTTAATGTTTCCAAGAGCGGGTCTTCCTACAATCCAAATCTAGGAAGAGTTGTAGCAGACAGCACTACTGATTCAGTAGCAGGAAATCACTCCCATGCCTGCTGGCTATACTGCATTTTGATTCATGGAGACTGGGGTTTGGAAAGGCCAACTCTGAGTCATGACCTTGTGCCCTGAAATTTCAGTTCTTCTTCAGTTCATACATAAGCATGTAGCACGTTTTCTTCTGTGAGGGGATTCAGAATTATGAGCCACTAAATGCTACAGTCCAGCATTATTGAGAGAATGGTATCACTTGATTTATTTGCTCAATATTCATTAAAAAAAATTTATATCATAGCTTCTCTAACTCCTGCCATAGCTTTCATCTTCCATCCATTGGAAACTGGCAGGATTTCAAATCTTCTGGAGTAAAGAAAATGTGTCCAGACTCAGTATCATTTGTGGGAAATGAATTAACAATAGTTGAATTTAGTTTTTTAAAAACTAACAATTCTTTCATTTGATTTATATTTTATTACTTTAAAATTCCATTTTATTATTTTGTTTGTGCATACGAGTGTGGCTATGAGACCTAGAAAGCCAGAAAGTTTGAATTTCCTGTGTCCTTTAGCAAAGGGCATTGTGGAATGTGTGCTTGCAAAGCAGTTTCAGTTTCATCATTTAATCTCCTTCCCTCCCTCTCCCTCTCTTTCTCCTTCTCCTTCTCTCTTCCTTCTCTCCTTCTTTCTTCCACACATTAGTGCACTTCATACATATTTACTGAAACGCTGCTGTGTCCCAGTCAGTCTTCTAGAGAGCAGAGATACAGAAATGAACAAACTGAGAAAAACTGCTGCTTATATTCTAGTGGGGGAGACAGACAATAAACAAGATAGTAAGTAAAATATGTATTATGTGAAATGTTGGATTGTGAGAAAAATCAACTAAGAAAGGGAAATGGGGGAGTTGAACTGCAATTTTTCAGAGTGATCAAGTAATGTTCATATTTAACAATACGGGTTGATCTAAACCAACGTAAAATGAAGTTATACCACGTATTACAAACACAAAAGTTTGGTTCTAAATCCCTTAACGTAAAGACTGAAGAACTCAGTGAGATTCTCTGAGTCCCACACTTTTTGCCTGCAGAGTAACAGAGATGGAGTGGGGGCAGAGAAAGTAGAAATGCTCTAACTGTAGTGAAGTGATTTGGTGTAATATATAAACATAAAACTCAAAATCATTCATGACTCCTCTAACTCTTTCAGTCTGTCAGTAAATTCTCTTGGCTCTGCTGTCAACATATGTCCAGAATCAGACCATAGCTCTCACCTCCCCTGGTACCACCTTGGTCTGAACCACTATCATATCTTGTCTGGTTTATTGCAATAAACACCTCGTGACCCCCCAGCTCCTCACCCTACACACATCAGCTAGAGTGAGCCTTTAAAAAGTCAGGTCTTGTCACTCTTTGTTCAAACCCTGCACTGGCTCCCAGTTCACACAGAGTAACTGCCAAAGTCCTTACGATGCCCTGCAAGGCTCACTTTGATCTTTCCTACAGCTCCTGCCCTCACTCACTCCCCTCTGGCCACACCGGCATCTTCATTCTTTCTTGAATGTCAAGAATTTTCTGCCTTTAGGCCTTTGGTTTATCTTCCTCTATCTGAAATGCTTTCCCTAACTTACCCATTTCACTAACTCCCTCAAGTCTTTCTTCAGTTCTCTTCTCAGTGAGGCCTATAAGGACTACCCTCATGAAACTTCTCAACCTCTCCCCTTCACCATCCGTACCCTTGACCCCCATCTCCTGCTCTACTTTCTTATTTCAATAGTACTCATCACTTTTATGCATTTGATAACATTCACTAAAACAAGTGACTTATTATGTTTATGTGTAGCTCCGCCTGCTAGAAATAACTCTATGAGGGCAGCCCAGGTGTCAGGAACAATGCCTGGCCCAGAGTAGGCACCCAAAAGTATTTGTTTAGAAATAATTAATGCTCTCTCATGTGTGTGCATGTGTGTGTGTGCGCGCAGACACACACACACACACACACACACACACACACACACACACACCATACAAACTTTTCCTACACCCTCATTTTCTCTCACGCTATCCTCGGTCCAAACCACTTTCCTACACATTTTTTGGTCATATATCCTACTGTTATGGACTGAATGCTTGTGTTCCCCTGCCAGATTCAAATATTGAAGCCTTAACACCTAGTGTGGCTATATTTGGAGATGGGCCCCTGAAGGAAGTAATTAAGGTAATTACTAATAATTAAGTAATTTTTTTTTTTAGAGAGAGTTGGGGGAGGGGCAGAGGTAGAGAGAGAGAGAAAGAATCCCAAGCAGGCTCCACACTCAGTGGGGAGATCTCACAACCCTCAGATCATGACCTAAAAAGATATAAAGAGCCTGACACTTAACTGACTGAACCACCCAGGTGTCCCACTAGCAATTAATAATTAAATGAGGTCCTAGAGGTGGGACCCTGATCCCATAGGATTAGTCCTTTTTAAGAAAAGACAACAGAGAACTCGCTCTCTTTCTCTGTTCTTGCTCATGCACTGAGGAAAGGCATGTGAGCACACACTGAGAAGGCAGCCATGTGTAAGTCAGGAAGAGAGTTCTCACCAGGAACTAAACTGGCCAGTGCCTTGATCTTAGACGTCCAGCTTTCAGATCTGTGAGATATAAACTCTTACTGCTTAAGCCAGCCAGTAGTTGGTGTTTTGTTTAGGTAGTCCTCGTAGACTAATATACCTATTCATGTGTTTAGACTCACCTTAAAGCTCTCCTGCTCCATTAAGTCATCGCCAAATATATTAATTGATAGGGACATCCATTTACTGACTTTTGATAGCATTTTGAGGTAAATGACAAATTTTAGAGTTTGATTGTAGTTTGCATTGACTTATTCTCTGTTTTACGTATGTGTATCTGGTCTCCCTACAAAAGTATAAGCTGGTTTATGAGGGCAGAGGATGAAACAAATACAAGTCCATGGTGCCAGGTTCCCTTTGAGGAAAACAACTGTGTTGTATTCACAGAGAGGATTATAGGATTATTTTAATGCCCAAGGTCACATAAATGGTCCTGAAACAGAACTAGGTAGAGTTCTCATAAATCCAAGACCAGTATTCCATTTTTGAACAAGGATCATTTTTGATAGATGTTGAATTCATAAGAAAATGAAGGCTTTGTAAAAATATGTTTATGACAAAATGGAGTTCCTAAGGACACCAAAGTACGTCTTCCTGACACCAAACTAAGGAATAAGAGGCAGGGTGTCAGAAATGAAATTCTGGATCTTATCTCATTTCTCAATTATCTGTAACATCGTGTACCCCCACCTTCCTGTTGTGCAGGCAAGCTCGTCAGTGGCACACTGGGGCTGAAATAATGAGGAAGAGCAGGAAAGTAGGAAAAGGAGCATGGACTACGCGTTCATTGATCAAGCAGGCAAGCAGCTGAAAGGGCTAAGAAAATAAACACATTTAGATAATTACCCTTGTGGAAAAAATTAAGCAACCACCATTTGGTGTATAAGATTATGGGAAAGGGGAGCCTGCTGTCCTGACTTAAACAGGAGCTTGCTCAGACTTTGACTGGAGATGTTATACATATACTTTTCCATAGTATACATTTCTACAAACTAAACAAATTATTACCAACTAAAATTGGGTTTTAAGTAAATTCCTTTTCCTAAGTTACCATAGCATGTTTGGTGGTTGGGTTCCCAGGTCAGCCTGCAAAGTTCTCTTTGACCTGAAGTATTGCAATTTTGGTGTAAAAACTACACCAAACTGAAAATAATATAAATTACTGCTGATGGCTAAGTTAAAAATATTTCATCTGAGAAGGAGGAGAAAGTGGATGCACATTCCTGTAGAAATTCCGGAGGAACTTTGGGTATCTCTCAATCTTTGTATAGTGCTGTTGTTTACTATATTTATTTTTACTTGTAAAGGCACAACTTTAGTTTTCTTTAATATGTACCTGCCTAGTACTACTTTTTCACATATAGAACAAGTCAAATAAGAATGAATGAAAAAAAAATAAGACAGGAATTTTTATCAGGAAACTAAGCAAGAAGAAGCAAAGAGACAATGGTTAGAGAAAGTGTGACTGAATGTTCAAAAGACAGCATGCTTGATGAGTGGGCTGGAGGTGTGTAGAGGAAAGGCAGAGGCTGAGCATGTGGATAAGCCAGTGCGAGCTGATGGAAAGAGTGATGTTTTGGAGTCCATCTTGACTTGGACTTTCATTCTGCACAAACTGTAATTCTGGACAAATTACTCCCTTAACGTCTCTGCCTTAATTTCCTTCTTCATCTGTAAAATGAGGAAAGTCTTTGCTTCAAAACATTGGTGTGAGGATTAAAGGAGGGACTATAGCTAAAACTAGAGGAATCTAAAAATAAGAGTCATCAGTAAGAGTGCTGCTACAGGTCAACAGGGTGGGATTGTGCAGATAGGTAACAGGGGCAGAGCACTGGCTGGTTATGGTCTGGATTGCACTGGAGCTTGAAGGTGAGGTGGGAGAGGGCATGGTAGGAGCACTGAGGGAGGAGCACAGAGTGTGTGTGTTGGGATTATTCTTGTATGCCCACAGTGGAGGGAATAAATGCATAATGGAATGTATTATACTGTGCTCTGTTCTGCAGTGGAGTTTAGCATAGCCTCAATTCTTCTTTTTCATTGAGAAAGTAGCACAATATCTCTGGAGTCTTTATCTGTAAGCACGATTGGGTTGCTTGTGAATGTTGAAAAGAAATTAGGGTTACAGCCCCAGGGCACCATTTCTGAGTAGCCTTGTGCTGCAGGGGAACAATAGGAGCATTGCTCTGTAAAGCACTGTATCTATTTATTATCTCCCCAGGGGAATGTTAGAAGGCAATCAAGTCACAGTGAGGTTGCAGTAAACAGTAAGGACCTTTTCATGTCTTTCCGAGGAAGGAATGACTTCACCCTTCGCTTTGTGTCCAGCTTGGCCAATCTACAGCCTTGCTTTCCCAGGATGCCTTTTTCATTTCTCTTTTCTTTTACCACAGGGATTTTCAGTTGGGCTTTGGTGGGAAGGTGGGGGAAGAGGATATCAAAAATAGCAGAGAAGCTTTTTCAAAATGCACATGCCAACAGCCTGTCCCGGTGGGCTTCAGTACCTGGTGCCCCCTTGAGACAAACAGTGGATCCCATCCAGACCCAACTCACAACTCAAAGTCAAATTTCTCTATCACATGGCTCTTTTCTTTATACTCGGACCTGTACAAACTTCTTTGCAGTCCTCTTCATCTTAACCTGTCTAAATTCCCTAAATAATCTCAGAGAGCCATGTTGCATTCAAGGAAGGATGGGCTTATTGGTTAGCTACTTATATTTTCTAGAATTAATTGTAAGATTGCATTTATTTATTTATTTGAGAGAGAGAGAGAGAGAGAGCAAGCACACACCTGGGAGCAGGGTGAGGGGCAGAGAGGGAGGAAGAGGGAGAAGGAAAGAATTTCAAGCAGACTGCGCTGAGCAGGAAGGCCGACGTGGGGCTTGATTTCAGGACCCTGAGATCATGACCCGAGCTGAAACTAAGAGTTAGATGCTTAACCGAATGAACCACCCAGACATCCATAGAAGTAATTGTAAGTAACTTTGTAACTGTTTTAAAACTTCATTAAAAAACTGCAGATTTACTGTATGACAAAAGTCAATCTTCCAATTTTCTCCAGAAGCCAAAATTTATAGGAAAGAATGGAGAATTTGCTTGAGACTCAGTGGTGTGACCAGCACTCTTTCCTGGGAAGGGAAAAAGAAATCAAAGGATGAGAGACCTGAAGGGACTTTCCAGGCCCTAGGAAACTGCTTAGGGGCCTAGAATCGTGACAATCTTCTTACACGCTCTTGTGGATATCCCACGGTTCAAGGCATGGCCTAGATATATTGTTTCCAAGTGAAGAAAACTCCACTGGAGTATTGAACAGAATATTCTAAGAATCTTTTAAATCAACAGCTCTGCTGCTTGACCATGAGGAATGTGCCCTCCCTGGGGATGCCTGGAGAAGACGGAATGTGCACCAACAGTGGGGCCTTACCTCATCCTCCTCCAGTCTCTGTGGGCTCTTGTTCTGCAACATGATAGCTGGACCTCCCTGCCCTCTGTGTCTGCACTCTGGGCAAAACTGTGAAGTGGACTAGACTTGCCTTTCATTTCATCCATTTCAGCCTCAATGACACTTTATACCCTCATACTGCCCCCTGGCTGTTCAAAATTTATTTGGGGAGATGCAGTATATATTAAAATTTGCAAACTAATAGTCTATTTATAGATGTTTTATCTCAAGAGTCTTTTAAATTTTTATTTAGAACTAGTTACCAACATTTGAATCAAGAAACAAAATCCCAGATTCTCAGCCCTTCATGAAATAATTTGAAAGTTCTAGCCTCAATAGACCACATTTCCTCATGTTACGCCTTCAGATGGAGTCTGGGCTCTTGAATTTGATACAGTCCTCAGCCCTCCCTCTTACTTTAAATGGACATGTTTCACTCAATTTTTAAAAAAATGTATAGACTCAAAAATATTGTGGTTTGCTACTTCCCAGTGTAGGAGTATGGGTAAGCAACATAGGCATTCATCAGATTTGAACTCCAGCCTGTGTGACGGAGGGCACATTACTTAACTCTGGACATCTTTCTCTCATCTGTGAAATGGGGATAATAATACTACTTTCATAAGTTGTCAAGGGGATTATATAAAATATTTCTACACAGCACCTAGAATGATGCTTATTCATAGAAAACTCCCAATTAAGCTATTTGGGAGACTTCCTCTCAAAAAAGTATTTCATGTGTTACACTTTTCCTAATCCTTTCTCTCCTTTCTCCTTTCTCTATGCTTGTTTCCGATTCATAAACACAAACATTTTTGCTACTCATTCAACAAATATGGAATTAAATGTCAACTAAGTGCCAGTCAATGTGTTAGGTACTGGAAAAAGTAGGTGCAAGGAAATGTATTTTCTTTCTTTCTCTTTTTTAAAGATTTTATTTATTTATTTGAGAGAGACAGAGATTAAGAGAATGAGTGGGAGGAGGGGCAGAGGGAGAAGCAGACTCCCTGTGGGCAGGGAGCCCAACATGGCACTCAATTCTGGGACCCTGGGATCATGACCTGAGCTGAAGGTAGATGCTTAACCAACCGAGCCATCCAGACACCCAGGGGGCGTATTTTCATAATAAGACACAGTCCTATGTCCCAAAGAATTCATGATTTATTATATAATCAATGAGCCAAACATTGGGCCATGATAACATCAAGGAGGACACAACAATAAACACAGTTGTAATAATCATTTTCATTCGTGAGTAAATGGTGTGCTCATAAACAGTCTCTCCCAAAAAAGGGAAAAAAAAAGCCCCTTGTAGTATTTGGCAATTTCCACGGTGTAAATAATCCCACCATGGGTGATTTCAAGCTATTAATGGTTTACAATTGGCTTTTGTGAGCCAGTAGGAGTAGGTCCCAGCACATGCTGTTTGTACTGAACTTTTACCATACAAAGCCTCTTCCTGTGTATCCTTTAAGCAGGCACAGTTTGGATTATTATCCATTTCAGAAAGAGAATTCGAGGCCCAGAGTTCTGTGATTTTCCCAAGATCACAGAGATAGTGAATTTGGTACCAGAAAATAAGGTTTCTGATTCAAGTCCAGAATTTTTCTAACATACTGTCTTGCACAGCATCCCTTCAACTTTTTCAGACATTCAAGTATTAAAAAGATTTACTACTTATCCACCTTGTCAAGAAGCTAAAAGAGAATGTGTTCTACTAAAATGTGAGCGTAACTAAGAGGGAGAACGTGATGCAGGGAAGAGGGCTCCTATACAAGAGACAGGTGAAGGTAATCACAAGGATGGTGAAAGGAGCAATGTACCAAGAAGTCATCTTACAAGGATAGCCTTGTAGTAGGCCTACTGTTCAACAATTCAAAGGGGAGTATGTCAGAGGCTTTGAGGGAGATTTTTTCAAGAAGAAAAATGGAATAAAGGGTTATAAATGTATCCAGAGGGATTTATTAAGTAAGGGAGAGTATGATGATAAATAAGGAGATAGAAAAATAAATAAATGAAAAAACGAGACAATTATTAACTCTAGGAAAAATTAAAAGCAGTACAAATCAGGAAAACTCATTATAGCATAATATATATCTCGGCTCTAAGCAGTATTTATATTGTCAGAATAATGTAAACATTAAATATTGATTCAATCAATGTTATGATTTGCTATATTGGGAGAAGAGGAAATAAAGGTATATTCAAGTGGTGGGAAAGAGGTGTGTGTGTATGTGTGTGTGTGTGTGTGTGTAGGGAAATATTTCATTTTTATGACTGAAATAAAAAAATCTAGAAGTAGTGTTATTTGCATTCCACTGAATGATAATTGAAAGAAGTTGCCTCTTGGGACTGTAAAAATAATGTGTGTATAGTGGGAAACCTAGGGAGACCGTAAATTTTCATAGTAAGTGCTGTAGAACTGTTTGTCTCCTTGAATAATATACAATATATCTTTGATGAAAGAGAACTAATACTAATAAATTAATACTAATAAATTAATATACCCATATTTTCTTGTATCAAAAAAGAATTAAAAACCTAATGTAGTAATTTTAACACCAGGCAAAAGCAAATACATGGACTAAGAGTACTAAAAGAGATAGTTCAGAAGATATAGCCATCTTAAACTATTCATATCTAACCACATAACTTCAAAGTATTTTTTCAAGAAAAAGGGACTACAATAATAATTTTGTAAATTAACAATAATAGATACCTTTATGAAACCTCTCAGAAACTCACAGATCAAGCAATCATGGTAGTAAGGATGAGAGGAATCAAATAAATTTGATCTGACAATTGAATGTAGAATTTCAACTTAATTACGTATTATCTTTAAGTACATATATTTACAAAGTATTATGTAAATACAGCCCCATAGGGAATCTTTACATATTCTAATAATTTGATATCATATGTTGGCTATAGCAGAGGGAGTCTAAGGTGGTTCCCTTTATAATATTCCTGATGTTTGGTGCTTATGCCTTTATGTAATTCCCTCTCCTTGAGTGTGGGCAGAACCTGTGATTTATTTCTAAAACTAACAAAGTATGACAAAAATGAATGTATATCACTCCCATAATTATATTACATTATATATGACTCTGTCTTACTAGCAGACTCTCTCTAGACATTCTTGCTGCTGACCTAATGAAATGAGTGGCCATGCTGGAGAAGCCCACTTGGCAAGGACTTGTGGATAACCTATAGGAACCAGAGGAGCTTTTATGAATGGAGGGCCCTTTACCTGACAACCGACAAAAAGCTAAGCCCCCAGTTCTACAACCATAAGGAAATGAATTCTGCCAACCTGAGTGAGATTAGAAGCAGATTTTTTTCCAGTTAAGCCTCCAGATAAGAATGCAGCCTGGCTGACTGACACCTTGATTATAGTCTTGGGAGACCTCTGATATTATCCTCCATCTAGAAAACCCAAGATAATTAATGAACAGACAGAACTAATATAGGAATACAGTGAGTTAGCAAGAAAGCAAGTTGAACATATAAAAACCAATATGTACCAGCAACAATAAACTAGAAAATAATAGAAAAATCTCATTTATTTATTTATTCATTTATTTTTATTTTTTAATTTTTTTATACTAATATTTTTTTATTATATTATGTTAGACACCATACAGTATATCCCTGGTTTTTGATGTAAAGTTCCATGATTCATTAGTTGCGTATAACAACCAGTGCACCATGAAATATGTGCCCTCCTTACTGCCCATCACCAGCCTATCCCATTCCTCCACCCCCTTTCCCTCTGAAGCCCTCAGTTTGTTTCTCAGAGTCCAGAGTGTCTCATACTTCATTCCCCCTTCTGATTACCCCCCTTTCTTTATCCCTATCTTCTCCTACTGATCTTCCTACTTCTTATGTTCCATAGATGAGTGAAACCATATGATAATTGTCTTTCTCTGCTTGACTTATTTCACTTAGCATTATCTCCTCCAGTCCTGTCCATGTTGCAGCAAATGTTGAGAACTCGTTCTTTCTGATAGCTGAGTAATATTCCATTGTATATATGGACCACATCTTCTTAATCCAGTCATCTGTTGAAGGGCATCTCGGCTCCTTCCACGATTTAGCTATTAGGACAATGCTGCTATGAACATTGGGGTGCATATGGCCCTTCTCTTCACTACGTCTGTACCTTGGGGTAAATACCCAGTAGTGCAATGGCTGGGTCATAGGGTAGCTCAATTTTTAACTTTTTAAGGGACCTCCACACTGTTTTCCAGAGTGGCTGTACCAACTTGCATTCCCACCAACAATGTAGGAGGGATCCCCTTTCTCCACATCCTTTCCAACAACTGTTGTTTCTTGCCTTGTCAATTTTTGCCATTCTAACTGGCGTAAGGTGGTATCTCAGTGTGGTTTTGATTTGAGTTCCCCTGATGGCTAATGATTTTGAACCTTTTTTCATGTGTCTGTTAGCCATTTGTATGTCTTCATTGGAAAAGTGTCTGTTCATATCTTCTGCCCATTTTATGATTTGTTTATTTGTTTCTTGTGTATTGAGTTTGAGAAGTTCTTTTCGATCTTGGATACCAGTCTTTTATTTGTAGTGTCATTTGCAAATATATTCTCCCATTCCGTGGGCTGCCTCTTAGTTTTTTTGACTGTTTCCTTGGCTGTGCAGAAGCAACTTTATCTTGATGAAGTCCCACAAGTTCATTTTTTCTTTTGTTTCTCTTGCCCTTGGAGATGTGTCATGAAATAGGTTGCTGTGGCCGATGTTGTAGAGGTTGCTGCCTATGCTCTCCTCTAGAATTTTGATGGATTCCTGTCTCACATCAAGGTCTTTCATCCATTTGGAGTTTATCTTTGTGTATGGTGTGAGAGAGTGGTCAAGTTTCATTCTTTTGCATGTAGCTGTCCAATTTTCCTAGCACCATTTATTGAAGAGACTGTCTTTTTTCCACTGGATGTTTTTTCCTGCTTTGTCAAAGATTAGTTGCCCAAAGAGCCAAGGGTCCATTTCTGGGTTCTCTATTCTGTTCCATCGGTCTATGTGTCTGTTTTTGTGCCAGTGCCAGGCTGTCTTGGTGATCACAGCTTTGTAGTACAGCTCGAAATCCGGCATTGTGATGCCCCCAGCTTTGTTTTTCCTTTTCAACATTTCCTTGGCGATTTGGGGCCTTTTCTGGTTCCACACAAATTTAAGGGCTGTTTGTTCCCATTCTTTGAAAAATGTCATTGGTATTTTGATCGGGATAGCATTGAAAGTGTGGATTGCTCTGGATAGCATGGACATTTTAACTATGTTAATTCTTCCGATCCATGAGCATGGAATATTTTTCTATCTTTTTGTGTCTTCTTCAATGTCTTTCAAGAGTGATTTGTAGTTTCTAGAATATAGATCCTTTGCGTCTCTGGTTAAGTTAATTCCAAGATAACATATGATTTTTGGTGCTATTGTAAATGGAATGGTTTCCCTAATTTCTCTTTCTTCAGGCTTATTGTTCACGTATAGAAATGCAACTGATTTCTGAGCATTGACTTTGTATCCTGCCACATTACTGAATTGCTCTATAACTTCTAATAGTTTGGGAGTGGATTTTTGGGTTTTCCATATAAAGTATCATGTCATCTGTGAAGAGAGAGAGTTTGACTTCTTCTTTGCCGATTTGGATACCTTTTATCCCTTTTTGTTGTCTGATTGTTGTTGCAAGGACTTCTAGTACTATGTTGAATAATAGTGGCGAGAGTGGGCATCCTTGTCGTGTTCCTGATCTTAAGGGAAAGGCTTCCAGCTTTTCCCCATTGAGAATGATATTTGCTGTAGGCTTTTTATAGATGGTTTTTATGAGATTGAGGAATGTACCCTCTATCCCTACACTCTGAGTGTTTTAATCAGGAAAGGATGCTGTATTTTGTCAAAAGCTTTTTCTGCATGTATTGAGAGGATCATATGATTCTTGACTTTTTTCTTGTTGATATAATCTATCACACTGATAGATTTGCGAATGTTGAACCACCCTTGCATCCCAGGGATGAATCCCACTTGGTCATGACGGATAATCCTTTTAATGTACTGTTGGATCCTATTAGCTAGGATCTTGTTGAGAATTTTGGTGTCCATATTCATCAGGGGTATCAGTCTGTAATTCTCCTTTTTGACGGGGTCTTTGCCTGGTTTGGGGATCAAGGTAATATTGGCCTCATAGAATGAGTTTGGTAGCTTTCCTTCTGTTTCTATTTTTTGAAATAGCTTTAAAAGAATAGGTATTATTTCTTCTTTGAATGTTTGGTAGAATTCCCCAGGAAAACCGTGCTCCCGGTTTCTAATTCATTGATCTCTGCTCTAATCTTGATCAACTGCTTTCTTGTGCGTGGTTTAGGCCTGTTCTTCTGTTGCTGTTCCAGCTTCTTGAGGTGAGAATATAAAAACTGCATTTTAGATTTTTCTATTCTTTTGAGTGAGGCTTGGATGGCTATGTATTTTCCGCTTAGGATTGCCTTTGCAGTGTCCCATAGGTTTTGGACCATTGTGTTTTCATTCTTGTTGGTCTCCATAAATTGTTAAATTGATTTTTGATTTCCTGGTTTATTGAATCATTCTTGAGCAGGATGGTTCTTAGTTTTCAAGTGTTTGAATTTCTTCCAAATTTTTCCTTGTGATTGAGTTCCAATTCAAAGCATTGTGGTCTGAGAATACGCAGGGAATAATTTCAGTCTTTTGGTATCGGTTGAGACCTGTTTTGTGACCCAGAACATGGTCTATTCTTGAGAATGTTCCATGGGCATTAGAATAGAATGAGTATTCTTTTGTTCTGGGGTGTAGTGTTCTATATATATCTATGAGGTCCAACTCCTCTAGTATGGCATTCAAAGCTCTTGTTTCTTTGTTGATTTTCTGCTTAGGTGATCTATCTGTTGCTGATAGTGGAGTGTTGAGGTCCCCTACTATTAATGTATTTTTATCTATATGTCTCTTTATTCTGGTTAAGAGTTGGCTTGTGTATCTTGCTGCTCCCCTGTTGGGGGCATAGATATTTATAATTGTCATATCCACTTGTTGGATACATCCTTTAAGAATAATATAGTGCCCTTATGTATCTCTAACTATAGTCTTTAGTTTAAAATCCAATCTGTCTGATATGAGAATTGCTACCCCAGCTTTCTTTTGAGGTCCATTGGTGTGAAAGATGGTATTTCATCCCTTTACTTTCAGTCTGGATCTATCTTTAGGTTCAAAATGAGTCTCTTGTAGACAGCAAATGGATGGGTCATGTCTTTTTATCCAATCTGCAACCCTATGGAGTTTTATGGGAGCATTTAGGCCATTTAACATTGAGACTGATTATTGAGAGATATGATTTTAATGATGCCATGTTGTCTGTAAAGTCTTTGTTTCTATCGATTGTGACTTTCTGTTCTATATCACTCTTGGGGCCTTTTTACTTTTATAGAACCCCCCTTAATATCTCCTGTAGGGCTGGTTTCATGGTTACGAAATTGGTCAATGACTGGCGATTCTGGAAGGTCTTTAGCTCTCCATCAGTTCTGAATGACAGCCTTGCTGCATAAAGGATCCTTGGCTGCATGTTTTTCTCTGAAAGAGCTTTAAAAATGCCCCCCCTCAACCCTTTCTCTCATTCCAGGTCTGTGTAGACAGGTCTGACGTAATTCTGATACCTTTGCCTTGGTAGGTGAGAAATTTCTTTGCCCTGGCTGCTTTCAATACTGTTTCCTTGGATCTAATATTTGCGAATTGCACTATGACGTGATGTGGTGTAGGTTTGTCGTGTTTGAGCTTGGGAGGGGTCCTCTCTGCCTCTTGGACACGAATGCTTGTTTCCTTTGCTAGATTAAGGAAGTTTTCTGCTACAATTTATTCAAATATCTCTTCTAGACCTCTGTTTTTCTCCACCCCCTCGGGGATGCCGATGATTCTGACATTGGAACGTTTCATTGAGTCAGTAATCTCCCGTAACCTACATTCTTGAGATTGGATTTTTTTTAGCCAAGTTTCTTTTTTTTTTAAAGATTTTATTTATTTATTTATTTGACAGAGATAGAGACAGCCAGTGAGAGAGGGAACACAAGCAGGGGGAGTGAGAGAGGAAGAAGCAGGCTCATAGCAGAGGAGCCTGATGTGGGGCTCGATCCCGTAACGCCGGGATCACGCCCTGAGCCGAAGGCAGACGCTCAACCGCTGTGCCACCCAGGCACCCCTTGAGCCACTTTCTATTTTAGCTTTCTCTTCTACTAACCCAACCTCCAATTCGCCAATATGTTCTTCTGCCTCAATCACCCTGGCCATCAGAGCATCTAGTTTTGATTGCATTTGATTCATAGCATTTTTAATTTCTGCCAGATTTGCTCTCATTTCCACCCTTAGAAATTCTATATTCTCATTAATATTTTTGTTAATACTTTTTTCAAGTCTACACATCATCTTGATCATTGTTACTCTAAACTCCATTTCTGATAATTTGGTTATATCCATATCCATTAGTTCTGTGGCAGAGGCCACAGACTCATTGTCTTTTCTTTGCTGGGGGGATTTCTCCTTCTCGTCATTCTGATGAGGAGAGGTTGCGGGGTTGTCCAGAGCCCAAATTAGTGACCAGGACCCAGGCAGTGTGCACTTGCTTTGTAGGGACCTTAGGGATGTGGGCTTCTTGATTTTTCAGCCTGCCTTCTGGGGGAGGGGCCAGCCACGCTGATACTCAGGCAACCCTGTTTGGGTAGAGTCTCCGTGTCCCCTGCGAGGGGGGATGGGGATTGGCACACTGTGAGCCGGTATTTCCGGCTTTTGTTCTCTGGCGGCTTTCCCTGGCGGTTTGCTGTGCCTCTTCTGAGAGTCAGAGCAGCAGTGGCCGAATCTCAGCCTCTGTCTCAGAACAGAGGGATTGTGGACCGTTCTCCACTGATGTTCTGGCCACTTTAACTCTGTTACTGTTGGTGCTGCTCAACCCTGCAGTGTCCCGGGATGTGCGCCCCACACCCGGCGTCCCAGCCCTCACTTCCAGGGCCCGCACGTCTCTGTCCTTTGTGTTTCTAACACCACCGGCCGCCAGCTGCCCCCACGTGCTCCGGAGCTCCCGGTCTCAGTCTGGTTCCAGTGAGCACACTGGAGCTCCGTTTCAGGCTGGTAACGCACGTCCCCCGGCTCACGGTCTCAGTCTGCTCTCTCGCGGGTGCTGGTCCGCAAGTCTGCCCGCTCCCCTGTGCAGGTGGCTACCGCTTCCTGGTGCCCGAGCATGGAGGCTCCCTTCCCCTTCCATTTATCTTCCGATAACTGTGTGCGGCTTCAGGGCTCCCCGCTTCATACCTCAATACTCATCGCTGGAGATGTTCATTTGTAGAGATCCAGATGTATCTTCCTGCGTCTCAGGCTGATTCCGTGGATGTTCAGGATGGTCTGGTACCTATCCACCTCGACACAGGGGACCCCTACTCCTCCACCATCTTAACTCAATTCCAAAATTTACCATTTTAAAACATATAGTTCAATGGTATGAAGTACATTCATATTGGTGGCACCATTGCCACCTTCCATCTTCAAAACTCTTTTCATTTTTAAAATCTGAAATTCTAAACCCATTAAACAATAACTCCCCATTCTTCCCTCCCCTACTCCTTGGCAACCACCATTCTATTTCTGTGGCTCCAGGATTTTGACTACTCTATGTGCTTTGTATAAATGGAATCATATTGTCATTTTCTTTCTTTTTTTTTTCTTCAGATTTTATTTGTTTATTTATTTGACAGAGAGAGGGAGAGAGAGAGAATAGCAGGGGGAATGGCAGGCAGAGGGAGAGGGAGAAGCAGGCTCCTGCTGAGCAAGGAGCCCGATGCAGCTTGATCCCGGGACCCTGGGATCGTGACCTGGGCCAAAGGTAGCTGATTAACCAACTGAGCCAACCAGGCGCCCCTCATATGGTCATTTTCAAACTGGGTGATTTGATCTTTTGTTGTTGAGTTGTAGGAGTTAGTTATGTATTCTGATACTAAGTCCTTATACGATATATGATTTGCAATTATTTTCTTCCCTTTTGTAAATTGCTTTTTCACTCTGTTGATTATGTCCTTTGATGCATAAAGTTTTTAAGTTGATGTCGTCCCATTTGTCTATTTTTACTTTTATTGCATGTGCTTTTGTTGTCATATCCAAGAAATCACTGCCAACTCCAAGGTCATGTTCCCTTTATATTTCCTTCTAGGAATTTTATAACTTTAGGTCTTATATTTAGGTCTTTACTGTTTTAATTTTTAGGTATGGTTTAAGATAAGGGTATATTTGTTGAGGAGATTGTCTTCTGCCATCAAAAAGGATGAAATCTTGCCATTTGCAAAGATGTGGATGGAACTACAGGTATTATGGTAAACAAAATAAGTCAGTCAGAGAAAGATAAATACCATACAATTTCACTCATATTTGGAATTTAAGAAACAGACAGATGAGCATAGGGGAAAGGAAGGAAAAATAAAATAAGATGAAAATTGAGAGGGAGACAAACCATAGGAGATGCTGATCTCCAGGAAACAAACTGAGGGTTGCTGGGGAGGAGGTGGTGGGGATAACTGGGTAACGGGCATTAAGGAGGACACTTGATGTAATGAGCACTGGGTGTATGCAACTGATGAATGTCTAAATTCTACCTCTGAAACTAATAAAAAAAAGATAAGGGTCCAACTTCATCCTTTTTCATGTGGATATTCAATTTTCCTCACACCAATTATTGAAGAGATTGTCTTTTCCTCATTGTTGCTCTTGGCACTTTGATCAAAGATTATTTAACCATAGGACAGGGTTTATTTCTGGGCTTTCTATTCTATTTTATTGGTCTGCTTTTATGCCAGTGCCACACTGTTTTGATTACTAGCTTTGTAATGTGTTTTGAAATTAGAAATATAAATCTTCCAACTTTGTTTTACTTTTTAAAAATTTTTTTGGCTATTCCGGGTCCCTTGAGACGCCATATGAATTCTAGGATGGATTTTTCCGTTTCGGTAAAAAGTGTCATTGGGATTTTGATAGAGATTGCATTGACTCTGAATCACTTTGGGTAGTATGAACATCTTAAATACTAAATCTTCCAATCTGTGAACCCAGGATGCCTTTCTATTCATTTGTATCTTCTTTAATTTCTTTCAGCAATGTTTTGTACTTTTCAGTGTATAAAAGTCTTTCACTTCCTTGATTAGGTTTATTCCTAAATATTTTATTCTTTTTGATGCTATCATAAGTGGAATTATTTTCTTAATTTCCTTTTCAGATTATTCATTGTTAGTATATAGAAATGAAACTAATTTTTTGTGTATTGACTTTATATCCTGAAACTGCTGAATTTGCTTATTAGTTTATTACTTTTTGTGTGGAATCTTTAGGGTTTTTTGAGGATTAGTTAGGATTTCTACATAAGATCACATCATGTGTGAACAGAGTTAATTTTACTTCTTCCTTTCCAATCTGGATGCCTTTTATTTCTTTCTCTTGCCTAATAGTTCTTATGAGGGCTTCCAACACTATGCTGAATGGAAACATCTTTGCCTTGCTTTCTTAGGAAAAGTTTTAGTCTTTCACTGTTGGTATGATATTAGCTGTGGGCTTTTCATAAATGGCTTTTATTATGTTGAGGTTCCTTTCTTCTATTCCTGGTTTGTTGAATGTTCAGTGTAAGAACTTCTGATGATTTTATGATATCTGACCTATTGTCAAAGATGAGGTGAAATGAATTTTTGGAGAGTCTTTCTAGAAAGCAATTTGGTATTATCCATTGAAACTAAAAATGTGCATACCTTACATCCCAGAAATTTACTTGTTGGCATCTGCCCTAGTAAATGCTAGCAAAAATGTACAAGGAAGTATGTATAAGAAGTTCATTGCATTATTGTCAGAATAGAAAAATGTTGGCAGCAACTTAAATGGCCATGCATGCTTAGGGAATCAACCAAAAATAAAGGCAAAAGTAAAAACATAAACACACACACACACAAAACCCAGTGCGGAGCATTTATACTAAGAAATATTATTTGGCTCTTTAAAAGGCCAATCTCTTTGTACCAACATACCTAGAATTCCGAAATATATGTTTGAGTGAAAAAGCCACATTACTTGAAGCCAACATTGACCAAATTCACATTTAGGTAAGGTATAACTAAATCTCAGCACTAGCATATATAGTCCCTGTTACCAAGCATTTCCCCTTCTCTAACTCTGTTAATATTATATGAGGTAAGCAATAGTATTCTTACTTGTTTACAATGAGAAACTGAGCCCAGAAATGTTAAAAAATTTGCTCAAGTTCACAAAGTAGTCAGACATAATACTCAGCTTTACTGTAAAGCCTGTGCCCCTAACCATTATTGTATGTTGTCTTTATAATTTACAGAACTTTATTGTGGTTAAATGAGACAATATATGGAAAATCACTGTGTGCTAATAAAAAGGACAGACACGGAGTGATGTCACCAAGATGGTGAAATAGGCTGTTCCTCACAAGAACAGATTAACAACTATTCAAGAACAAGACACCACTGAGAGAATCCTAGAACACAGAAGTGAGACTGAAGTACTATAGAGACCAAGACAGACTGCATTAAAAGGGTAAGAGGAGAGGTCTTCCCTGAGCCTCTGGTTCCTCTAGTGGGAAAAGAGAACCTGGTGTAGGGAAAGACAATCATTCCTTCTCTCCCAGCACTGGAGTCATTTTGTGGGAGTCCCTACTCTGATCTCACACCATGAAGATTGCAGGAGAATCTGTAGGGCTCAACCACTGGGAATCAGACTGTGATGGAGAAAGGGAAAGGACTTGAAACCAGCATGCAGATCTTGGCAGACCAAATTAATACCTGCAGTGCCCAAGGAGTAATCCTAATCAGCAGTTTTGTTCATCTACAGAAGCACTTGGGGGTAAACTATGACCAGTGAACTTGACAGGGTACAGATGTGCCTGCTTTAGAACCTCAAATGAGGAGTTTTGCTGGTCCCAGAGCCCAGTTTGCCCACACCCAGGCAAGGAGTAGAAACACAGTTCCACCCACTGCGGAGGATGTTTTCTAGCCACATCTGATCAGAAGTGCTGGCAACAACTCCTGGAAGCTGTATAGCCCAGTGGTGCTGCAGCTGAGTAGAGGGGCAGAGCTGATTGCCCCCCAAACAAAGCCAGTATGGGGTGTGGAGGGTTCTCATGCTATACACAGGTAGGTCGATTAGTTCATAGCTAAGGTTGAGGGTAGCTCCTGTCCCCACCCCAAAGAGAAAGACGGTTTGGGAAATTGACAGTAGCCTGGAGCAACCCTGACCCTTCCCATTTAGACAAGGGGGCTGACACAACCTCATCCACTGTGGAGACCGTCTTCTTGCCCTACCTGAACCAGGAGGGCTGGTGACAACTCCTAGAAGCTATGCAGCCCAGTGGCTCTCCAGCTGAGTGGCAGGAGAGAAGAACTGGTTGCTCCCAGAGCAAAGACAGTAGTGAGTGTGGAGCATACCTATGCTATGTAGAGACAGGGGAATAAATTCATAGTCAAGGCTGGGGAAAGCTCTTGGTCCCTCCCAACTGGAGAGACTATTTGGGAAGCTGAAAGTAGCCTGGAGCAGCCCCTTTATCTCCCACCCAGGCAAAGGGGCTGAGACATAGCTCCACTCACTGTGGGGAATGTCTTCTGGACCCATTTGACCAGAAAGTAGGGCTGGTCACAACCTCTGGAAGTGGTGCAGCCCAGAGGTGTTTCAGCATAAAGAAGGGCAGGCAGGGCCAACAGTTTGCAAAACAAAGCTAGTAGCTGTGTTCAGTCATGGAACTTGGGGTATGGGCTCCTTTGAGTTAAGACAACAAAGGGGTTTACTGGCTTTAGAGCTGCTTCTCTTTCTGTACGCAGGCAGGGAACCTAATTCATAGCCCCATTCATTGCTGAATATAGCCTTCAACCAGTTTGACCAGAAAAACTAACTAGAGCATATGCAAAGCTGCATAGTCCATTCAATAGCCCTTCATACAGTGGCACTTGAACAAAGGGTACAGCATGTGGCTTACCCTGTCTGCATAGCAAAACCAGTGGCTCACCTGACTCAGGAAATTTAGTGCACACTTTGGCTTGATTAAGGTCCCCAAACAACAAGCTGTATAGGCCCTGAATCCCATCTTGTTGCCCTGCCAGGTCAGTGAAGTTAATTCATAGCCCTATCTATTACTGAATATAGTACTTAGTCTCAATCATTTAGTAAACCTGACCAAAGAATTCAGACAACCATGGAGCTTATTTCACTGCCTCACTTGAGTAGGAAACCAAGCCAGCAGTCCTATCCAACTGTTCTGAGCCAGAGGCACACCCCCCATTCCTGTCCTCTGAGCTCAAACAGTTGCCTTATCCAAAAATAGACCATAATAGTAGGTTCCACCTGCCCAAGGACATTACCAGCAGACATACCCAGAAACCCAAACTGAGCTGACTGGTGAAGAACAGTCTCTGCCAAAGCAAACCTATAACTTCTGGAAGACGAGTCCAATTACTCAAATGTGCAGATACCAGTGTAAGGAATCAAGGATCATGAAAAATCAGGTAAATATAACACTACCAAAGGAATCTAGTAAAGCTGCAATAACCTATCTGAAATAAAAGCAGATCTGTGAACTATCAGATAAGGAATTCAGAATAACCCTTTTAAGGAAGATTAGCAAACAACAAGAAAGCACAGTGAGAGAACAAAATGAAATTAGGAATACAATGCATGAACAAAAAGAGAAGTTTGACACGGAAATAGCAATCATAAAGCAAACAAAAACCCCAGAAATACTAGAATTGAAAAATACAATAACCTAACTGAAGAATTCAATAATTTCAGAAGTAGACTTGACCATGCAGAAAAGAATCACCAGCAACCTGGAGGATGGGTCACTGGAAATTACCCAGTCAGAGGAGGAAAAAAAAAAAAAGAGTGAAGAAAGCCAATGGCAATTGTTGGAAATAATGAAAAGAAACAATATTCGCAATATGGGAATTTTAGAAAAAGAAGAGAAAAAGAAAGTGACAGAAATTATGTGTAAAGTAGTAATGGCTACAGAATTCTGGAACCTGGGGAGAGAAATGGACATCCAGATCCAAGAGGTGCAAAGGACCCCAAATAGTTTGAACTTGAATAGGACTACACTAAGACACATTATAATTAAATTGTCAAAAGTCAAAGACCAAGAAAAGAATTTTAAGAGCAGCAAGAGAAAAGTTACGTACAAGAAATCCCCTATAACACCGTAGGTGGATTTCTTTTTCTTTATAATTATTTTTTTTTATTATGTTATGTTAGTCACCATACAGTATATCCTTAGTTTTTGATGTAATGTTCCATGATTCATTATTTGCATATAACTGTAGGTGGATTTTTTAACAGAAACTTTTTAGGCTAGAAGAGAATGAGATGACATATTCAAAATATTGAAAAAATAACTGTCAACCAAGAATTCTATACTTGATGAAGTTGTCCTTCAGAAATGAAGGAGGGATAAAGACTTTCCTGAACAAACAAATGCTGAGAGAATTCAATACCACCAGACCTACCTTTAATGAAGTGCCAAAGAGTGCTCTTTGAGTGGAAGTAAAATAATGCTAATTAGCATCATAGAAACATAAAAAGGTAGCATAAATCTCACTAGTAATGCTAAATATGTAGTCACAGTTAGATTCTACAATATAGGAGTGTTATCCAGCAATAACAGAACACACATTTCCTGACAACTCTGGTTTAAAAGTTAAAAAGAATAAATGTAACAAAAATAACCATAACTACAATAATCTGTTATAAGTTAAGACAATATAAAAAACATGTAAAATATAACAGCAATAACCTAAAATGTGAGGGAGAGGAGAAGAGTGTAAAGTTTACAAATTCTATTTTTAAAAAGATTTTATTTATTTATTTGACACACACAGAGGGAGAGAGAGAGAAAGAGAGGGAGGGAGAGAGTTCACACACAAGCAGGGGGAGGGGCAGAGGGAGAAGCAAGCTCCCAGCTGAGCAGGAAAGCCTTACGTGGGGCTCGATCCCAGGACCCTGAGATCATGACCTGAGCTGAAGGCAGACATTTAACCGACTGAGCCACCCAGGCACCCCTAAATTCTATTCAAATTAAATTGTTATAAATTTAAAATAGGGTATAATAAGTTTAAGACATTTTATGTAAGCCTAATGATAACCCCGAAGGAATACCCTGTAGTGATTGGAAGAAAGAATATGATAAAGAAATTAAAGTATGCTGATATCAAGAGCCATCAAAACACACACAAGCAGAATAAGAAACAAGAAACAGTGAATCAACAAAAAGACAATAAAATGATTAACAAAATGGCAATAGTAAACCCTTACCTATCAATAACACCTTTAAAAAAAGATTAAATTCTCCAATTAAAACATATAGACTATCCACATGTATTAATAAAGATAATCCGACAATATGCTGTTTACAAGAGACTCACATTAGCCTGAAAGACATACATAGATTGAAGATAAAGGGATGAAAAAAAAAAAAAACCTAAACCATTTCAAGCAAATGGTAACCACGAGAAAGCAGGGGGTAGTTCTACCTATATCAGACAAAATGGACTTTAAAGTAAAAATGGCAAAAAGGGATAAAGAAGGTCATTATAAAATGATGAAGTGGTCAATACATAAAGAAGAAATAACAATTATAAATATTAATGCACCTAACATCAGAGCACCTAAATATATAAAATAAAATTAACAGAGCTAAAAGGAGAAATAAACACTAATATAATAATTATTGAGGACTTTAATATCCCATTCTCAAAAATGAATAGATCATCAATACAGAAATAGTAAATTTGAACACTACAGATCAAATGGACCTAACAGACATATATAGAACATTCTATCTAACAATAGCAGAATATACATTCTTCTCAAGAACACATAGAACATTTTCTAGGATAGGACACATGTTAGGCCATACAACAAGTCTTAGTAAATTGAAGAGGATTGAAATCACACCAAGCATTTCTCTGACTACAATGGCATGAAACTAGAAATCAACAAGAGGAAAACTGAAAAATGTATGAACTTATGGAAATTAAACAACACTCTCCTGAACAACCAATGGATCAAAAAAAGAAACTAAAAGGGAAAAAAGAGTTTCTTTTTAAAAAAGATTTTATTTATTTATTTGAGAGAGAGAGAGAGAAAGTGAGAGAGAACAGAGGGAGAGGGAGAAGCAGGCTCCCCATGAGCAGGAAGCCCGAGGTGGGGATCAATCCCAGGATGCTAGTATCATGACCTGAACTGAAGGCAGATGCTTAACCAACGGAGCCACCCAGGCACCCTGGGAATTAAAGTTTCTTGAGACAAACAAAAATGGAAACACAACATACCAGAACTTGTGGGATGCGGCAAAAGCAACTCTAAGAGGGAAATTCATAGCAATAAACACTGACATTAAAAAGCAAGAAAGATCCAAAATAAAGAACCTAACTCTACACTGTAAGAAACTAGAAAGAGAAGAACAAACTGAACCAAAAGTTAGCAGAAGAAAGGAAATAATAAAGATTAAAGCCAAAATAAATGAAATAAAGAACAGGTAAACAATAGAAAAGATTAACAAACTAAGATTGGCTCTGTGAAAAGATAAACAAATTGACAAATGCTTAGGTAGGCTAACCAAAGAAAAAAAGATAGGACCCAAATCAACAAAACTGTAAAGGAAAAAAAGACATTACAACTGATATCACAGAAATTCAAAGAATTGTGAGAGGCTACTATGTAAAACTACATGCCAACAAACTGGACAATCTAGAAGAAATGGAAAAATTCTTGGAAGCATACAAATTACCAGGACTGAATCACGAAGAAATAGAAAATCTGAAGAGACCAATTACTAGTAAGGAGAGTGAATTAGTAATCAAAATCTCTCAATGAAAAAAAGCCAGAACCAGATGGCTTACCTAGTGAATTTTACCAAACATTTAAAAAGAATTAACATCATTTTTTTTCAAGCCAAAGAAAAGGGAGCATTTCCAAACTCATTTTACAAGGCCAGCATTGGTCTTGATGCTAAAACCAGAGAGGACAGTACTAGAAAAATCTACAAGCCAATATATCTGATGAACATAGACGCAAAAATTCTCAATAAGATACTAGCAAACTGAATTTAGCAGCACATTAAAAGGATCATTCACCATGAGTAAGTGAGATTTATTCTAGGGATGTAAGGCTGGTTCAACATACACAAATCAATCAATGTGATATATCACATTGATAGAATGAAAGAAAAAAATCATGTAATCATCTCAATAGATGAAGAAAAAACATCTGACAAAATTCAACATTCATTCATGATAAAAACCGCTTAAGAAATTATATGTAGAATGAACATATCTCAACACAATAAATGCCATATATGACAAGCCCACAGCTAACGTCATACTCAGGGTGAAAGGTTGAAAGCTTTTCCTCAAAGATCAGAAAGAAGATGAGAATGCCCCTTCTCCCCACTCCTATTCAGCATAGTACTGAGAGTCCTAACCAGAGAAATCAGGCAAGAAAGAGAAATAAAAGGTATCAGAATTGGAAAGGAAGAAGTAATACTATTAAAATGTCAATACTACCAAAAGTCATCTATAGATTCACTGTAATCCCTATCAAGATTCCAATGGCATTTTTACAGAAGTAGAAAAAACACTCTTAAAATTTGTGTGGAACACAAAAGACCCTGAATAGACAAAAATCTTGAGAAAGAAGAACAAAGTAAGAGGCAGCACACTTCCTGATTTCAAGTTATATTAGAAAGCTATGGTCATCAAACAGTATGGTACTGGCCTAAAAACAGACAAATAGACCAATGGAACAGAACTGAGGGCCCAAAATAAACCCATGCATATATGGTCAACTAATATTTGACAAGGGAGCTAAGAATACTCAATGGAGAAAAAACAGTCTATTCAATAAATGGTGTTGGGATAGTTGGGTATTTACTTGTAAAAGAATAAACCTGGACCATATCTTACACCACTTACAAAAGTTAACTCAAAATGGATTGAAGACTCAACTATAAGACCTGAAATCATGAAACTCCTAGAAGAAAACATAAGAACAAAGCTCCTTGACATGGGTCTTGGTAATATATGACACTGGAAGCACAAGCAACAAAATAAAAAATAAAACACGTGGGACTACATCAAACTAAGAAGCTTCTGCACAGCAAAAGAAACTATCAATAAAGTGAAGACAAAGATCTGTTGAATGGAAAAAAATATTTGTGAACTATATGTCTTAAAGGGGGTCAATATACAAAATATATGAAGAACTCATATAACTCAATAGCAACCCACCCTCCCAAATAACCTAGTTAAAAAATGGGCAAAGGACCTGAATGGACATTTTTTCAAAGATGATATACAAAAGATATATGAAAAGATGCTCAACATCACAAGTCATCAGGAAAACAAATTAAAACCACAATGAGATCACTTCACACCTGTTAGAACGACAATCATAAAAAAGACAACAGATGATAAATGTTGATGTGGATGTGGAGCAAAGGAAACCATTTTGCACTGTTGGTAGGACTGTAAATTGGTACAACCACAATAGAAAACAATATGGAGGAGCTTCAATAATAAAAAATAGAACTACTGTATGATCCAGCAACTCCACTTCTGGGAATATATAAAAAAAAAACCCAAAACACTAACTTGAAAAGATATCTGCACCTCTATGTTCATAGCAGCATCATTTACAATTGCCAGGATATGGAAACAACTTAAATGTCCATTGACAGATGAATGGATCAAGATATTGTGGTATAAAAATACACTGGACTGTTATTCAGCCATAAAAAAATGAGGAAATCCTACTATTTGCAACAACATAAATAGACCTTAAAGGCATTATTCTAAGTGAAATAAGTCAGATGGAGAAGACAAGTACTATATAGTCTCAATTTCATGTGGAGTTGTAAAACAAAAAACAAAACCAAACTAAGTAAAAGAGATCAGACTTATTATCAGAGGCAGAAATGGGGTGAGGGAGAATTAGAGGAAGGTGGTCATAAGGTACAAACTTCCAGTTATAAATAAGTACTAAGGATATAATGTACAACATAACTATAGCTAACACTGTTGTATGATATATAGGAAAATTATTAAGAGAGTTCTCATCACAAGGAGAAACGTTTTTATTTTTTTCTTCTTTATTGTACCTATATAGTAATTATTTCACAATATATGTAAATCAAACTATTATGCTAAATGCCTTAAACTTATACAGTGATATATGTCAATTATTTCTCAATAAAACTGGAAAAAATTAAAAGGCCAAGAGGAAAAAAAAGAATGTAAGACTATGCAAAAATAAATACCATTACACAATTCATTTTGAATTTGATCACCTTTTTCTTCAAATATATGTGTTGAAAATAAATCTGCATCACATCTAGGCACAACAAAGTCAAATTTCAGGATTTGTGTGTTTCATGTTTTTAACCTCCTATAACAGCCATATTAATCTAAATCTCCAAGATGCCAATAGCTGAGTTTAAGAGACATCATCACACTGAAAAGATGGACTCTGTTGTAACCGCTTATTAAAAACAAACCAAGCCAAATTTGTGGTTTAAAAATTGGGACCAGATGATTCTTAATAAGCATGAAATGCTTTCGGTGTTACAAACGAGAACCAGGTGTGGAGAAAAGCAGCTTGGAGCTAAGCATGGCCACCTACAAGCAGGGCTCACCTTCCTCCCAAAGGGTGAGAGTCAGTCAACTACATAGCCTGACTACTGCCTTGTCTTCCTTGGGTGAGATGTCCAACTGCAAAGAAAAAACTGAGCATTCAGAAGGAGAGAACATGAAGGCTGTCTCTTAAAAAATATGTATGTGTTCTGAAACCAAACTATCTAAAAGTAACAGGGAGGAAATCAATGCTCAATGGCGATTAATAGAGATTCTGGATAGGGTGGCTGCTTCTCTAAATGCCCAGCCATGAAGGGCACCAAATTATCAGCAAGGGGATTCTGACTTTCACTTTAATAAAACTTTTTCTTTTAGTGAATGCCTGAGTGAAAACTGACTGATCTCTGGAAAGTTAGTTCATTTCTCTGGGCTTTGATTTCTCATTTGTAAAATGTGACAGTGGGGTCTTATGATCTAAGACCAATCCTCAGCAATAGGACTCTATTGTGTTGTCTCCAAATGTGTCTGTTCAAGAGAGCAATTAAAAGAAGGGTTCTCTATTTCACTCAGATGTCAAGTTGTAGCCACCAAACCCTTCTATATTATCGGTTCTGACTTCAAAGGAGCAGGATAAACAAACCTGTTGCCAAAAGAAAAATCAGTTTTGCTGTTTTCCCCTCTATTCATACAAACGCATTAAATCAAAGTTTTTTTTTTAAGATTTATTTATTTATTTTGAGAGAAAAAGAGAGTGCACATGAGTGGCAGGAGGGGTAGAGAGAGAGAGAATCTTCAAACAGACTCCCTGCTGAGTGGGAAGCTTGACTTGGGGCTTGATCCCAAGACCCATGAGATCATGACCTGAGCTGAAACCAAGAGCTGGACTACAGCACAAACTGGTAAAGAAAGAACTCGGAAAGAACAAACCTGGTATCATAAGACTTGGGTTTGAATACCAGTTCTGTCAATCACCATTTATAAGTATTAATACCATTGGAGCACTGGGTGTTATATGAAACTAATGAATCATTGAAAACTACATCGAAAACTAATGATGTACTATATGTTGGCTAATTGAACATAATAAAAAAATTAATACCATTGGTCACTTCTGGAGCCTTACTCTTAACCTTCCTTATGTGAAGAAATGAGAAATGAGAAAAGTGAGAGAATACAATGTTGATATGAGGTAATTTCTTACACTATAGAAATACAAAGAAGAAGGGATAGGCTATTTCAGGCCACAGTAGTTGGTAAATTCTTCCTGGTGTAAGCAGGGAAAAATTGAGAGATACAGAAAATAAATATTTTAGTTACAGAACTGGGGGAGAGTGGGAAATAGTTATCAAACTCGAGTTATTATATAACAGCCACGCAAGTAACATAAACTAGCTGTGGCTGTAACTGGAAGAGTACAAGACCTATCTAGAAATGGCAGCCAATTGTCATTGAAAGTTTACCATAGCCTCAAACTCATATTTTCATATGAAATCTCCCAATTTTTAAGTACTGGCAACTAAGTCAAAATTGGAAAAACACTTTGATGTTGGGGCAAAAAGTAATTGCGGGCAATATCTGGCCTCTGGGTTGTCGTTTTACCATCTCTGGGTTAGAAGGAGGGATGAGCTTGCCCTGGTTGCGCTGAGGTGAAAGTAGGGCAGGAGTGTGGCAGGAGCAGTGGAAAGGAGTCAGATATAGAGGAGCTTGAGTGGAAGGCCTGGCCTTATATCAGAGCCCACTAACTTTATTTGATCAAAGATGATTTTGGAGACATATTCACTCATTCACTTGACAAATACTTAAGAATTTCTATAATGTGCCAGGCACTGTGCAAAATGATGGGGATGCACAATGAGTGTCTTAGGTCAGGCTCCCAAAACAAAATACGTAGACTGGGTAGCTTAAATAATGCATTTATTTTCTCACTGCTCTGGAGGCTGGAAGTCTGAGATCAGGATTACATGGGTGGGTTTTGGTGAGGGTCTATTTCTGGCTTGCAGGTGGCTGCCCTCTTGCTGTGTACTCATATGATCTCTACTTTGTGCACATGCACAATGTTGGGGGAGAAGAGAAATAGATGATAGAGTGAGCTAGTGAGCTCGCTCGCTTTCTTGTATCTCTTCGAATAAGGGTGCTTAATCCCTTTATAAGGGTCCCATCCTCATGATCTCATCTAACCCTAATTACCTCCCCAAAGCACCATCACCAAATACCATCACTTTGGAGATTGGGCTTCAACATATGAATTTGAGGAGGGAACTCATTCAATCTATAATGAATAAGATTTAAACCCTACTCTGAAGGAATTTTAGTCTAGGTAGGAAGATGAGATGATATTTTTGTGTGTATGTGTTTGAATCTTTGGTAGAAAGCTACCAATAAACAATTAAGAATCCAGGTAAGTAATCTCTGTGGTATGCTGCACTAGGGGAAATAGATATCTGAAGAATATTCAAGGAGAGTGTGGTTTTTATTCCAAGCCTCAAAAAGTCTGTAAATTTGAACACAAAGAGAGGGTGAGGTATTGCAGACAGAACGGCATGAACAAAAACATAAATGCTAATGGAAAATATTTATAGGAAATATTAGAAATTCCATTTGGCTGAATACAGGATGGCCAGTGGCCAGATCCTGGAGTGATCTTAATTTTAGGTTAAAGAGTTTTGGACTTTATTGTATTGGCAGTGGGGCCATTGATTTCGGGGATGAGGAGTAATATAATAAAAACTGTGTGGTGAGATAATTAATCTCAGTGTAATGCACAGGATGAAATGGAAGATGGGGGAAGACAGCCATGAAATTCTGAAGGACGAGTAATACTCTTGGTGTAAATAATAAAAGCTTGATCAGTGCAGTGGCAGAGAGAATGGAGAAGGATAAATTACACAAGAAATTTATGGCACCAGATAGATTCATTAACTATTCCTTATGAAGGAGCAATGGGAAAAAGAATCAGATGATTCTGGGGTTTTAAGCTTGGGTGGTTACACAGATGTTGGTGATTCAAACCAAATAAGGAATGCAAAAACAGGAGCAGGAAGCTAGGATTAGGATAGTTGGGTGGACATGTTAAATTCTATTGTGCAGCTTCTGAGTTTAAGATACCAGTAAAATATTTAGGTTGAGCTGAGAAAGTAATAAGATTTAAGAGCAGAGGCAGGGCCAGAGATATACTTGGGAATCAGTCACATAATGGCAACATTTATACTCTTGGGAGGTAATAAAGTTCCTAAAGAGAGCCTAGAAAAAGAAGAGAAGACAGATGAGGACATGACTATTCTGAGTGGGGAATTCTGCTATTTTGTGAACAAAAGAGAATGAGGATCAGGGAAAGAGTGGTCAGATATCAGAGAGAATCACGATGGTGCAGGCTTTTGTATACCTTTGCAAAAAAGAGTTTCAAGAAAGAGCAGTGATCAGTGGTATCAAATGCTACCAGAATATTAAGGAGAATGAGGATTAAGAGGCCACTGGATTTGGCAATAAGGAAATCACTGATGACTTTTGAGAGGATTATCAGCAAAGACTGAATTGTGGTATTTTCCTTAAATTATGGGGATATCCTGCTTTAACTACCTCCTACTTTCATGGGTATGTACATGTGCATTCACATAAGAAACCCAATTCATGCACATAACAAATTCAGTATCAACGTACAAGGCAGATGCGTGCAAATGTCTTATAAATTTTTTCTTCTTACCATATGCAAGAGGGACACACTGTGCTCTTGAAATGAGTTAAAAGATTGAATGATAGCATTTAACACTTTAACCAATAAACAGTTAAAAATTCTTTCAGTTCCCTTCCAATTCCAAAGGCCTACACATCTGAAAGAGGGACCTAAACTACTAGGCAGACACTGCCTTAAACGTATGACCCTCAGCCTGAACAATCACTCAGTGAGCAGCCTCTTTTTTGTGAACTGTCTGGCAGCCAAACATGTTTATGAGTTTTTAAAAAAGAACTGTGAAGGCATAAAGACTGAGGGCATACACAGAGGATGTGTACTTGCTCTGTAATGCCATCATGGAGATCTCACTTACATCCTGGGCTGCACTGCTATGGGAGAGGAAAATCCTAACCAATGATAGTTGTAAACACAATTGCTGGGCTTTTTTGCACAGAGCTTTGTGTTCAAACACTGCTGAAAGTGTCCACGTAGTCAAAGTCTGCCAACTGCAGCCTTCAACTGGGTGAAATCTGTGCCAGGAGAGAAAGTTTGGAAGACCTTTTATGCACTTGGTAATTATACAGAAATGGGTATTTCATGCATTTTTAGAAATGGAGAGTGGGTAAGGAGAGAAAGGCAGGCACTTAGTGCAGTGACAGCTCTGGTCACGTGGCTTGGCCTCATAGGCACCACCGCAGTCTCTTTGGGGGCAGCCTGTCCAGCACTGGCTCTGGCTGGCACCAGGTATGAGAAGAAATGAGAAGGCAATCTGGCATTTTCGTATTTGTTTATTTTAACCTCTCAGGCCTGCTGAAAACAACTGGAATCTTCTGAGTTGCTGAAAGCACATAGGCTTCTTTGATGGAGCTTTTGGCCCCTGCCACTCTAAAGCCAAAGAGGCTCATTGATTAAGTTGTCGGGTGACCATGCCCTCTGTGAATTCAGGTCAGACAAGCAGCAATGGTTAATAGCTGGCAGGTAACTGTCCCTAATACAATCTTTCTATAGCCTTCAAAGCTTAATATAAAAGAGTATTCCACTGAAATTCAAACTGAAAATTGGGAAATGTTTTGACTCTGGGCATCTGCCTGTTACTTAGCAAAGGAAATGCTGGGAAAGCAAAGATAAAGTAGAAAGGAATAATTCAACACAGCTGTAGAGAATCCATGTAGATAGCCAAGGACAAGGATCAAAGGTAACCCAGGACTTTTTTTTTTTTTTTTAAGGATTAGGGCTGAATCAAGTTGGAGGATGGTGGCCTGTGAGGACTGGTTCACATCAAACTCGGGCTACCGATTGTTATCCTTGGTGATGGTCGCATCAAATGAGCTTGTGGGCCAGCTAGTCTTCACTGGACTGCCTTTTGTGTATCTGCTTTTATTTCAGGGGAAAGGGCCTCTGGGGTGGACTGTTAACTTGTAGACTCAGTAGTTTAGTGTGGCTTTGACTGAATCTAAGGACCAAGTGAATCTATGAGCAGATCTGTACCCTTCAGCTCCCTAAGTTTTTTGTGATTCTCATTGACAAATTCCCATTGAAGAACTCATCAGGCTTCTAACAAATTTACTCTAAATCAGATCAAGTTTATCACGATCATAAAAATTTATTGGGTTTGGATTTGGGGGAAATCTAAGAGTTTTAGTAGCCAAAGCCCTGGAAATCTGGGATTATCAACAATTAGCAATGTAACCCAGACGAGACCAAGGTACTTGGCCTTTCTCAGTGATAAGGAGCTATATTATACTGAGCACTTGCTACTAGGCATTGTGCTAAATGTTCTACTGGCATTACCAAAACTTGCAAAGGTAGTTCTCTCTTTATAGAAATGGTTAATTGTGTGAATTTGAGACCCACTTCCCTTTTATAAAATAAGGGCTTAGAGTAGAATGATTAAAAAATACCTTTAAATTCTGATATTTAACTGGGTTTCAGGTTTTAGAAGATCAGAAACAAATTACTTTCTGGAAGTTGGAAAGGATTAATCAGGATGAAAAAAGAGAGCGATCTCAATAACTTGAAGCCATTTTTCCAAACGTAGACAAAATCTACCCTACTCTCAAAAGTGATTTCTTATACATCTCTAGTAACTAATAGTTGTAATAGAGGGCTTTGACATTGTATTGAGAAATTAATTTTCTCACAGTTCAGGAGTCTGGGAGTCCAAGATCAAGGTATTAGCAGGCTTGGTTTCTCCTGAGGTCTCTCTCCTTGGCTTATATAGATGGCTGCCTTCTCACTGTGGCCCCACAGTCTTTCCTCTGTGTGTGTGTATTCCTGGTATTTTTTGCATGTTCAAATTTCCTCTTCTTACGAACACCATTCAGATTGGATCAGGGCTCACCTTAATCACCTCATTTTAACTTAATAACCCTTTTAAAGACTCTATTTCAAAGACAGTCTCATTTTGAAGTAGTAGGAGTAATGTTTCAACATATAAATTTTGGGGGGATACAATCCAAACTATAACAGGCATTTTGATCATCAAAACAATACCATGTATCAGCAACCCAAAAAGCACTTTTATACTTATTTACAGGTGAGAAAATGGAAACTCGGAAATTTTAAGTAAGAAGTCTAAAGTTACATAGCCAGTAAGTGGCAGAGCTAAGTTTGGACCAGGTTTTCAAACATAATCCTAGTGGTTTTTGCATAAGACCACACTGCTTCTTAAATATCATTTAGGGGGTCTCTCTTGCTTAAGAAGATGGCTAAAAAATTTCTCCTCCTAAGTATGATGTGACAAACTTCTTGTTGTTTAGTGGTGACTTGCAGCATGGACACTAATGAAGAAAATAGCATTCGCTTCTCAGAGATTAGAATCACTGTTAATACAAAAGCCCTATATGATGGGATCAAGAGAGTATTATTCTTTATTTTCCCCTGAGATGTATGATACTCTCCCTGTGTTTTATATGAGCATAGAAATATTTTCCTCAAACCATTAAAAGTTGTCTGAATTTTGGATGCTAAATGTGGCCAAATATATAGTCTAATTTATATAAAATAAATTAAGTAAAAACTTACATCAAAAGCAGTGTTAGGAGGAGAAAAGAAAAATGATCATTTGTTGATATAAGATCATTTCCCCCTAAAACATAAGTAGATTGCAGTATGTTTTAATCTTTTTGGGATTATGGAAACCCTTTGAGAATTTTTTTTTAAGAAAAAAGCACATATACAGCATATTCCTGATAATTTCTGGAAGTTCATGGACCCTTAAAACTCATCATGGATCTTGCATTTGAAATTTGGTGATGTTTCTTCTCAATTTTAAAATAACATAAAAATTTGGAGGAAAAAACCCCATAGTAGTGGGAAGGCAAGAAAATTAGGTTCCAGTTTAAGTTCTATTAGAACTATTATGTTGTGTGATCCTCAACATTTTAGTTTTCAGTTTTAAAAGGAGAAAGGATGATCTCTAAGGCCATGACAATTAAAAATTACATGAATCTAGACTGAATATATTTCAAAGTTCAGCCTTGATATCTCTCCAGGAGATGACTGAAGGGGGAAAAAAACAAGTAAAGTTGCTTTGCTTCATGTTCCTAGAAGTGGGAGAAGATAAATATTTATAATAAAATATTAATTATGTTATACCAGCAGATATTTGGGCCTGATAGATGTAATATGCACATGGCCACAAATTCTTAAGTGAAAAGCTTTGAATGCCAAGTGGTAATCCTATTCCAACTCCCCGTATGCCATACAGCTTTCCCTTTGAGAATGCCAGAGAGTATTTTTCTCTTTTCAAATAAGGAGAAAGAGTCTTGGTAATTCCCATCTGAGGGAAGGTAGATGTAGGAAATCTCAATATTTTTGGCCAAGTTAAATCCTGAGAGGACTGTGGCCCCTGGATGCAGCATCTCTGAAGTTGAAACTGTTGAGGCCACTAAAGAACATTTTAGATCTTCTCTTCATGAATCACAGAAAATCCCTCTTTCCAAATAACCCAGAAAACAACCCCTGAAGTCTACTAAGCACCAAGTGTTCTCTACTGAGCCTGGGTAACTTGACTCACCAAATCAATCCCTGCTGCTTCTCTCCAGCTACAAAATATTTCTATGTCTGAGCCACAGAACGTGCCTCCTTTACTTAAGTGAAATTTGTCTCTAAATCTCCAAACCTAATCCTATTAGTTCTTCCATAGAAAGTACTATGGACTAAGTGACTTCAAAAATTTCTCACAGTTCTGGAGGCTAGGAAGTCCAAGATCAAGGTGTTGCCATAATTGGTTTCTGATGAGAGTTTTTTTCCTGACTTGCAGATAGTTGCATTCTCATTGTATCCTAAGCTTGACCAGCCCTCATATGGCACAGACAGTAAGAAGGAGCACTTGGGTATCTCTTTTTATAAAGGCACTAATGCCATCATGAAGGCCCCACTCTTATGACCTCATCCAAACCTAATTACCTCCCAAAGACTCCATCGTCAAATACTATCACATTGGGGTTAAATCATCAACATGTGGATTTTGTGGGGACACATTTAGTCCTTAACAATGTTTGCATACGATTTGAGGTATGGGTTCAGCTTCATTCTTTTGGCATGCAGATATCCAGTTGCCTCAGCACCATTTGTTGAAGAAAATATTCTTTCCACCATTGAGCAATCTTGGTACTCTTACTGAAAATCAAATGACTATAGATGTTTAGGGTTTTTTCTGGACTCAAAATTCGATTCCATTGATTTACAGATCTAGCTAGCTATATGCTAGTACCACCCTGTTTACTGTAGCTTTGTAGTTAGTTTTGAAATTGGGAAGTGTGAATCCTCCAACTTTGTTCATTTTTTTCAAGATGTTTTTGGCTACTGAGAGTCCTTGGCAATTCCATATGAATTTTAGGATTAGCTTTTCAATTTCTGAGGGAAAAAAAAGCCATTGGGATTTTTATGGTGTTGTGCTGAATCTGTAAATTGCTTTGGGGAGTATTGCATCTTAACAATATTAAGTCTTCCAATCCATGAACATGAAGCGTTTTTCTATTTATGTAAGTTTTAAATTTCTTTCAGTATTGTTTTATAGTTTTCAGTGTGCAAATCCTGCATCTCCTTAGTTAAATTTATTCCTAAGTATTTTATTCTTTTTGATGCTATTGTAACTGGATTTTTTTCTTAGTTTCCTTTTTGTTTTTGTTTTTCTAGCTTTACTGTTAATTTCCTTTTTGAATTGTTCATTGCAAGTGTATAGGAACTCCTACTTTAAAAAGTGCTTTGGATATACATGAAAAGATTTGTAAATAAACATTCACTATATTTTAGTTAATTAAAATAAATGTTTAAGGTAAGTGAACATAGTGCTAAATGAGTATATGTTAAGTATCTGTTCTAAATTGATTTTCAATTAACCAATCAACTACCCTAACTGATCACACTGGATGAGATTTCTATTGTATATTTTAATAGCTTATGTTTTTAGAAAGATTTTATTATTTATTTATTTGAGAGAAAGAGAGAGAGAATGAGCACAATCAGTGGGGGAAGGGGCAGAGGGAGAGGGAGAAGCAGACTCCCCACTGAGTAGGGAGCCCAGTGTGGGCTTGATCCCAGGACTCTGAGATCATGACCTGAACCAAAGGCAAACGCTTAACTGACTGAGCCATCCACACACCCCAATAGCTTACACTTTTATAATACATTTATATATTCCAAAAATGTAACCAATACATTATTTAGAAATGTTACGTTTATTACTATTGATATGAGTGGACAATCAAAACTTAACTGTATTAACTGTATTTACTCTGCTAAGAACTCACAAGGTAAGTGACTGGGGAAGCAGTCTTTACACTGCATTTGTTGCCTTTGACATTCAATTATACTCTTTAGATATTAACTGTGTCTTCCCCTCTGTTCCAGGCTTTGAAAAGCAGCAAATCTGATGGGAAGATGCTCAGGATCTGGGTTCGGGTTATAACTCTGAAGTACATCTCAGCTAAGAAGGTAATTTCATGATTCTGAACTTTAGTTTTTCTCATCTGGTAAGTGGGAAAACCCAAAATTGTTTTATGTAGTTGTGAAAATCAAATGTGGGCAATCTTTTAGGAAATTGCCTAGTATATAGGATGCCCTCAATATGAAAGAAGAGGTTTTGAAATATTTACTAAGTTATTATATATTTATTTTACCTACTCATTGTCTCAGGTCCAACTTTAGGGCCACAGCAAATGTGCAAAATGCCTATGCTGTACATATGTTCTGAACAAATATTGTCTTTTACATGATTAAGGAGGGGTCAGTGTTCCTGTTTTTGGCCATGGAACCCAGCAAAGTTAAGTGGCTCCAAAAGAGATCAGGACTCCATTACTACTGCCCTCACAAAATGAGATAATAGATGGTTTATTCTAATTAATGGGGAGACCCTCTAGGATCCTAAGATATTTTTCTATAAGCACATGGCTAATTTGGTACATCAAAAGCCCCTCATGCACTTCACAGTTGTGAGTGATTCTTGTATGACTAGGTTAGCTTTACCTGAAACATTTAATAACTAGTACCCTCTAGTTTATGAAGCTCAGACTGGCAGACCAAGAAAAGAAATCCTTGTTTTACGTCTGTTTCACGGATGTAGAACTTTTTGAATAGTTCTGCCATAATATGAGATTTTGAGTTTTTAAAATAAGAAAATGTCATTGAAAAGATGATTGAAGCAAGTTCCTCCAATAAGATGTCTAGAACATGGTTCAGAGGGTGAAAATGCATACCATATGACATATGAGCCTCACTAAATGAAAGGAATCCAGGAGCTTTAGCAGATGGTTTGCGAAAGCAGATCTCTTGGATGGAGTCAAAATCCCAAGGTAATATTAGTCCAGTTTGTTTGATCAGGGAATTGGAAATTCCTTAAAGAATGCTGTGCCTGGATGAAGTGGTGTGAGCCAAGAAGGACATTTGAAAGAAATTAGGTCTTTCTAAGCTTCTTTGTGTTGCTTGGAATTCCCATTTACAATATACCTTGGCAGAAGCATCAAGCTGCTATGTAATGTAGGTGGAGAAAATTTCATTTCTGATAGAGACTTTCTAAACAAATACAGTGAATATAAGGAACCTTGAGGGAGTTAGCAAAAATTAAGTGTGTGTCCTTATGCATGGTTTTCAGAGTGAAAATATAAAAGGTAAGCAACTCTGTTTTCCCCTAGGGTGTTATGTACTGTTTTATTTTTTATTTTTTTCTCATTTCTTTTTTTTAATGATTTTTTATTATATTATGTTAGTCACCATACAATTATATACTGTTTTAAATATAGAAATGGAGTTGGTGTCCCAATGCCTTACTTTCCCTTCTGAAATTCTTCCCAACATCTGGAGGGCAACAGCTTGTGAACAAGATTATCCTCACCAAACTTAAGTAATGAACTCCATTCCTTTCTCTAAACAAGAAAATGTGGGCCTTATAAATGTTAATTTCATGATTTATCAGTAAGTGGTAACAATACCTTGTGCCTTCTAATGAATAAAGGAGGAGAAAAAAATGGAGAATAAATGGAACTGTTTAGAGAAAACGAAGATCAAAAATAGTGATGATTTAATTTATATTGAGTGAACAACAAAAAAATGATTTGGGCTGACTGGCAACAACCCAGTTTAGAACTTATTTTTCAGTGAAGAACATTTAGGAGGCATATTAATCAGACTAATATAGGCTATGTTCTGTTAACTAAGAACTCCCAAATCTTTGTGATTTAAGATACAAAAGTTTTGTTTCTTGTTCCCATTGTATGTCATTGTGGGTCAGTGGTGGCTCTGCATTACACAATCACTCAGGGACCCAGTCTGATAGAGACCCTACCATTTTACCTTCTGGATACCAGCGGTGACATGTCAACTTCTAGGTTGTTACAACAGAGGAAGAGAGAAGTGCAGGTCTTTTACTGACAAATAAAGGCCTTAACCTAGAAGTGACATATGCCATTTCTATTCACAATTTTTTGGTCATTACTAGTCACGTGGCCTCACCTATGAATGAGGGAGTAGGGAAATGTAATTCTGTGTTTCTAAAATGAGAGGAGAAATTGGTGTAGAGAAACTCCACTGTAGGGATGAAGGGGATGAGAAAAAAAGAAGGAAAGAAAACAACCATTTATTATAAGAGAATGGACCTTGGAAAGTGAATATCACACAATCGTTCTGGGGATAATATCCAAACCCCTTACCCTTGTCTATAGGCCTTTACAAGATCTCACCTCTGCTCACTTATAGGATCTCATCTCATTCTTCTCACACCCTTGCCCATGCCCACCGCTCCAGTCTTCAGCTTTTGCTCCTCCCATATGTCAATTTTTCCTTACCTCAGGGACCTTACATTGACTGTTACTTCATCTGGAATGCTCTTCCCTGAAATATTTACACTCTTGTCATCCAGAACTCTGCTATTTAATCTCCTCAGAGAAGACTTTCTTGACCTCACAACCTAAATAAGCTACCCTCCCTAGCCATTCCCTATCCATGCCTATCTAAATAGATGAGCTATTTTATATTTGTCCTAGCAGTTTTCATTATCTGATACTTTCATATTTATTTGTTTCTTTTTTACTGTTTGTTTTCCTTCACTAAAATATGTTCCAAGAGATTAGGGACCTTGCTTGTCTTGTTCAACAATGTATCCCTTATACATAGCAGGATTTTAATGAATGTTTGTTAAATGAATGAATCTGAAAAGGTTCGAACAGAATCCTTTGGAAGTTGGAATCACCAATGGTGCTCTAGTGTTTGTAAAAATAGGTATTTTCAACATGAGCCTAAGTCATACCTGGAAATGTAGAACAGAAGACATGGTACCCACAAGACCAAGAAGAAGAAAGAGCCATTGAGCTTGTTTAAAACAGCAAAAACAATGATAAAAGGTTAATTATTCCAGATAGCTGAAGCAAACTGTGGATTCAATGAATAATTAATGTATCCACAAATGTCTTGTCAGTATATTGCCTACACTAGAGTGTTACAGCCGGCTACTGGGATGGGCCCAAATAATATCAGTCTCCTGTTATTCAAGTACTTATGTGGTCCCTTACACAGTGAATTAGGGCTGGCCTGAATGAACCAGTGTAATACAGCAGAAGTAAAGGTGTGTGACTCCCAAAGCTAGGTCATAAAAGGCATTGCAACTTCAGCTTTGCTCTCTTGGATCACCTGCTCTGGAGAGAGCCAGCTTCCAATGCCATGAAGACACTCAAGCAGTCCTATGGAGTTACCCACATGGAGAGGAACTGAGGCCCCAGGCAAAGGCCAGTACCACCTTGCCAGCAAACTTAGTTAGCTACCTTGAATGTATCTACCAGCCCTAGTCAAGCCTTCAGATGACTGCAACTTCATGAGAGACCCTGAGCCAGAATCGCTTAACAGTAGATTCTGAATTTCTGATCTATAAAAACTGTGAGAATAAATAATTATTATTGTGTTAAGCCACTAAATTTTAGGATGATTTCTTATATAGCCATACTAACTGGAACATTGAAATTTATTAAAATTTCCAGGATTTTGGGGCGCCTGGGTGGCACAGCGGTTAAGCGTCTGCCTTCGGCTCAGGGCGTGATCCCGGCGTTATGGGATCGAGCCCCACATCAGGTTTCTCCGCTGTGAGTCTGCTTCTTCCTCTCCCACTTCCCCTGCTTGTGTTCCCTCTCTCACTGGCTGTCTCTATCTCTGTCAAATAAACAAATAAAATCTTTAAAAAAAATTTTTTTTCAGGATTTTTTTCCTCTTAAGGATGTTCACCTTCTTTGAATGAAAATGGGGTAGAAATATAGAGTTGATAGATGGAAGTATCATGAGCTTACCAGTCAGATGAGCCAAATCAACTCTGCCCATTAACAGTGACAGATATTTCAGACAGATATTGCATATCCTCACATTTTGTGGCCCTGAAAAACCATAAAGCTGTATCAAAAATAATAAGTTGACTCAGTAAAGAATATATCAAATTAAATGTTAAGAGCTGTGTCCACACAAGTGGCTGACAATGAAATTTTCAGTTTAGAACCAACTGACCAACCTGTAGAAAGTTCTGGTGCTCAAATTTTAAAGCTCAAACCCATAAGCTAGGTTTTCTGGTCTGGGATGGGGAGATCCCAGTTTCATATTTTGTTTTATTTTAGAAAAGATTTTACTTTTTATTTGCGAGAGAGCAAGAGAGCGAGTGCATGAGCAGGAGGGAGGGGCAGAGGGAGAGGGAGAAGCAGACTCCACACTGATAATGCTGAATTTGATCCCAGGGTCTTGGGATCATGACCTGAGTGGAAGGCAGACGCTTAACCAACTGAGCCACCAGGTGTCCTTCATATTTTATGTTTAGGTTTTTAGAAGTGCAGTTCGTAATGAGTTCTGTTGACTTTAATGAAACATATGATTATGGGATCTGGTAACAGGAACACAGTGTGTCACTTTCAGATGGTAAATTTCAGATGTCTTTCTTGAAGATTTTCCTATCACTGGAAAAGCTGATCTATTATGTACGTACAAAAATGCTTGACTTTTGGCCTTCCTATGAAGTGTTTATAAAATATTTTTCTGCTCCCAGATTTTAGGGAATTAAATATGTGTGTGTTGATCTGTTTGAAAGTCTCTGAAGTTCTGAGCTTCATGCTTGCCGTTGACTCTTCCCTCTGTGACCTGACATGCTTATCTGAATGGATTTCTGGAAGACTTTTTGGATGTCAGTATGAAGGAAGAGACTTGAGTCTCAATTGTTGTCATTAGTAGAGTGTCATTCTTCTTTATTGTCTTTCCCTATGGCTTTGAACATAGCTTGCTATTGAGTGGTCCAGCTATAGAATCAAAATGCCTCCACTGGCATTTTTCAAGCCATTTCTTACATTCCAATAACATCTTAATAAAACCATTCTTTATTGCACAGCAGCTCCTTTGACCTCTTTTGGGAACCTACTCTAATACTCTGTGGCTCTTGTTCATAAGTACATTCTTTTTCCTAATATCTAGTCTAAACTTTTCCTTCCTTAGCTGAAGGCTTTTTGTCTCCCATTTTTTGAAACTACAAGTGATTCCCTTTCCTCACTGAAGACTAAACTTTGTACCTAATGGCTAGAATGTCAAACAAACATTAATCTTGTCTCCTGCCTCTTTACAGATGGAGGAATGCCCGAAAGCAATTTAGCTTTAGACAGCAGAAGTATTTGTGTAGTGTTCTTTACCCTCTGATTCATCTTCTCAAATCATCTTGGATTAAGCTTTATTTCTCAAAGATGCCAACAGCATAAGAATCTACCTTGAAACCTAATAATCATTCCATACTCCTACATTTCATTTTAAATTATGTCTCTCCCTTACATAAGCTACCTACTGTAAAAAGGATACTTATACATTTGCAAAGAACCATTTATATGCCTCAGCAATACATGTATCATTTGAAATTTTCTCTTCATAGATAGGGCCGACTCTAAGACCACTTAATATGCAAAAAATTCATACTTTCCAAAGAGCTATGTAAGGGGTAATTGTTCACATCCAGGCAAACCTCCCCACTTCCCCCACCACTCTAAACACACACACACATGGGCCAGTCACACTGAAATTCCACCTTTGGGAATGTAGCCCTTAGGGATAACTAGTTCAAGATTTCCATGTAAATCCCCTAGGAGGAGGAGGACACTGACATTTCTTGATATTCCCTCTTTATACTTTTATTTCCAAACTAAGGGGGAAGGAACTTCAATATAAAGAGTGGAAAACAGAATGAGCTAGTGCACTGAGGCAGCAGTCATTTATTCCTTTTAGTGTGAACTAGTTTGATTTACTCTTCACTCTAAGATATTCATTGACATCCTATTTTGAGTTAATGGGAATTTTAATGGGGAAGGGCATAATGGTGGAGGATATAGGCAGGGGGTAGTAATGATAAGCAAAAGAAAATTTTCAAGTGAGTCGGAGGACAGACCAGTGAAAAATGTTTTAGTAAGGAGTTGGGAACATTTAGATGGTAGAAGAGAAGGGCACCTGTTCTTCATTCCAGATTGACCTTATTGCATTCTCCTTTATTCTTCTACTACATGTACTAGAAAAATTCCAAAAGTTATGTTGAGGTTACTGGTTTGTTTTTCTGTCACCCTCACTGGACTCCTTGAGTACAGAAAACCGGAAGACACGAGAAGATGCAAGGGCTATGGGGAATACAATATGGAATGGGGTAATAGGAACACAGAGGCCTGAAGGAATAAAACTGTAAATAATTTCATAATATCAGCTGCATAAACTAAAGCCAAATAAAAATAAAAAATAAAGAGTGCATTAGCTAAGAAGATTTCCAATGATTTATGGTAGACTATCAGAATGTGGAGTGTACTGCATACAGTTTAATGCTTATACAAATGGAGTTAAAGGGGTTGAGGAACATTGTCTCAATTTTGGGATGCAAACCTTATGGAAGAAAAAAAAGGAGTTAAATGGTTCAGAAAAGACGAAGTTCAAATAGTCTGTTGAAGGAAATGGTGATGATGATGATGACAGTGTTGGCAGTCAATATTTACTAATAAATATTTGTTGTGTACTTGCGACTGTGTTGAATCCTGTTTATAAATTATTTAATCCTCACATCACTCTTTGAGTTGGTACTATTATTACTCCTACATTTCAGATTAAAAAAAAAAAAAACAAACCTAAAGTTTAGAGAGGTGAAGTTTGCCAGGAAATAGAGGAAGTAAAAACTGAACCCTGGCATCCTAACTTGAGGAAAGGACTCAATTCTCTGTGTAAGTGGTAATGAACCTATGCAGGTTGGAAAATGCACCACCAGAAGAACTTGTTTTTTGGCTGTTTTTCCAACAGTAATACCATCAATACTCTGTAAAATCTCTTTGAGGACAACATCAAATCTTGTGAGATGGCTGCCTATGGTTACAGATGTATAGATTTCCAGTACTAGTGTTTTTAACATTTGCTTGCAACAGCAGGCTGCCACACTGGGACTTCATGTCACAGTTCTCAATTTATTACAGTGATCTGAGTTAGTGAATTTCATGTTCTCAGCTCTTTATCTGGCAGATATAAGCATGTTACCACTTGTCAAGAGTTATGACAGGTAGACAATTTTGAGGAAAAAATTTAAAACACTGGAGCAAACATTTAACAACTGATTCTCAAGCCTATGTTGCCACATGAAAACTTAAAAAAAAAATAAAAGCACAACAGCAGGAATCCTAACATTCCTGGATCAAGTTTCAAGTGCCATTAAAAACGGTTTGGCATTTCCTCATGAATGTCTGTCAGAATTTCCTCACATTAGATATTCTTCTAATATGTTGAATAAAATCAAGGGAGGAGTCACAAAAATTAGAATTTTTGTACAGTTTGATAATCAAAGCTGTTATATTAGATGTTTTATATTTACTATTTTTTACTATTTTTGCCAGGGCTATAACGTTTGCTTAAAATACGTTCTATGGAAAAAAATGGCATCTGGTCCTTGAAACAAAAGAGCTGGTATTACATCATTTCTTAGAAAAATCAGTTCGGTTCATATAATTTTTACTTATGGCATATTTTCCAGTAAAATAGTCTATTATGAGATTAAGGACTGTTTGTACTTACTATCAGGAACAAAACAGTATTTGACCTACAGTAAGAATGCAATCATGCTTTTAAGAATCATGGTATAGTCTCAGTTTTTCTGAAAGCAGAGCCTGAGACTAAGGCTTGCATGCATGTAGTTTATTTGGAAAGTGGTTCTGAAGAAAGGCAGGGAGTGTGAAACAGAGAAGGAGGGAAAGCCAAAACAAGGATGCATTATTGATTTGAAAACCATTGTAGGAAAAGCACCATAGGTACTTGAGCCTGCTAGGAACTTCTGATGAGCCTTTTGAAATGTCTCTCATACTGCTGCCTAAAGTAGGAGTTGGCTAATGATGGCCTCTGGGACAAATCTGCCTGGCCAGCTATTTTTGTAAATAAAGTTTTATTGGAACACAGCTACATCATTCGTTTATATATTTCCTATGGTATATTCAGGTTATGATGGCAGAGTCAAGTGGCTGTGAGAGAGACTGTATGGCTTGCTAAGTCTAAATTATTTTCTATCTGACCCTTTAGCAAAAAAAAAAAAAAAAAAGTTTGCTCACCTTTGCCTTAGACGATGAAAGAAGAAAGCATTTATCCATTGGCTTTCCTCCCTAGTGGTCAAGGGTCTTTTCAATGGAATTAACTCCCACCCTTTTGGGTTGCTCTCATGTAGTAAGTAGACTCCCATACTTTGGCATTAGAGAAAGCCTGAATGCAAGAAGTGAAAAATCCATCACATGGTCCAAGATGAGTCACTATCACATTAAAGACAAGACAATCTGGACAAAGTCTGTATGGAATTGGAGGCTATAAGATGGTTGGAGTAAGAGATTGGGTAAGGGACTGTGAAGTATGCATAAAAGGTGCCTAATATTTAATAAAAACGTTATGATGATGGTTTATTCATTCATTGCAAAATATTTATTGAGCACCTATCTATCATACGTCAGATTCTTCTAGATGCTAGGGATATGATGGTGAACAAAACTGACACAAACGTCTGCCCTCATAAAGCTTACAATCAAGTGTAGGAGACTAACAATAAATAATCCATAAAATACATGGTGTGTTAAATAGCAATGAGTATACAAAGAGCTATCAAGGGAAGAGCAATGACCCTGAGACCAGAAGAATGCCTGATATATTTCAGAAATAGCAAGGTGGAGTGTTATTGGAACTGGTGGGAGGCAGATTGTGTAGGCCATGTTAAATAGAAAGGACTTGGGCTTCTATGAAGGGTGAGTTAGGAAGCCAGCCATTGGAATGTTTAAAAAGAGAAGTGACATGATTGGACCTTCTTTCCCCTAAAGAAGTAAAAAAAATTGAGATGTAACTTACACATAGGTAGACTTAAACACAAGTGCACAAATCTTAAGTGTGCAACTGAATAAAATTTTACATATGTATCAACCCATGTAACCAACACCTAGATTAAGATATAGAATATTGCCATCAACTGAGAAGATTCCTTGCTTCTTTCAGTCCATATCCTATCTTCTTAATGAGGTAATCACTCTTCTGTTTTCTAATACCACTGATTAGTTTTGTTTGTCCTTGAACCATATTTATAGGGAATCATATAATATGTACTTTTTATCTGGCTTTTTGTGCTCAACTTTATATTTTGAGATTCATTCATGTTATTGCACATATCAGTGGTTGTCTCTCATTGTGGTGTAATGTGCCATTGTACGAATGAATACGCTATCATTTATTCATTTTCCTACTGATGGGCATTTGGGTTGCTTGGGGCCTTGACTATTATGAATAAGGATGTCATGAACATTCTTGTGTATGTTTTTTGGTGGATATATGCACTAGTTTATCTTGGGTATACCTAGGAAAAGACATGCTGAGTCATAGGGTGGGCATATGTTTGGCTTTAGTATATATGGCCAAAAAATTTTGCTAAGTGGTTGAACAAACTTATAGTCCATCAGCAATATATGAGATTTCCAGTTACTAGACACCCTCACCAACTCTTGAGATTTTTAGTCTTTTTAAAAGACATTTTGGTAGGTGTGTAATGGTACCACAAAGTGGTTTTAGCTTGCATTTTCCTGAAAGGTAATAATACTGAGAACATTTAAACACGCTTTTCGGTCATCTAGAAATGAAGTAGTTGTTCAAGTTTTGTTTTAATTTTTTCTCTTACTGATTTGTAGCTTTTGATATATTCTAGATCCAAAACATATTTTAGCTCCATGTGTCACAAATACAGTTTTCTAGTTTGGAGCTTGCCTATTTACCTCCCCAATGATTCATTTTAATGAACAGAAGTTCTTTATTTTAATGAAGTCCAATTTATCATTTTTAAAAATGTTACTGCTTTATGTGTCCCATTAAGGAAATCTTTGCCTAGCCCAGAAGCAAAGACTTATGTTTTCTTCTAGAAACTTGATTGATTTAGCTTTTGTAGTTAAGCTTATGATCCATCTTGAATTAATTTCTATATATGATTTGAGGTTGGGGATATACATATTATCCCCATTTTGATATCTTACTGTTCCAACACTATTGATTAAACATATTATTCTTCCCCACACTGAATTGCAATGATGCCTTTGCTGTACATCAAGTGGCAATGTATATGAGTTTATTTCCAGAGTCTACTCTGTTACATTGCTCGACTTATCTAATCTTTCACTAGTACCATTTTCTCTTAATCTTTGTAGATTTAAAAGAAATCTTGAAATGTGATAATGTAAGTTCTCTAACTTTTTCTTTAAAATTGTCTTATTCTTGGTTCTTTGCATGTCCTCATAATTTTTAGAATACAGTTGTCCATATTTTTCAGTATTGTTCTTTTAGTGATTATTCTAGAATATTAAAAATGTTTTCTTCTAGCTCATGATCTTTCTGCGATCTCAACATAAAGCATTCACCAAAACCTCTCCTCTCTGGCTGAGCCAGATATCTACCTTCTCCCAAGCACTGTCTGTGACTTTGGAAATCTTTGTCCAACTTTCAGCATTGTAGAAGCTGTTCTCCGATAGGCCTCTTGGAATCTTTCCTTGCACACATGTAGCTCAACACTCCGCTAAAGTCCCACGGAGAATTTCTACGAAGCTCTTGGGGGTTCATTCTCTGTGATTCCTTTATTTCTGGTACCCTGCCCATGCTGTCCTCCAAATCCCAGCCACTTTAGTATTCCTGAACTCTCATCTTGGTTTCTTCTGCATACCAAACTGCTACTCTTTGAAAAGTGTCAGGGAAAAGGTAGAAATCACCTCACATGAGTCCCTTCTTTCAAAATTTGTAGCATTGTGTTGATTTCTGTCTAAGTTCTTATTTTATATATATTATATATAAATATATAAATATATACATATTTATAATATATATTATAATATTTATAATATATATTATAATATTTATAATATATATTTATAATATTTATAATATATATTTATAATATTTATAATATATATTATAATATATAGAATATATATATGATTATATATATAATATATATATAATCAAGTTTTATATTTATATTTATAATATTTATAATATTTATAATATATTTATAATATTTATAATATATATTTATAATATTTATAATATATTTATAATATTTATAATATATATTTATAATATTTATAATATATATTTATAATATTTATAATATATATTTATAATATTTATAATATATATATGATTATATATATATAATATATATATATATATAATCAAGTTTTATGGCTGCTTTTCAATTCCAGCTACTTTATCATGGCCTGAACAGAAAGTCCTGATTTGGGTATTGAAGAGATTGCTTTGGCTTCTTTCTGGAGAAAAGACTGGGGGGGGTGGTAGTACCAGGAAATAATCAAAGAGGTAAATGAAGTGATTTTTGCAGTAATCCAGGTGAGAGATGATAGTGGCTTGTCCAGAGTGTTAGCAATGATGTTGTAAGAAGTGGTTAAATTTGGAATATATTTTGAAGGTAAAGATGGCAGGATTTTATGATGGATCTGATGAACTGTGTGAGAAAAATAATGGGGTCCATGATGGCACAAAGAATTTTAGATTATGGAACTGGAGGAAATAGGTTTCCATTTACTGAGATGGGAAGACTGCTAGAGTTGGAGGTTTGAGAGATAACTATTAGATATGTAAGAGTCAAATGAACAGTTGTATGTATGGCTCAGGAGTTCAAGAGAGAGAGGAGGGACTGGTGACATAAATTTGAGAGACACAAGATACAGACTGTATTTAGTCATGAGACTAGATACAATCACCAAAGAAGCAAGCAGAGATAAAAAATAAAACAAGTTCAAAGATTAAGTCTTGATAAAACACTTATTAATAACTTAATTATAGATTATAAACCTAATTTAATTTAGTAAAAGTCATTTTATAGGCAGCCTAGTGGGGAATACTGGTAGGAAGAGCCCTATATATTGAGAAACCATTAATTTTTATGTAAATTTAGACACTACATGATAATCAGGTATTTGAACAAATATTCCCTGGTTCTAGGTCTCCATACATGCACGAGAATACAATCAGAATATAGTTCTAATATATTTATAAGAAGTTTTTTGTAGAAATTGTTTTGTGAATCATAGGGATACACACTTGAAACATGTTTACTAATGCTAGTGGGGCATATAAAATGACAGTAGGACTTAAGAGACTTCATGAAGTTCCCTTCCGAACAATTTTTATAAAGAGCTGCCCTACTAGTCATAGGCACAATTTGGTTTTTCTGAATATTAAGACATTTCCTCTTTTGGAAGGGCATATTATGGCTCAGCTTAATTATATTTTTAAAAACAATGCATAAAGTGAGAATTGCTATTTTAATAGTTTGAAAAGCTGAGCTTTAGCCTTTTAATTTATGAAATCAATCCCGTTCCCTGCATATTTCAGAGTGTAATTTCTTCAATTCTTTGTTCTGTCTTTTATCTTTGTCTCTTAAGAGACAATAATCTAAAACCATAGTCAAAATCCTGACATAGCCCATTAATAAAAACGGCTTGATTTTTTTCTCAAATATATTGCCTGATTTTTCTCTAATGATAATGGGATGGATATCAGACCAAACACTTTGACTGGGCCCATGAAGTAAAAACTTTTGGTGACCACCCCATGTTCTGTATTACCACATCCCATTATTAGAGGTGGTCTGGTAGAGGGGACAAAGTGAATACATCAGAGCCAAGAGCTTGTAGGAAAAACTTGGTGTAATACTGAAGAGTTTTCACAACTGTAAATCACACTGAAAAATGCTTATGAGTCAGAATATGAGACAACACCAAAGATATTAATCAAGTAGGAAGTGGTCATCTTAATGGTGAAACAATGCTAAGAGAAATTAGGAAGTTTAAAGTTATAGCAACTGTGGTTATATAAGAGAATGTTCATATTCTTAAAAATACACACTGAAATATACAGAGGTAGGGCTTGATGTAGGCAGTTTATCCTCAAATGTTTCAAAAATAATTTTATATATGTGTGTAAATAAATATATACAGAGAGGGAGAAAGAAAAAGGAAGTGTGAGAGAGAAATCTATAATTGATAAAGTAAATGGAGGCAATATGTTAATAATAGATGACATTCTTGCAGCTTTTCTAAATGTTTGAAATTTTTTCCACATCCAAAGGTACAAAAATGTATACACACATGAACACACAAACACAAGTGCACATACAAAAGGAAGTTAATTGTGAACATTGCTACCTAAGCCATATTGCTTCACTATCATTCCTCCTCATGCTTAACCACCTCAAGAATGTCTTTGACATTTTTCAAATGGGCAAGCTCCTCATGCTTCATCTCAGGCATTAAAGGATATCAGCCTTCCTTTGTTACTCCTTGTCCTTTTCTCTGAAGGGCACAACTCCTATTACTTCAGAGAAGATGGATCTGGAAGACAGAGGTCATCAAACTCAGCTGCTCCATGTGCTACTTGTCAAAGCTTTGCTGGGGACTAGGCCCTTAAGCATTCACACCTCCAAACTCTCAGGTCTAGCTGCGAGTTTTCCTTAGCCTAGCCCAGGTGTCTCTGCTAATGGTCTATAGTGTGGAAGCAGCTCTTCTGCTTCCTGTATTTAAGGGGTAGCTTTAAATGCCATGTGATGAGTACTCTTCTATATTTTCTAGCAGGAGAAAACTTGTGTCAGGTTTTAAGTTCTAAGGTTCATTTCCCAGTACATAGATGTTCAAATTATATTTGTTAATTGACTCCAAGTTTGCTTTGAAAGAGGCTGACGAACTATAAATATATCTACATAAGGTGTAATATCCATTTGTAAATCAAACAATTCAATGCAATAAAGCAAGAAATGCCATTAAGGCAGAGTGGAAGAGTTAAAAGGGCCTCAGCCAGCTGGCAGATAGCAGGATCTCTCAAACTTTTATGTGCATACAATTCAACTGGGGCTCTTGATAAAACACATCTTCTAATTAGTTTGATCTTCTGCATGTCTAAACAGCTCCCAGGAGATGCTGGTCCATGGATTGCACTGAATAGTAAAGTGCTATGAGGGCACAGAAGGAGGAAGGGCTCACGGTGGCCTAGAAAGCTTCATGAAGAGGAAGATTATAGATGAAAGTGAAAGGAAGGTAAGCAGAATTCAGGTAGATGAGGAGGGGAGTAAGCAGAATTTAGGTAAATGAGGAGGGGAGTAAGCAGAATTTAGGTAGATGAGGAGGAGAGTAAGCAGAATTTAGGTAGATGAGGAGGGGAGTAAGCAGAATTTAGGTAGATGAGGAGGGGAGTAAGCAGAATTTAGGTAGATGAGGAGGGAAAGAGAGCATTTCAGGTGCAAGGACTGACTTAAAGGCACAAGGGTGGGAATGAGCTTAACTTGCTAGGAGAGTTCCTAGCATGAATTTGGTTGCAATAGAGAGTTTGTGTAGTAGAGAGGAGGAAATAAGTTTAGAATGGAAGTTTTGAATATTGGGCTAAAGAACATGGGCTTTATTTTACAGGCAATAGACAAAGAAGGTGTTAGCGAAGAGGTGGATGTGAGAAAAGTCTACTTGGACAGGGTACCCTAGATGTTTTCACTTCCATGGGACACCATCATTATAATCCCCCTTCTATGGGATTTCTATGGGAATATGTGAAAAACATCAGAAGCTACACAAGAATCATTTAGGAGATGTCTCTCCTAAATAGTTTTTGGCTCCAAATTCTTTTTCTCAGATTTTGCACATAATTAATTATTGGGGCCAGTATTTAAATTCAGCACACTTAGGGTAAATTAGGGAAGTCATCAACATTTGGTTGTGTGAAACTGAACTCTAATCAGAGAAAGACTTAATATTATAGGCTGAGATGGAAAAAGAAAGCTCCAAGATCCTTCATAACTGTAGGCTTAATGGGAATTAGTAATGCACGAGTATGGTTGTTTATTTAAAAAACTGGGGTACCTGGGTGGCTCAGTTGGGTAAGCATCTGTGTTCAGCTCAGGTCACTATCCCAGGGTCCTGGGATTGAGCCCTGCATCAGGCGCCTTGCTCATCAGGGAGTCTACTTCTCCCACTCCCTCTTTTGCTCCCCCTGCTTGTGTGCTCCCTCTCTCTCTCTCTCTCTCTCTTTCTCTCTCTCTGTGTCAAATAAATAAATAAAATCTTTAAAAATAAAAATAATAAAGTCTGTCCTTAGGTATATAAATAGGGATATGACACAAGCAATTTATAAAGCGTCATAGCCCTTTAACTGCAATTGGAGACGGGGGCCTTCAAGTTAATAACATAGATATGTAACATGATACTGACTCCTTAGTTACAGCTATGAAAATAGAGATTTATACGAATATTTTCCATTTCCCAATTATCTCCTCAACCATACCTTTTAATGAGAAAATAGGGCAAAGGACATTATTATGCAGTCTTCCTGTGAGATGATAGGAAAAATTAATTTCTTTTCTTCTTTCTTTCCTTTCCTCCCTCCCTTTCTTTCTTTCTTTCTTTCTTTCTTTCTTTCTTTCTTTCTTCCTTCCTTCCTTCCTTCCTTCCTTCCTTCCTTCCTTCCTTCCTTCCTTCCTTCCTTTTCACCCTCTTCCCCCTCCCCTGGGTGGTTTTCTCCTTCAAGTTTAGCACATGATCCTTTTGGGAACACAGGCAGAACGTGATTAGCTATGTGCTGCAAAAGTGGGTTGCAGGGTCCTTATAGGCACTCTCCCTGCAGACAGCACCTGAGATAAGCTGAATTGTGACTTCTAAAAATTCATATGTTGAAGACTTAAATTCCATTACCTCACTATGGGATTATATTTGGAGACTGGATCTTTCAAGAAATGTTTAAGTTAAAATGAGGTTATTAGGGTGGGCCCTAATATAATACAACTACTGTCTTTATAAGAAAAGGAAGAAAAGAGATACCTCCAAAGTGCCAGGTTCTGGTGAACAGGGGACTACATGGCAGGGTACTATAGGACCTCTTCTTTATAAGGCTATTACTTTCAAGTGTAGGAGATGTAGCTGTCTTTCCTAACACACAGAAACAGAGAGTTAGACAATATGAGGAGACAGAGGAATATGTCACAAATGAAAGAACAGGAGAAAATCACAGCAAGAGACTTAAGCAAAATGGTGATAAGCAGTATGCCCAATAGAGAATTTAAAGTAATGGTCATAAAGATACTCACTGGACTTGAGAAAAGAGTGGAAGATATCAGTGAAACCCTTAGCAATGAGATAAAAAAGAACCAATCAGAGATGAATAACACAATAAATGAAATTAAAAATACACTAGATGTAATAAGCAGTAGATTAGACAAAGAAGAAGAATGAATCAGTGACCTGGAGGACAATAATGGAAAGTAATAAAGCTGAGCAGGTGAGAGGAAAAAAATATGCAAAATGAGAATAGACTTAGGAAATCAGTGACACCATGAAGTGTAATAACATTCACGTTATAGGGATCCAAGAAGGAGAGGAGAAAGAAAAGGGAGCAGAAAAAAATTTTTAAAAGATTTTTTTAAAAAATTATTTATTTGACAGAGAGAGAGAGGGAGAGAGAGAGAGAGAGCACAAGCAGGGGGAGCAGCAGAGGGAGAGGGAGAAGCAAGCTCCCCGCTGAGCAGGGAGCAGGATGTGGGGCTTGGTCCCAGGACTCTGAGATCATGACCTGAGCCAAAGGCAAACACTTAAACGACTGAGCCACCCAGGTGCCCCAGGAGCAGATAATTTATTTGAAGAAATAATAGCTGCAAACTTCCTGAATTTAGGGAAGGAAACAGAAATCCAGATCCAGGAGGCACAGAGATTCCCCAAAAAATCAACCCAAGGAGGTCCACACCACAACACATAGTAATTAAGATGGCAAAAAATCATGATAAAGAGAGAATTTTAAAAGCAGCAAGAGAAAAAAAAAAAGCAGTTACATACCAGGGAGCCCCTTAAGGCCATCAGATGAGTTTTAGCAGAAACTTTGCAGGCCAGAAGGTGATTAGCATGATATAGTCAAGTGTTAAGAGGAAAAAAAAAAATCTGCATCTCTTTGTGTCTTCCTCAGTTTCTTTCATAAGTGTTCTGTAGTTTCTAGAGTATAGGTCCTTTACCTCTTTGGTTAGGTTTATTCCTAGCTAGCTTATGGGTTTTGGTGCTATTGTAAATGGAATCGATTCCTTAATTTCTCTTTCTTCAGTCACATTGTTAGTGTATGAAATGCAACTGATTTCTGTGCATTGATTTTGTATCCTGCCATGTTGCTGAATTGCTGTATAAGTTGTAGTAATTTAGGGGTGGACTCTTCTGGGTTTTCCACATAAAGTATCATGTCATTTGTGAAGAGAGTTTGACTACTTCTTTCTCAATTTGAATGCCTTTTATTTCTTTTTGTTGTTTGATTGCTGAGCTGGGACTTCTAGTACTATGTTGAATAACAGTGGTGAGAGTGGGCATCCCTTTCATGTTCCTGACCTTAAGGGAAAAGCTCTCAGTTTTTCCCCATTGAAAATGATACTTGCTGTGGGCTTTTCATAGATGGCTTTTATGATATCGATGTATGTTCCCTCTACCCCCTACACTGTGGAGAGTTTAAATCAAGAAAAGATTCTGTATTTTGTCAAATGCCTTTTCTGCATCAATTGAGAGGATCATATGGTTCTTGTCTCTTTTTTTGTTAATGTGATCTATCACATTGATTGATTTGCAAATAGAACCACCTGGCATCCCAGGAGTAAGTCCCACTTGGTCGTGGTGAATAAACCTTTTAATGTACTGTTGGATCCTATTGGCTAGGATCTTGTTGAGTATTTTGACATCCATGTTCATCAGGGATATTGGTCTATAATTTTCCTTTTTGGTGGTGTCTTTGCCTGGTTTTGGGATCAGAGTAATCTGGCCTCATAGAATGAGTATGGAAGTTTTCCTTCCATTCCTATTTTTTGTGGCGGTTCCTCAAGACGTTAAAAATAGAGCTACCCTATGGCCCAGCAATTGCACTACTAGGAATTTACTCCAAAGATACAGATGTAGTGAAAAGAAGGGGCACATGAACCCCAATGTTCATAGCACCAATGTCCATAATAGCCAAACTGTGGAAGGAGCCAAGATGTCCTTCAACAGATGAATGGATAAAGAAGATGTGGTTCATATATACAACAGAATATTACTCAGCTATCAGAAAGGTTCAATACCTACTATTTGCATTGACATGGTTGGAACTGAAGGGTATTATGCTAAATGAAATAAGTCAATCAGAGAAAGACAATTATCATGTGGTTTCACTCATGTGTGGAATATAAAGAAGAGCACAGAGGACCATAGGGGAAGGGAGGGAAAACTGAATGGGAAGAAATCAGAGAGGGAGACAAACCATGAGAAACTCTGTACTCCAGGAAACAAACTGAGGATTACAGAAGGAAGAGGGTAGGGGGGTGGGTTAACTGGGTAATGAATATTAAGGAGGGCATGTGTTGCAATGAGCACAAGGTGTTACACATAACTAATGAATCGTTGAACACTACATAAAAAACTAATGATGTACTATATGTTGGCTAATTGAACATATAATAATTGAAAAAAATCTGCAGCCAAGAATACTCTATCTAGAAAGGCTATCATTCAGAATAGAAGGAGAGGTAAAGAGTTTCCCAAACAAAAGTTAAAGGAATTCATAACCACTAAACTCTATGAGAAATGTTAAAGGGAATTCTTTGAGTAGAAAAGAAAGACCATACACAATAGTAAGGAAAGTAGGAAGCTCAAAAGTAGTAAAAATAAATATATCTGTAAAAATCAGTCAAGGGACTCACAAAACAAAAGGGTATGAGGTAAGATACCATATACCTAAAATGTGGAGAGGAGAGGAGTAAAGAATGGGTTCAAACTTAAGTGACCATCAACTTAATATAGACTGCTATATACAGAAGATGTTAATAAAACAAATGGTAATCACAAATCAAAACCAGTAAAAGATGCAAAAAATAAAGAGAAAGGAATCCAAGTATTTCACTAAAGTCAGCAAACCATGAGAGAAGAGAGCAAGAGGAGAAAGGAATGGAGAAAAACTACAAAACAACCATAAAACAAGTAACGGAATGGCAATAAATACACACCTATTAGTAATTACATTTGGTGTACCTGGCTGGCTCAGTCAGTAGAGCATGTGACTCTTGATCTCGGATTTATGCATTTAAGCCCCACTTTGGATGTAGAGATTAATTAAACAAACAAAACAAAACAAAACAAAACAAAACAAAACAAAACCCCAAGGAACTGGGAGGCAAGATCATGTCCTAAAAAGAAGAAAAAATTACTTTGAATGTAAATGGACTAAACACTCCAATCAAAAGACACAGGATGACAGAGTAGATAGAAAAACAAGACCCATATATATGGTGCCTACAAGAAACTCACTTCAGACCTAAAGATGCCTGCAGATTGAAAGTGAGGGGCTGGAGAAACATTTTTCATGTAAACGGACATCAAAGGAAAGCCAGAGTAGCAATACTTATATTGAACAAAATAGATTTTAAAACTAAGACTGTAACAAGAGAAGAGAAGGACACTATATAATAATAAAGAGGACAATCCAATAAGAAGATATAACGAGTGTAAATATTTATGCATTCAACATGGGAGTACCCAAATTAGCAAACATAAAAGAAGTATTTGATAGTAATACAATAATAGTAGGGGACTTTAACACCCCACTTACATCAATGGACAGATCATCCAAAAAGAGAAACAAGGAAATGGTGGCTTTGAATGATTCAATGGACCTGATGGACCTAACAGATTTATTTAGAACATTCCATCTTAAAACATCAGAATACACATTCTTTTCAAGTGCACATGGAACATTCTCCAGAATAGATCACATGTTAGGTCACAAAACAAGTCTCAACAAATTCAAAAAGATTGAAGTCATACCATGCATCTTTTCCAACCACAATACTATAAAACTAGAAATCAACTACAAGGAAAAATTGGGAAAGACCACAAATACATGGAGGCTAAATAACATGCTACTAAACAATGAATGGGTCAACTAAGATCAAAGAGGAAAGCAAAACACAAGGAGACAAATGAAAATGAAAACACAGTGGTCCAAAATGTTTGGGATGTAGCAAAAGCTGTTCTAAGAGGGAAGTTTATAACAATACAGGCCTACCTCAAGAAGCAAGAAAAATCTTAAATAAACAACCTAATCTTATACCTAAAGGAACTAAAAAAAATGAGAACAAACAAAACCCAAAACCTGTGGAAGAAGGGAACTAATAAACATTCGAACAGACTTAAATGAATAAAAACTTAAAAACAATAGAATAGATCAAAGAAATCAGGAATTGTTTCTTTTAAAGATCAACAAAACTGATAAACTTTAGCCAGACTTACCAAAAAACAAAACAAAACAAAACAAAAAACCCCTCAAATAGACAGACTTAGAGGTGAAAGAGGAGAAATAACAACCAACACTACAGAAATACAAAGAACTATAAGAGAATGATATGAAAAAATTATATGCCAACAAATTGGACAACTAGAAGAAATTGATAAATTCCTAGAAATGTATAACCTCCCAAAACTAAATCAGGAAGAAATAGAAAATTTGAACAGATCAATTACCAGCAGTGAAATTGAATAAAAAACTCTGAACAAACAAAAGTCCAGGGCCAGATGGTTTCACAGGTCAAATCTACCAAATATTTAAAGAAGAGTTTATACCTATTCTTCTCAAACTATTCCAAAAAAAAGAAGAGAAAGAAAAGCTTCCAAATTCATTCTATGAGGCCAGCATTACCCTGATTCCAAAACCAGATAAAGATACTACAAAAAAGAGAACTACAGGCAAATATCTCTGATGAACACAGATGCAAAAATCCTCAATAAAATATTAGCAAACTGAATCCAACAATACATTAAAAAAATCGTTCACCACAATTAAGTGGGATTTATTCCTGGGATGTAAGAGTGGTTTAATAATTCCAAATCAATCAACATGATACATCACATCAACAAGAGAAAGGATAAAAACCATATGATTATTTAATAGATGCAGAAAAGCATTTGACAAAGTACTGTATCCATTCATGATAAAAAAGAAACCTCAACAAGGTAGGTTTAGAGGAAACACACCTCAACATAATAAAGACCATATATGAAAACCCATAACTAACATCACACTCAATGGTGAAAAGCAGAGCTTTTCCTCTAAGATCAGGAACAAGACAAGATTGTCCACTCTCACCACTGTCATTCGCATATTATTGGAAGTCCTAGCTATAGCAATCAGACAAGAAAAAGAAAAAAAAGGCATCCAAATTGGTAAGGAAGAAGTAAAACTGTCACTATGTGCACATGATATGATACACTAGATAGAAAAAACCCTAAAGACTCCACCAAAAAACTCCTAGAACTGATAAATGAATTCAGTAAGGTTGAAGGACACAAAGTCAAATACAAAAATCCATTGCATTTCTATACATTAATAATGAAGCAGTACAAAGAGAAATTAAGAAAACAATTCCATTTACAATTGCACCAAAAATAATAAAGTAGCTAGAAATGAACTTAAGCTTGGCCAAAAAAATAGAAAACATTGAAAGAAACTGAAGATGACACAAACAAATGGAAAGATATTCCATGCTCATGGACTAGAAGGATAAATATCGTTAACATGTCCATACCTCCCAAGCAATCTACAGATTTAATGCAATCCCTATCAAAATACCAATAGCATTTTTCACAGAATGAAAACAAATAATCCTAAAATTTGAATGGAACCACAAAAACCCTAAATAGACAAAGCAATCCTGAAAAAGAACAAAACTGGAGGTATCACAATTCCAGATTTCAAGATATACTACAAAGCTGTAGTAATCAGAACAGCATCGTACTGGCACAAAAATAGACACATAGATCAATGGAACATAATAGAAAGCCCAAAAATAAACCCATGGTTATATGGTCAATTCATCTTTGACAAAGGAGACAAGAATATGCAATAGGAAAAAGAACATCTCTTCAACAAATGGTGTTGGGAAAACTGGACAACTACACACAAAACAATGAAACTGGACCACTTTCTCACATCATACACAATAGTAAGCTCAAAATGGACTGCAGAACTAAATGTGAGACCAGACACCATAAAAATTCTAGAAGAGAGCACAAGCAGTAATTTCTCTGACATCAACTATGGCAACATTTTCTAGATATGTCTCCTGAGGCAAGGGAAACAAAATAAAAAATAACCTATTGGGACTACATCAAAATAAAAAGGTTCTGTACAGCAGAGGAAACAATCAACAAAACTAAAGGAACCTACTGAATGAGAGAAGAAATTTACAAATGACATATCTGATAAAAGGTTAGTATCCAAACTATATAAAGAACTTATACAACTCAACACACAAAACCCCAAATAATCCAATTAAAAAATGGGCAGAAAAAATGAACGGACATTTTTCCAAAGACATCCAGATGGCCAGCAGACACATGAAAAGATACTCATCACTCATAATCAGGGAAATGCAAATAAAAAAAAACCCACAATGAGATATCACCTCACATCTGTCATAATGGCAAAAACCAAAACCCAAGAAACCACAAGTGTTGGTGAGGATGTAGAGAAAAAGGAACCCTCATGCACTGTTGGTGGGAATGCAAACTGGTACAGCCACTGGGGAAGACAGTGTGGAGGTTCCTCAAAAAATTACAAATAGACTTACCATATGATCCAGTAATTCCTACTATTGGGTATTTACCCAAATAATACAAAAACACAAATTCAAAAGAATATATGCACCCTAATGTTTACTGGAGCATTATTTACAATAGCCAAACTATGGAAGCAGTCCAAGTGTCCATATATTGATGAATGGATAAAGAAGATGTGAGATGGATATATATGTTCCATATATATACATATATATATCTCTCAAGGTTTCAGGACACAAAGTATATGTATATATATGTATATATGTATATATATGTATATATGTATATATGTATATATGTATATATATGTATAAATGTATATATATGTGGAATTATTCAGCCACAAAAAATAATGAAATCTTGCCATTTGCAACAAATAGATAGAGCTAGAGGGTATAATACTAAATGAAATAAGTCAGAGAAAGAAAAATACCACATGATTTCACTCATATGTGCAATTTAAGAAAACAAACAAGCAAAGAAAAAAAGAGAGAGGGAGAAACCAATTAAGGAACAGACTCTTAACTATAGAGAACAAACAGGTGGTTACCAGACGGAAGGTGGGTGGAGGGAAGGGTGAAATAGGTGAGGGGGATTAAGAATACACTTATCATGATGAGCACTGAGTAATGTACAGAATTGTTGAATCACTATATTGCACACATGGAACTAATATAACACTGTATGTTAACTATACTGGAATTAAAAGAAAAAATAAAATTAAAAAAAAGAAAATAAAAATATATTTGCAGAGAGAGAGAGAGAGAGAAGCCAAGATATAGATCATTTGCAATTTACAGGAAAAAATAAAAATACAGAACCACTAAACACTTTCCCCAGCACTGAAATTATAGTTCTTCAGACACACTGCATCCTCGGGAAGCATGGTGGTAGACTGGGCAAATTTAAAGCATGCTAGATAATTAAATAACATAGTCAAGTTAAAGAATAAACAAAAAAGAAGGTGCCACTTCAGTGAGGGACATAAGTCACACATATATTTTAACAGGAATATCTTTTTAATGCTAACAATATATAGCCATATTTGCTCACTTTATTTATTCATCTACCACTTCAACAAATATTTGATGAGTACCAATTTAAGTGTCCAGCACTGTTCTAGATGCTAAGAATATAACAGTGAATAAAAAAGGGGCCTATATTCTGGAGGGATACACACACACACACACACAGACACACACACATACACCCATATACATATACACATATATTATAGACATTTTATTTATATAAGCATTATATATATATCATAAATATTTTATCAGGTGGTGACAAATGCTATGGGAAAAATATCAAGTAGCTTAGGGGTGTAGAGGGAGACAGGGTGAAATAGGTATGATTTGAGGTTAGATGGTCAGCAAGGGCCTTTTTAATAATGTGGCATTTGATAAGAGACCTGTGGATTTATGGGAAAATCAAGCATGTATTATGTTCTAACTTCTGTGTAGGCTCAGAGTACCCAAAGAAGAACCCACAGTCTATGGGGAAGTAGACATTTAAATTGAGAATTCCAACATAATTAGGTAAAAGTTATAATCAGGCCATACATAATTAAGTGCCAGATATTAACTTAACCAGAGACGTAAAGGATCTATATTCTAGAAACTATAAATCACTCTTGAAAGACAGTAAAGAAGACACAAAAGGATGGAAAAATATTCCATGCTCATGGATCGGAAGAATTAACATAGTTAAAATGTCTATGCTACCCAGAGCAATCTACACTTTCAATGCTATCCCGATCAAAATACCAATGACATTTTTCAAAGAACTGGAACAAACAGTCCTTAAATTTGTATGGAACCAGAAAAGGCCCCAAATTGCCAAGGAACTGTTGAAAAGGAAAAACAAAGCTGGGGGCATCACAATGCCGGATTTCGAGCTGTACTACAAAGCTGTGATCACAAAGACAGCATGGTACTGGCACAAAAACAGACACATAGACCGATGGAACAGAATAGAGAACCCAGAAATGGACCCTCGGCTCTTTGGGCAACTAATCTTTGATAAAACAGGAAAAAACATCCAGTGGAAAAAGACAGTCTCTTCAATAAACCGTGCTAGGAAAATTGGACAGCTACATGCAAAAGAATGAAACTTGACCACTCTCTCACACCATACACAAAGATAAACTCCAAATGGATGAAAGACCTCGATGTGAGACAGGAATCCATCAAAATCCTAGAGGAGAGCATAGGCAGCACCCTCTACGACATCGGCCAAAGCAACCTTTTTCATGACACATCTCCAAAGGCAAGAGAAACAAAAGAAAAAATGAACTTGTGGGACTTCATCAAGATAAAATGTTTCTGCACAGCCAAGGAAACAGTCAAAAAAACTAAGAGGCAGCCCACGGAATGGGAGAATATATTTGCAAATGATGCTACAGATAAAAGACTGGTATCCAAGATCTACAAAGAACTTCTCAAACTCAATACGTGAGAAACAAATAAACAAATCATAAAATGGGCAGAAGATATGAACAGACACGTTTCCAATGATGACATACAAATGGCTAACAGACACATGAAAAAATGTTCAAAATCATTAGCCATCAGGGAAATTCAAATCAAAACCACACTGAGATGCCACCTTACGCCAGTTAGAATGGCAAAAATTGACACGGCAAGAAACAACAATTGCTGGAGAGGATGTGGAGAAAGGGGATCCCTCCTACATTGTTGGTGGGAATGCAAGTTGGTACAGCCACTCTGGAAAACAGTGTGGAGGTCCCTTAAAAAGTTAAAAATGGAGCTACCCTATGACCCAGCCATTGCACTACTGGGTATTTACCCCAAAGATACAGACGTAGTGAAGAGAAGGGCCATATGCACCCCAATGTTCACAGCAGCATTGTCCACAATAGCTAAATCGTGGAAGGAACTGAGATGCCCTTCAACAGGTGACTGGATTAAGTAGTTGTGGTCCATATATACAATGGAATATTACTCAGCTATCAAAAAGAATGAATTCTCAACATTTGCTGCAACATGGCTGGCCCTGGAGGAGATAATGCTAAGTGAAATAAGTCAAGCAGAGAAAGACAATTATCATATGATTTCTCTCATCTATGGAACATAAGAACTAGGAAGATTGGTAGGGGAAGAAAGGGATAAAGAAAGGGGGGTAATCAGAAGGGGGAATGAAGCATGAGAGACTATGGACTCTGAGAAACAAACTGAGGGCTTCAGAGGGGAAGGGGGTGGGGGAATGAGATAGGCTGATGATGGGTAGTAAGGAGTGCACGTATTGCATGGTGCACTGGGTGTTATACACAACTAATGAATCATGGAACTTTACATCAAAAACCAGGGATGTACTGTATGGTGACTAACATAATGTAATATAAAAACATTAAAAAAAATCAAGTGCTGGGGGAGATAACAGCAGTATGATCTTGCAATGCAAAGTGGGGAGCCATCCACATGACTTAATATTTAACCAAAGCAGAACCTAAAAAGCACAAGATTTTGGGAAGGGTAAGAGCAGAAGACAGTTAAACTGCACCTTGTTTACTTGTCTAAAACCTCACAAACCTAACAGGTCCTGACCACAATTTAGGGTTAGAAGAGCCTAGGTGAACTTAAGGTTACCTTGCTTTCCTGCCATAAGCCATTAAGACTTCTATTACGGTTGCAGGGAATGTTGTTACTGAAGGCCTGTAAACATTCCTTCCTTAACTTTCCATTTTATTTAATTTTTTATAGTTAACTGATATTTTAAATTAAAATTTTTTATTTGGAAATTTACTTCTTTTTATCGCAATTTTCTGGTAAAGGAAAGAACATAGAAACTGTTTCTCATTTAAACTTTGGTTATAAAAGAACTCTGTTGCTCTGTAGTGGCTTACAATCTCAGTGGTCTTTGAATCACCCTGGGGGCCTTTGATACCTACTGATACCTGTTGTCCCTCCTCCCAGAGGTTCTGGCTTAACCGGTCTAGGGTGCAGCCTGGGTATCAGTAACTTTTTGTCCTCCCCAGGTGATTCCAACATGTAACTTTTTGTCCTCCCCAGGTGATTCCAACATGTTGATATACTGTATCCTATAAAAGTTTTATGGATGAAATAGAAGGCATGATAATACATCCGAATTATGATGTAAAAATGAGATCCTATGTCATTTTTTAAAAAAGATTTTATTTATTTGAGAGAGAGAGGGAGAGAGGATAAGCATGGGGGAGGGGCAGAGGGAGAAGCAGTGAGCCCCTTGTGGGAATTGATTCCAGGACCCTGAGATCATGACCTAAGCGAAAGGCAGATGCTTAACTGACTGAGCCACCCATTTTTAAACGCTCTAAACATTTTATCACTGATAGGACATTAATCATTCAGTATTATTAATGGAATAGAAATTCATACTTTTGTATGGACAGAGAATCTAATTTAATTTAATTTGAATTCCAGTGTAGTTAACATACAGTGCTGTATTAGTTTTAGGTGTACAATATAGTGATCCAACAGTTCCATACATTACTCAGTGCTCATCAAGACATGTGCACTCCTAATCCCCTTCACCATTTCACCCATCCACGCACCTACCTCCCCTCTGGTAACCATCTATTTGTTCTCTATAGGAAAGAGTCTGTTCCTTGGTTTGTCTCTCTCTTTTTTCCCCTTTGCTCATTTGTCTTGTTTCTTAAATTCTACATATAAGTGGAATCATACGGTATTTGTCTTTCTCTGATTGGTTCATTTTGCTTAGCATTATACTCTCTAGGTCCATTCATATTGTTCCAAATGGCAAGATTTCATTCCTTTTTATGGTTGAATAATATTCCACTGTGTATATGCATACCACATCTTTATCCATTCATCAATTGATGGACACTTGGACTGCTTCCATAGTTTGGCTATTGTAAATAATGCTCCAATAAACATTAGGGTGCATATATCCTTTTGAATTTGTGTTTTTGTATTCTTTGGGTAAATACCCAATAGTAGAAATTACTGGATCATATGGTAAGTCTATTTTTAATTTTTTGAGGAACCTCCACACTGTCTTCCCCAGTGGTTGCACCAGTTTGCATTCCCTTCAACAGTGCATGAGGGTTCCTTTTTCACCACATCTTCACCAATACTTGTTGTTTCTTGAGTTTTTTATTTTAGCCAAAAATAGACACATAAATCAGTGGAACAGAATAGAAAGCCCAGAAATAAACCCACAATTATACGGTCAATTAATCTTGGACAAAGGAGGCAAGAATATGAAATGGGAAAATTACAGTCTCAATAAATGGTGTTGGGAAAACTGGACAGCTACATGCAAAAGAATGAAACTGGACTACTTTCTTACACCATACAAAAAATAAATTAAAAATAGATTAAGGACCTAAATGTGAGACCTGAAACCATAAAAATCTTAGAAGAGAGCACAGGTGGTAATATCTCTGACATTGGTTGTAGCAACATCTGTTTAGATAGAACTTTTCATTTTACAGGAAAATAGCTTGTTTTACAAAATAGGAAAAAGGGATCAAAAGGGAATTTGAATGTGGACAATGTTAGTATATGAATTCTGAGAAGCCTGGAATGAACCCATTATCCAAGTAATCACAGTTTACATTTACATATCCCTTAAGTTTTACTTTATCAGTGCATTTTTAGATTGTTAAATATCTTTCTTACCATAGTGCCTGCAAGAGAGAAGATGCCACAAAACTCTTAACAGATAGTCATTAACAAATCTTGAGTCACTTGTGCTCATGTGATTGGTCTGCTTTTTAGATATATCAGTATATCCAACCGTATTTGGATCAAATCCTTTGGCTAAATGTGGACTTCTGGAAGTCAACGGAGTATCTCTTGCCTGTCTATCTTCTCATTTAATAATAAAAAATAGGCAGGATGAACTAATCAGTGCCCTCATGGTTCCTGAGAGCACAAAGGAGGGAAATCTATTATGTCACTGTGAACAGTATGGTGTCAATTACCCAGGATAGAACTCTGAGATATATGAATACTGTTTAGTGATCAATTCAAATCCTTTACAGACACAAAATTTTTCTCCTATAGAGAGAACACAACCATATACAAAGTACAGTTTGTGTTGACTTAGCATTATACTACCCAAGACTAATGAATATGTGGCCAAAAAAAAACCCCAAACCCAAAAAACAACCCACAAAAAAATCCATCAAAACCTTTTGCTATCAATGAAACATGTACCTTCACTTTCCTTGTGAGTTCTGGTCATTCTTACCTGAGTTGGGTGGTAGGATTTTGCACTGCATACATTCCTGGGATTGACATTCATTCCTAGACTATTCTAACCCTGTTTTTTCTTTGTCTGCAAAAATTGAGAGTTGACAATAGAATTCTAGATAGCCATGGAAATAGTGAGTAATTTAAAGAAGTATACTGTGAAATATACTAGCACCATGGACACTGCTGGTCAAAGATTAAGTTTACATACTGTAGCAGTGTCTTACAGTGGCCTTGAAATACTGTGGAGAAAAGTCACAGAGAAAGTAAAAGGTGGGAAGGTATGTCTAAGCTACCTGGAGTGTTTTGCCATATGGATTTTAGTTTTAGGATAAATTGTTTTGAGGAAGCAACTCTGGCTAGAATCAATTTCAGGTGGAGGAACATTTATTCACAAAGAGAGTTTCAGAAGCATGATGGTTAGATTAATCCAATTGAAGTAATTAGTTTTACAAAGAAGGAAATTGAGGTGCAGAAAGATTAAGTGGCTTACACAAGATCACATAGTCTCATAGAGACCAGGGAAGAAGTAGAAATCAGTGTGTCTCCACGACCAATGTTTCTGTATGTTTTACTATAGTGCTCATTTGAAATCCTTTCTCTATGGCTTTACCTGGAATCCCCAAATAGATATATTAAAAAATCTATTTATTTTATTTGTAGGCCATGATGTAATATGTTTTACTTGATAAACAAGACTAGTGATCATTCTTCCAGGACCACCTGAAAGCCTGAGATGGTCTCTCTGTAACTTAGATCCATTTCTATGTTTGAGTCTTATGTTTTAGAAACACATAGAAAAATAAAAATGTTGATTTGCAAGGGATATGTCCAAAACCATCTATGATATAGTTAGAGAATTTCTTATCTTACTTAACCAGAAAAACTTCCAAGTGAGAATCTAGCATAGTCATGCAGCTGTGTCTGTATCATCTAGTGTCTTTGTTCACCCAGTACAGCACTCCAGAGAACTTTATCACCAACTTGCTATGTGACCTTGTCCAAGTCAGAAGATATCTTTATACTTTATTTCTTCCCATCTATAAAATTGGACACCATGTCAGAATGGGGAAGTTTATATAGTTTTTGAAAATGACAGAAACTGATCTATGCATTTGTGACTATAATCTGCATAATTTAGGATAAAAACTACCGAATCCAACCATACTTAAGACTACCTTAAAAAACTAGAGTAGCTCTCCCAGCTCAATCCCTGAATGCTCCATCCATAGGCACATTCCATTTATAGTTTCAGTTCCTTTCCTTTTTTCTTCTCTTGCTCACAGATTGTTATATCCTTGTTAAGGCAATGCATTGCAAAGGAATGGTCCTTCAGGAAGCTTCGTTTCAATAGACCCAATAATAGGCAGCCAAGTGTCCCTCATCTCTTCCTTTACCTCCTAGAGTTCCTCCTATTTTAGGGAGACTAGCTGAATGCTGCCCTACAGGGTAAGGCAGAAAGAGCACCAGTGCCACCACCTGGATGCAGGGAGAATGAGGCACCACATAGAAAAGAGAAGTCACTACATGTCCAAGAGTGAGCAAGCTATCTTGTTTGATTCTTTGCCCTTCTCATTTTCTTGTTGCAATATCATTTTCTATTTTTCTTCACTTCTTTTCAACTTTCCTGCACATATTTGTTAATGCTTTCTCAGTTTCACCACCACACTGGTTTAGGAAAAGATCCAGGGAATGGTAAGGGCCCTATCTTAAATTGGGAGATGAGGGAAATAAGAATAAGGTTATTCTTCCTTTGGAGAACTCATCCAACAGACTTCTTGCCTGGATGTAGGCTTATGTGTTCTCCTGAATATAGAGGAAATGCCTCCTTGTGAAGATCTTCATGCTACCTGAAGTTTAGTTAAGCTCTATCAAATCATTAGCTCTGAAATCAGGGGGGATAGGGTCAGAAATTTTCTTATTCTGTGGAGAAAGAAAGACAATCCAAAGTTCGGTTCCTGTCTGCACTTGTGACATGTGAGTTATGTAATGATACAGGGTTCTATTCTATGTGTATGGTTCTATTCTATGTGATATGGTACTACTCACCAGGGATGCAGTGTAACTGACTACAAACGTTCATTAGAGTAAGAAATAGGCAGAGAGACAAAAGCCTTCCCAAGTGGACCTTCTTGACTTCCTTAGAGATTTTCCTCTAGAAAGTTTCTAGTTCTACCATAGAACTAGGAGCCATGCATTGTTCTCAGCGCCAGTTTAGAAGCAAAAAAGAAGAAACCAACTCAATTTTCTAAATCAAGATTAGTTTTTATTTTAGTAGTTTAGATACTCATTACTGATGCAGAATATTCATTGTTTAGTAACTCATTTTGGGCATCCATGGATCCCAAGGGTGCCCTGGAGATAACTCAGAGACTATAGGCTGTGGTAGAGAGAGGGTGGGGCAGATTGGAGGGGAGGTCTTACCTATGAATTAGAGGAGCTTTACTTCTATCTGCTTTCTACATTGGTAGAATATATATATATATATATATATATATATATATATATATATATATACACACACACACACACACACACACACACATATATATACACACATATATATACACATATATATTTATATACACACACACACATATATATATATTGAAGAAAAATTTTCTGAAGATTTTAAAACACTAAGTATAGACCATTATGCCTGTTAGAGTCAATCCTAAGAATGACTGAGATATCCACCAAAAGTTGTATGATTGGTCTAATGCTTCAGTTTTGACACCTAGTGGTGATCCATTTTCAGCACCAGATAACGTACATGTCTCCTGTATTCTCTAAATATTTTAAGTGGCTTGTTGGGACATGTTTTCTTGTTTTTATCTTTGTTCAGTTTTCTTTTTAAATTCTGAATTGTATTAGGGTTAACTTCTGTTAGGCTTAAGGTATTTAGAAGGAATTTAGTTGTCTCTTTTCTGTAGAAATTATAGTAAAATCTGAAATTCAGTGCTCTTTTTAATCCTCATAGTTCAAAGCTTAAAAATAAAAATAATGGGTAAATGAGCTCTGAATATTTTCATTTTGATTTAGATTCTCTCTTCTGAACCCTTCACAACACCTGCTAGGTTGGGTACATAGTAGATGTTCAACAGATACTGTTGTGTTGAGCTGAATTTTTTAGATTCTAAAATTGAGAAGTGCTAAACTCAAGATTTCAGAAGTAGTACTACATAAATCAACAATGTCTATTTTCATATCATAAACCTGTTTAGAGCATTCCTGATTATGGAAATTCCCTCCCTTCCTTCCATCTTTCCACCCTCCCTTCCTTCCTTTTGTCCCTACCTTCCTCCTCTCTCCCTGCCTCCCTCCCCACCCCCCTTCCTTCCTTCCTTCCTTCCTTCCTTCCTTCCTTCCTTCCTTCCTTGGTTCTCTCCCTCTCCTCTTTCCCCTGTTACTCCATCATGACCAGAAAACCAGTGAATTTTTGGAGAAGAAAATCAGGAAGGAAAGACTTGCTTTACCACATATGAAGCTGTATTATAAAGCCCTAGAACCTGTCAGTGTGTTATTGTCAGAAGAGATAAATAGATCATTTGAACAGAAGAGCTACAGAAGAGACCCATATGGAGAGATTTAACTTATGCAAAAGTTGGCATTGCAGAACACTGAGGAAAGCATAGCCTTCACTACTGGTGCTGACGCAACTGAATGTTCATATGGAAAGAAGGAAATTTGATCACGTACCATACCATAACATATACAAAAACCAAATCAGGTGATAAGCAAAACAATAAATATTTTAGAAATTAATACCAGCAAATATTTTCACTGCACAGAGTAAGAAGAGATTTCTTAAATAGGATGCAAAAAACACTAACCATAAATGGAAAAACCGCTCATGGAAAATCTCATATATAACTAGTGAGAGTGCAAACTGATACAACAATTTGGAATACTAAGCATTATCTACTAAAGATGAAGATGTACATACATTATGATCCTAGGAGCAGAATTGCTGGATCATAATGTATGCATGTCTTCAACAGAAATGGATATATAGTTACACCAGGATGCGTGAAAAAACCCAGCCATTATTCATAATAGCTCTAATTTAAAATTGATAATGTTTTATTTCTTGATCTGGTTGGTAGTTACACATGTCTCTATTTTATAATAACCTATTAAGCCATACCTTTATGTTTTATGTATACTTATGTATCTATATTATTTCTCACAAGGTCAAGAAATAAAATGAATCACTAAAAAAATAATTGTCCCAGCATCCAGTTCATATTGTTTTTATATAAGCACAAAGATAAAATACTTTGTCAAATGTTTTGCTTAAGTCTAGATACATTACATATATACACATTATCCTGATCTTTTTAGTAATTTTGTCAAAAATGGAAATATATTCTTTCAACATGTGTTACTCTTAATGAACCACAGAATAGATCCACATGAGGCAGTATATTGTCAAAAATCGAGGTCAAAGTGCTTCTACATCAGTTTTGGTTAGCTAAAACACCTTGGTAAATCAATTAGTTACCTTCTTTTCTAAAAAGAGACTTTGAAATAGAGACGATCACTCAGGTCTTCTCTGGCTCTAAATGTTTTAAGATTTAGTAATTGTATGAATAAAGAATCTCTAAAATACCTTGAATTCCTGTTCTAAAAGGCTTCTATGATATTGAATTAATAACCAACTGGTATAATACAAAGGGATATCACAAGTTATACATTCCAAATTATATTCTGGGATAATTAGTTTAAAAAGCTAGAAAATTTATGGCTAGAACGTGTAAAATCTTCAAGCAAAGCTTGTTGAGCAGTGTCATTGTTATAGTTCATGCCAGCATTAAAAGGTGGCTTATGAATCCAGAACAGGAGAGAGCTAGTCTAAAAGTTATTCTACTTTTGCTTGGGAGTCCTCAGTACAGTCCATGTTACTTCCAGAAGGCAAGTAATAGGTACTGAGGTTTAGCCACCTACCTCTCAGGTCTTGATTCCTGGAAATAAATAAATAAATAAATATATATATATATATATATATATATATATATATATATATATATATATATATCTTTTTCTTTTCTTTCTTTTTTTTTTTAAGAAAGAGAGATAGAGAGAGAGAGAGAGAGAAAGAGTAATCCATGAGAGGGCCAGAGGGAGACAGAGAGAGAGAATCTTAAGGAGGCTCCACTCCCAGTGCACAGCCTGACTCAGGGCTTGATCTTACAACCCTGAGATCATGACCCGAGCCGAATTCGAGAGTCCCATGCTTAACCAACTAAGCCATCCAGCTGCCCCATCCTGGAACTATTATTTAATTATCATAATTCATTCATTCAATCTACAAATGCCTATTTAATTCTTATTAAATGTTGGCATTGTGAAGAATTCAAAGATGGAAGAAATATTATCCTTCCCCTCAAGTTACCCATAATCTGCCTATTATTTTGAACAAATATTATCCAACGTTGATTAACATGGAACTGGAAAAAAAGCTGTTGACGGACACTGATTTATTAATTGATTTAACAGGAAAATAATTATCAAATGAAAGTGGGTAGAATTTATGACCAATTCGACAATAAAGGAGCAATACTTATAAAGCATAGCCTGCATTAGAAAGTGGTTCTAATAGTCAGAAAATTCTTATGCTATAATGTTACGTTAAAAAGGGTGAAGAACTGGAGTATGCAGCATGATATCAACTATAGAACACAACAAAAGAAAAGCACATTTAAATGTGAAGTGTGGTTATCTTGGATTAAATTTATTTACCCCCAAGAGATAAATTTCCTTTATAATCAGAAAAATATATGCATCTATTAAAAAAAATAGACCCATAGAGTAGTTAGTGTAAAAATTTTCAAAAAATAGAGTAAAAAACCCACAAATCTGTACTTCTTTATTTGGAATTAATCCTGTTGAGCTAGAGCACTGAAGAATAGAAATACTCAGCACTTAAAATCAAGGACCACACTAGGGTTTATTAAAAAAAAAAAAAGCAAAAAAACCTGCAGCAGAGAGATTGGAGTATCAGAGAATAGGAGGAAAGGAAATGCGACTTTGTGATTGGGAAGGGATTTTGCGGAAAACAACTTGCCAGTTTTTCCAGTAATAATATTATTGTTTGCCTGATAATCATACTGTGTCTGCCAATGGCATTGTTCTCCAGTGACAGTGAGAGATAAAAAGGAGACAGATATGTGACATGCAGTAATGTGGGGAAACATTTTCCCTTGCAACAGGAAGAATAGAGAATCTTACTTCCCTGAGTCTTGGGAATCTTTATTCATGTCTCTGCAGAATAACAGTTTTAATTTCATTTAAGTTTTATTTTTATGGGCTTTTTGGTTAGTCTTATTTTACATATTTATTGAGATTTAATTAATATACAATGACATGCACAGTTATTAGGTATTTGGTTTTATGAATCTTGATGAGTGTAATAAGATATAGATAAAACAAGAAAGTTCCCTTCTGCCCTCTTTCCCATCAATGCCGTTGGCCCCCTCCTGAACCACTTTCTGATTGCTATCACCACAGATTAGTTTTGCCTGCTTCTGGATTTCTTAAAAATGGAATCAGACAGTGGATACACAGCAACAGAACTTTGAAACTTGCTCAAACAAGAATCCTGGATGTTATCAAGCTGTTCATACAGACAGGTAAATAACTCAATACAATAGCAACTAAAATGAGCATAACGCTGCTTTTTTCCCTTTTGCTCAGTTTTCCTATGTGGGAAACTGTGACCCTCAAGCAACTACTTTCAGGATGGTGGAAAATGACCATGAAATCAAAGACTTGGGGTCCTTTCCTATTAATTCTACAAACTAGCTTCAGTCTTAAGTTATTTGCTTCATTACTGCTCTCTTTAGTTTCTTACTCTCTAGAATGAATATAACTCCAATAGCTCCTATGTAAATAAATAGTGGAATTAAGGTTTCTTTCAAGGCTTCTTTCCCTCTAATATATGTGGCAGTGGTGGTAAGTATGTTTGGTCTAGGCACACTCTTTCACTGGCCCACAGTCATTCCCCAGACCACTGTTCTACTTTCTGCTCGTCAACAATGCACCTCGTAACTGGCTTCTCCAGGATATTGCCACAACCCTGCACAATTTCATCCCAAGTATAGACCTAGTACCCTTTAATTCCTCCAAAGAATAGCCAACACAAGGCTGAAATATTTAACAGAACTTTACTGCAGGCTTGGAGATAACAAAAGTTCAGCATAGATTATCTAAGAATCAGAACAGACCCAGATTCTGTGGAGAATGAAATTGATATAATTTTGGGTTTTTTTGTAAGAAAAATAATACAAAAATATTTTACTTTGCAAGTTAAAAACATATGACCATGTATAGACATTGCTAGGGCTCCTCTCTGAAGAGGCTCTGAAAAATGAAAAACCCTGATAATCAGCTTCTTTAGTTTCATGGTGAATTCACCTTTGCTTATGACTGCTTCCAGAAATTCCCACACCCACATCGATTACTTGCATAACTCCTGTCAACCTTCCATGAGATGTGAAGCCAGTTCGACCCTTATCAGTGGGCATATTGGAGAAGCATCACCACAGGCTCTGTTTTCTTACCAAGGATGCATCATGATAGGAAGATCCATTTCTTTCAAGGAAATGCTAACCCCTACCTCCAAGATGTGGCCTGGCCCACTTGTCATGAACATGGCAATCACAGTAGTTCACAGTATATGTACTGAAGCCTGAAGCCTGGGGTACTAAAGCCCTTAATGACACCAGGTTTGAGAAATCATTAATTTAGCTAGCATATTCCACATTCACATGTGATGCGCTTCTCAATCTGTTATTTAGGCGATATGAAAGAGGTCAAGGTTGCTTGTTCTTTTTGACAATCAGCCAATTGCCCCTTTACTATGAGCCAGTCAGTGTTTAGGCAAGGATATAGACACATTTCCCAGGAACAAATAATATTTTTCAGCAAAAGGGAACTGAAAACAAATTTTGAAATTGTCCAAATCTTTGGTGTCACGGTCTTGTTAATAGACTCACTTTATATTATGAAACCAAATTCTCAATGTTTCAATCTAGCAGTCTTAATATATAAGCAGTCTTATATAAGCAGTATATATATATATATATATATATATATATATATATATATATATATATATATATATATATATATATATATATCCTTGACAACAACAATCTCTCCCAGAACAAAAGAAGGACTTCCCCTAAAGATAAAATCCATTTTCTCTTGAAATGCACTGGCTGCTTTAAATCTCCTAAAAAACAGTTCTCTAGCTTCAAAAGAAGATAGTTCTCTAGTTTCAATCCTCCCAGGGCACCCTCACGCTTTGTATAACAACACTCTCCCTACTTCACAAGGTTGTGTGAAGATTACTTTAATCAGTATCTGTGAAAGTGCTTTGCAACCTTTAAAGACTATAAGCTATGTTATTATTAGAGAATTGTAGCCAAAAGCTTTTCCAGTTAAAATTATCAGACTATTGATAATGCTCTATTACTTGTGTTAGTGGCCTTAAGAAGAACAAATTAACATCCACAAATGATCCAAAACCAAAACTTTGACCAACCCTTTCACTTTTTTTTATCCACTGAAAACTGATGGAATAGCCCAAGAGCCAGAAGCAAAGGGCACAAGTCAACCTAAAATCAATAATCTAAACTTGGTGGCTTCAGCCAAACAATTAATTAAATAAGTAAAGCAAGACTTTCTAACATGTAAATATATTCAAGGTAAATATTATCTCTTGAAAAAGCACAATTATGTACACCTAAATAACACTTGAAATAGTTTCTGTGAAAAGGTTGGGTATACAGAAGTCAAAACTTTTAAAACCATTATTAGTCTACAATGCTGGCATTAGTCCCAGACTCTACTATAACATGATAAGTAGGCATCACTATATTTACTGTGTGCCCACAATGTGCAGAGCAGTCCAGCAATTTAAAGACAAGCCTCTTGTTGTGTTCATAGGTTTTTCTTTAAATTTTACCCAGTTCAAGGTCTTTCAAACCTCAGTCTTTTATAAACTATCTTCAAGGTATTTGCCATATTATAGTGTAATGAGTAATCTTACATACTAAATATTTTTCTTTAAGCTGGCTCTTTTAAAACTAAAATAATTAACTTTGGTTTCATTTTAAGCAATAAATCCATGAAGTGTTGGGTTTGATGTGTTTCTCATTTTTCTAATTTTTTTCTAATTTTTCTAATTTTTTGGGGGGGTTGATGTGTTAGTTTCTAATTTTTCTGATTTTTTCCTAATACACAGTGAACTGTTTATTAGAATTTTTAAAAAAGATTTTATTAATTTTTTGATAGAGAGACAGCCAGCGAGAGAGGGAACACATGCAGGGGGAGTGGGAGAGGAAGCAGCAGGCTCCCAGCAGAGGAGCCTGATGTGGGTCTCGATCCCAGAACACCGGGATCACACCCTAAGCCGAAGGCAGATGCTTAATGACTGAGCCACCCAGGCGCCCCGTATTAGAATTTTTTTAAAAAGTTCAACCATGTGGCATCTAAAATAACCATTGGTACTATCATTTGTTTGTGGACTACAATGTGGGCAAAACGAAACCAGTTAATTTATGAGGAGGTAGTAGTAGACTTTGAATAAGCTGTAAAGGTTAATTGTAAATTACCATTTAGTCTAGCCTCTACCCAAACTGACAAACAAACAAGGAGAAATAGAAGAATCCACAACCATAGTGGAAATTCTCTAATATACTGCTCTCTATGATTGATAGAAGCAGCAACAAAACTCAGTGGAGTAATAGAAATTTGAACAACACATTTTTTAACAACTTGCTTTATGGCGATATAAAACTGCAGAATATGCAACCTTTCAAAACACACATGGAACATTAAAAAAAAAGTTAGCCATGTAATGTGTCTGAAGTGATCCTTAATCATTTCAAAGTATAGAAGTCATATACAGTATGATCCTCAACACACAGCAATTAAGCAAGAAATCAATAAAAATATGCATGCATGTTTTTTGAAGCACTATTAAAAATGATGAAACATTCTATAGAAACTAAAGGGATGGTTTAAACAGAAGAGAATAAGGTTGCTCCCTAGACATCACTGATATTTAGCTGGTATCCACCTGCTGGTTTTGCCTGGCATTTCCTCTGATTGTTCAGTGTATTCTTCCTGATTGCTCAATGTTTGGGTCAGACTGTTAATATTTTGAATAGTACCCCATCTTTACAAATTAATGTGGGAGGAATCCTTTGGTGATGGCAGAAGGTTGGGTGAAAAAGTCACTTTGCAAAACTCAAAATCATCCTATTCTTTTTTTTTTTTTTGAAGATTTTATTTTTTTTAAGTAATCTCTATACCCAATATGGGGCTCAAACTCACAACCCCAAGATGAAGAGTCACAAACTCCACTGACTGGGTCAGCCAGGTGCCCCAAAATGATCTTACTCTGTAAAATAAAGTAATGTATATATCCCTAAAAGCTATAGTTTACATGTATTTAACTGTACAGAGTAGGAATCTTATTTAATCTTTAAAATATCCCTGTGAGATAAGCGTTATAATTATTTCCATTTTGCAGATGAGCAAACCAAAGCTCAAGAGAGGTTGGGTAAACTTGACCAATATTATATAGCTAGGAAATCATGGAGTTGGCAGTTAGACTACACACAGCCTCCTAAATATTATTACTAATGTTGTGATTGCTTGGAAGGACAGAGAAGAAAGTGGACAGTGTTCACTACTGGGAAATTTGATTGGGTTTGTTGGGGGTGGGTACAGGACAAGGACTGAGGAAGTACTGTTCTCTTTTCTTTATGTAATTTTTGATTACTTAAACTTTATTTTTCAAGGAGTATGTTGTAATTTTTCGAAGAGAAAAGTTTATAACTAAAGTGAGGGAGTAATAATTCACTCTAGTTTTAACAGTCTGTCCTTGTGACAGTCTCCAATGGAGAGGAGATGACCAGGAAGAGCTCCGCCCAGTGAGCTAAGGGTTCAGCAATACTAGTGTGGCTTTGTGAAAATAAAGCCCGCAACTGTATTAGAATTGCTTTGTATTTCTTTAACACCTAATCTGAGTTGCCTTAAAGGTTGAATAAATAACTCATTTATCCTCAAAGCACCCTGTGAATTCCCTGGTGTGGTCTGTTGGGGTGTGGGGTTGAGTGGTGATAGCCCAAGATTAGCTCTTACCCACATTTAGGGATTCTAACCCCTGGAGGGAAATCATTTAAACTCTGTCTGTCTCCAATCACTGTCAACTAAAAGTATCATCATCTTCGTAACAGTAATTTCCAGTCTCAAAGGGATACTATTAATTAGTCTACATTTTTAAAGGGCTTGAGAATGACAGATGCCAAGTCTGAATGAAAGGGAAATTTTACCCAAATCATCTATCTGGGAGTTCTGAGGGGAAAAGGAGGTAGATGACTTGCAGCCAGTCACATGAGGAGGCTAAGGGCAGAGAAGAGAACAGAATGGTCACTGTCCTGGTGGTGAGCACCTTCCTTTAACCACACCAGACCACGTTCCCAGCCTCCAGTAATTAGAAATTACTTTAGCACATAAACAGGTACTTTATAATGTTTTCTTTTTACAACGGGCAGCACGCTTCTCCTTTCCACAGGGAGAAGGGAACCAGTTTTGGCTTCCCACTGTCCCTACCTCCTTCACAGCCCAGCCCAATATTCATCCACACAGAAAGCAGCAGTCACATAGGAACATCTGCTCTGAACATTGCCCTGGCCCAAAAGGAGCTGGTAAAATGGCCTCCTTCAATATATGTTACTGCTGTCTTTGGGTGGCCTTGAGTTCTCAGCCACTAGCCACAGTCAGTGCCCACCCACTCTTTCTTTCCCATTCTGCCATCAACAAATTTCAGAAAGTTCTTCATAGAAAGCCTCATTATTGACATGGACAATTTTGCTCAGAACACCCTTACCATACATCATTCCAGCCACTGGTGAGTGATAACAACCCTGTTTGTGTTTAATTAGCTCTTGGTTTATGGGGTAGTTTGTGTTGAGGGCATGACTGTTTTAGTTGGTTATACAATTGACAAAAATGTATGTGTATTGATGTGGGCTGTCTGTATATGCCCTCTCTATGCTCTGCTTTGGAAGCTCAACAGTCCCTCATTACACTACCAATGCAGGCAAATTGTTGGAATGTCTAGACTTTGGTTTCATTCCATAAAACTGGAATGATAAAACTTGTTTTCAGTCTCTAAATCTGGCTGGGCAAATATCCATATTGTTTATCACTAAGCAGAACTTCTAGATGAACTACTGTTGCTGCTCTATTTCACTACTAGAGAAGATTGCAGCTATGAAGACTCCCCAGACAGCTGGCTACATGCCCTGACCCTAGGTGTCATCTACTTATTTCCTGAATGTTTATTCCTCTTATTTTTAAAATCCTGTACTTCATAGGATCCATGTCATGACTTATATTCATGAAAATATCTAAAATAGAAGCATGATTACAAAGTAGTGGATTATTTTTTAAAACAAACATTACAGAATGTACTCATCTAAATGTGTGTTGTTCCTTTCAAAGTAATCACTTCTGCAATTTGTACACATATTCCCCAAGTGGCAATATTATGTAACATATTTGAGAAATTCTTCTTTGGAATTACCTGAGGCATTGTATGTAAAAATAAAATAAAATGAAAGTTTTCTTAATTTAAAAATAATATATATTCATATTGAAAGCTTGATTTTGTTTTGTTCTTTATTGTTTTCTGATTTTTTACTTAAAATTCTAAAGCCTAAAGATAAGCATGGTTAACATATATTTCTTTCCAGTCCTTTTTCTGAGTTGTGACCTATTGAATAGACTCAGTGGTAATGAATTTTCAATCTCTAAGGGTAATTTTGAGCCTTGGAATCTAACTCCATTTCACTGAATTCTGCAAATATTTAAGTGTCTCTACATGCAAGGAGCTAACTAAGTGGAGTAAGAAGATTAATAAGATGTGTTCAGATTGATTTTTTTAAAAGAAGCCATTAAGGGGCGCCTGGGTGGCACAGCGGTTAAGCGTCTGCCTTCAGCTCAGGGCGTGATCCCAGCGTTATGGGATCGAGCCCCACATCAGGCTCTTCCGCTATGAGCCTGCTTCTTCCTCTCCCACTCCCCCTGCTTGTGTTCCCTCTCTCGCTGGCTGTCTCTATCTCTGTCAAATAAATAAATAAAATCTTAAAAAAAAAAAAAGAAGCCATTAAATGGATTGGAAGGTGATGCCAGACAGAGTTACGAAAAATATTTTGAACAACTGCAGCATCCTTGGATTAGGTTGTAGTATCCTAAGAGAACACATTGAAGAGGACAATACCAATAGTTGTGCAGTGCCAGGAATGTTAGAAAAATGAACATGGCCCACACAACATACTGAATAAAACTATATGGGGTAACCAGTAGCAGCCACCACAGCTCAGAACCAGAACCAGCCTGATGCTAAGATAAAAAATTGGTAAGGTGACCCTATATCCCAGTTTGCCTGGGATAGTCCTGGTTTATGCCTATAGTCTTAATGTTGTTAGTACAGTGCCTCCTTCCTCTCTGAAAAGCACTGGCTTCCAGGATAAGTTAATGCCACCCTAAAAATAGAGACATTTGTTGTTGGTACTTCCCCCATACCTCTTACTCCCCAAATCCAATACTTTGGTTAATTTAGTTAGTTAATTAATTAAGTCTGTTGATCCGCCCGAACAATAGCCTATTTCCTGGTCCTTCTTTTTCCTATATCTCCATCAATTAAAACATACATGTACTAATTTCCTAAAGAAATACAAGGAGCTAATAAGCAATGAAACAATACTCAATCTCAACTTTTTAAAAAAAGATTTCATTTATTCATTTGAGAGAGAGAAAGTGAGAGACTGAGAATGAGTAGAGGGGGAGTGACAGAGGCAGAGGGAGAAGCAGACTCCCTGCTGAGCATGGAGCCTGATGCAGGGCTCAATCCCAGGACCCTGAGATCATGACCTGAGCCGAAGGCAGATGCTTAACCAACTGAGCCACCCAGGTACCCCTCAATCTCAACTTTTTATCAAGAAGGGCAGATTAAAACAATAGTTGTTATTAATAAAAGTCAGTAAGAATGCAGTGAGATGGCCACTCTGTGAGAGTGTGAAATTACTAAAACCCTAAAGGTAATTTGGTCATAGGTCCCGTATTATGTGGTAGAGACTGTGGAATTTGAAGCCAGACTGCCTGAGAGTGAATCTTAGCTCTACCACTTCCTAGCAGTACAATCCTGGGAAGTGCTCTCCCTTTTAGTGCCTCAGTTTTCTCATTAGTAAAACGAAGATAAGAATCATCTTTTTCTCAGAGGGTGTTTTTAAAGAATAAATAATGTCAGGGGGGCCTGGGTGGCTCAGTCGTTAAGCGTCTGCCTTCAGCTCAGGGCCTGATCTCAGGATCCTGGGATCGAGCCCCGCATTGGGCTCCTCTGCTGGGAGCCTGCTTCTTCCTCTCCCACTCCCCCTGCTTTGTTCCCTCTCTCGCTGGCTGTCTCTCTCTCTGTCAAATAAATAAATAAAATCTTAAAAAAAAAGAATAAATGATGTCATACCTATTACATCCAACATACACACTACATGAGTATACTCCTGATGAATGGAACGATCATTTACCAAAAAGTTATGAAACAAAGTTATAAAGCAACATTGAAAATAGCAACATGCATTCAATAATTTAACAAATGGGGTTTGAAGATTAATAATAAACCAGACACTATATTCTAGATACGGAGAATATCAGTAGTGAAAAAGACAAATTTATTTCCTATGCTTTTCCTGCCTGAAGGGGAGGAGAGACATTAAATGACTAATTATAACTCAAGTATAATGAGTAGTAAGCTGGGGGAACACACATTGGGGAGGTCCACCTTAGTATAGGGGATCACGAAAGCCCCCTGTTGAAATGACACGAGTTTTATTTATTTTATTTTATTTTTTCTTGATTATATTTAAATTTAATTAGCCAACATATTGTTGGCATCATTAGTTTTTGGTGTAGTGTTCAATGATTCATTAGTTGCATATAACACCCAGTGCTCATCACATCATATGTGCTTCTTAATGCCCATCACCCAGTTATCCCATCCCCCTACTCACCTCCCTTCCCACAACCCTCAGTTTTTTTCCTGGAGTTAAGAGTGTCTCGCGGTTTGGCTTCCTCTCTGATTTCTTCCCATTCAGTTTCCCCTCTCTTCCCCTATGATCCTCTGTGCTATTTCTTATATTCCACATATGAGTGAAACCATATGATAATTGTCTTTCTCTGATTGAATTATTTCACTTAGCATAATACCCTCCAGTTCCATCCATGTTGATGTAAATGGTAGGTATTCACCCTTTCTGATGGCTGAGTAATATTCCATTGTATATATGTACCACATCTTTATCCAAACGGGAAGGTACATGGAAAACCCAGATTGACAGAGAGAATTTATACCTCTATATTAGAAGTGCATATTCTAGTTTGGCTAAATAGTCAGGTTATTGTGAAAATTCTTAATCTGATACTCTCATATACATATGCAATCAAATCGTGTGGAGGTGGGGTGATCTTTAATTCAGGCTGGAACATGATTTAGGCACCTAACACCTTGGTGCTTGTTTATCTGATTTTCCAAGCTTAAGGATTTACTCCTAGTGTAGAAGCCTTCTACAGGCCTTATTCTGAGAGTATAATCTCTCTCTTTCAAAATTTATTTTATTTGAGTGAATTGACACACAATGTTACATTAGCTTAAAGTGAGAGTATTATCCCTTATACCTTCTTTTAGCAGCTGAGTTGTGAAAAGTAGGGTTTGGGTAGGTTATCTAAGAGGCAGTTTGTTCCTTTTCTAAGCCTTCTACATTCTTCCCCTGGATCAACTGCATTTCCAGACACTTTCGGAATTGGTCTCAACCTTTACAATATCACATATTCATCCTCCAAGGTATTCTTTAATCTTATGCCATGAGCATTTTATTGAAAGTTACCATCAAAAATAGCCATCTGAACCCCACTTAATTCTCTGGAAATATATTATGAATTTGGTCCATAAATAACTCCATATCTCTTATGGAAAGCCCTAAGTATCATTTTATTTAGAAGTTAGTGCTAAAGATAATTTTATCTCTTTTCTGTCCACTGGTATACTTCTCCCTCCCCGATGAGCATTATGGCCCTGACGGCCAGCAGATTTATAATGAGGTGTGTGGGTCAGTCATAGCAACCACATTTGCATTCTTTTTTCTTTAGGCTGGGTTTTCCATCTTATAAATTTATCATATATTTTGTTAAAAGCCAACGGAATCCTTTGTGATAAAAAGGATGGGTTGTTTATGTATAAACAAATATAATATGTTATCATACATCAACATATATGAATAGACTAAGAAATTCTTCAACAGTTTTAGTTATCACTGAGAAAAACTGGTAAGGCATAAATCAATGACTGAGAAAATGGCTCTCAATAATCTTTGGTATAGGTGAGGCAAAGGGGGATGACAGAGTCTTTCAGATCTGCAAGTTTGTGCCCCAAGCTCAGAGGGCCTGACAGTAGATTTTGTAGGTATGCCTTACAGAAGATGCTGATCTCCACCTATGTCTTTGGAACTTCACTATCCTAGAAGGACATGGGAAAGGTCCAAAACTGAGGAAGACTGAACAAGCAGTACTCATTTCCTTTTACAACATGTTCTCAGAGCTCACAACTTAAAAATAGACCTCTGTAAGGCAGAATCCTTAAAGCATGCTGTATCTTGACTCTGCAAGTCTTGTGCTTTTTATATGTTTAGACACTAGTAGAAATAAAATGAACAGCCTAAGGGTATGTGAAGCATAGAGATGTTTATTAGGCTTTATTAAAAGAGCAGAGGCATAGTAAATTATGGAGTGGGGATGATTTAGAACTTTTAGGATTCAGAATCATCTTGAGGATTGTCTAGTAATCCATTTATAGAAGGAAGAAAGGAAAGAAGGAGAATCACATTTGTTAAACACCATATTCCAGGCCTTGTGCTAAGTACTTTTATATATATCTTCCTTTTAATTATCCATGACAGTCTTTCTTTAAGATAGGAAATGGTATTCAAATGCTTTCTCCCTAAGAAATAGGAAACTACCTTGCCTCCCCCCACCCCTTTTTTCTGTCATAGTACCATTTGCCTTCTTGGAAAATAATAGAAACTCAAATCATAGATTTTAAGCACTTGTGATTTTTAACCTAACTTCAATTAATGTTTTACAAGAAAGTTAAGAAGTTAACTCTTCTTAATGTTAATTAAGAAGGAGGCTCTTATGAGGATAATATTGACAGTTCAAGAGATATTGACTTTATACTAGCTCTAGTAGATCAAGTTCTGGGGAATGGTGCAATTTGGAAAATGTGAGAAGTGAAACAGAGACTGGATCCATTGTAATCACCTTTCATCAAAGATGAAATCTGGTTTACGGCCTGAAACTAGCAATCACATCAAACCACATATTCATGTTAGCTACTCCTTCTCTATCTGGTGCTTCTATTATAAAACACCTATCTCCTTTTTTTCTATCATCTATCTATCTATCTATCTATCTATCTATCTATCTATCTATCTATCTTCAATCCATTCATCCATATTATGAATAATAAATTTTTCTCCTCTTCAAATTTACTAGGCAGAAAGCTCTTATCAAGGTGAGAGGATTTTATACCTCTCTCACCAAAATTTCAAGTGCCGTTTTATAGCTGTCAATTTTCAAAAACGTGAAAATTTGTTTACAGGACGTTAGGAAAATAGACTTTGTTTAGTCATAGAAACACAGAATTATAAGACCTTAGAAAAGAAGGGTGCTTATTTTCTTGCTCAAACTCCTGATTTTACAGGTAAAGATGGAAGCTAACAAACTTGAAAAGAATTATGAAAAACAGTGGCACTGAGATTCTAGAGTTCCCCTTGCCCATACCACAGTCAAAATACTGTTTTGAGTGCCATTTTGGCAAAACCCTCTACACATATGAATGCTTTTATTTATTTTCTGGGTTGCACAGGATTGAAAGGTTTGAAATAATTTCAGAGATTATCTAGGTTCAAACTTTTTATTTAGAGATGAGGACATGAAGCCTGAGAAAGATGAAATACCCAAAGTCACATAGCTAATAGCTGGTAGAGTTGATACCAGAATCCAGGTTTCTGAACTCCTAAACCAAATCCTTTTCCATTTCACCAATGGGTACATTAGCTCCACAAAATAAGGAGACTAATGAAGCTGTTTCCAAGCACAAAATACTGTTATGTAAATAATGTAAATGTTACTCCAACAGCGTGGATATATCACCAAAGCCTGCAGCATCTAAGGATTAGCAGGGCTAATTTTACTTATTATTTATCAGTCCAGGATTAAGGCTCCTCTTGGAACATGGAGCTGAGCATTAGCATTGAGATTTTTGTTTTTTATCATGGTTATGTTAGGGCAACCTTCCTCAAGATTATACATTAAGTCATCAGTTCAAAAAACCAGAATTTATGGTGCTTTTGGTAAAATCCAACCCAGAAAAGATGGTAAAGCAGAGGCACTTTATTTTTAGTATCTCCTTTCCCCTACTCTGTCTTCCTTTTCCTTCCATTATTTTAAAATGCAATATATAGAACATGGATATATGTAAGAAAGGAAAACCAGTACTGGGGGATCTAAATTCAGTGTTGGTAGCAGGTCAATAGTAAGAACCCAAGACATATACATGAGTTTGTGGCCAGTTTAAAACACTGAGTCAGAGGTTAGCCAGGCAAACAGATGGGCAAGGCATAGGTGAAAAGTTCTGGGGAAATATTCAGGAAGCAAAAAAACAAAAACAAAAACCCAGTAAGAACTGAAAAGGCAAAACAAGGTGAAATGGGATAAGAAAACAGCATCATGAAGCTCTTGAAAGTGGTAACAACCATTGCCTGAGGCCCAGAAGCCATTCTATGCTTTCAGTTAGGGCATTAAGAAGGGCCTGCTAGTGGTTAGTTTGGGATTTACAGATAGAAGTAGGTAATGACACTAGAGGAGATAATGCTAAGTGAAATAAGTCAAGCAGAGAAAGACAATTATCATATAGTTTCTCTCATCTATGGAACATAAGAACTAGGAAGACTGGTAGGAGAAGAAAGGGATAAAGTAAGGGGGGGTAATCAGAAGGGGGAATGAAGCATGAGAGACTATGGACTCTGAGAAACAAACTGAGGGTGGCTTCAGAGGGGAGGGGGGTGGGGGAATGGGATAGGCTGGTGATGGGTAGTAGGGAGGGCACGTACTGCATGGTGCACTGCGTGTTATACGCAACTAATGGATCATCGAACTTTTTATCAAAAACCAGGGATGTACTGTATGGTGACTAACATAATATAATAAAAAAATATTAAAAAAAAAAGAAGTAGGTAATGAATACTCTTGGCTGAGGTGGGAGTGTGTAGTGGGGAGAAGGCAGATCCAGACACAAGGCTGGGTAGTCTTCTCACATTCATTCATTCATTGAACACAGATTTTCTGAGTGCCTACCATGTGCCAGGTACAGTGCTAGCTTCTTGACATTTGGTGATGAATAAAATAAATCCTTAACCTTCCAAGTTTTCCTTACTAGTACAGGCAATAGATGATAAACAAATAGATGTATAATGTGAAATCCAATATTCATAAATGCCTTGAAGTGAAAGGTAAGAGAGTAGTGGTGACGGTGATGGCACTGATTTAAATCAGGTGGTCAGGGAAGGCACTGATCTGGATCAGGTGGTCAGGGAAGGCTTTTCACTTGAGCAGACACCTAAATGAAGTAAATAGAAGACCCCTCAAGTGTCTTTCAACAGATATTTAATGCTCCCAACCTTGTCTATCTCCTGTGCACATCACAAGAGTTCTAGCCTGTTGTCTATTAATTATTTTATCTGTTGGAAAGTCCTGCTCACTGATGTCTAGGATGACAAACAACTAAACCGACTAGCTCTTCCATTTGATGGTGCTCTTCAGACCACCCATTTAGATAGTGGTAGGTGATTCTTGGTTTCCCCTCTCTATAGGCCATTAAATCATGATCATAATTATCCCATAAAAGGGGCAGGTAATGGCCAAGTCAAAACAAGGATTGCAAGCCCTGAGTTTGCTGGGACAAAATAACTCCAAGGCAGGCTGTTCCCTGACCTTTATATTGTTCCCTCTATTGTCACTGACCCAGAAAGAGGAAAAGAATTGTATCAGCCAAGATTTCACCAGAAAAATAGAAACTACTTTGAATATCTAAAACAGAGGGCCTAATGCAGGGAAGTAGTTACACAAATGATGAAGAAGTAAAGAGCAAAACCAACCCACATGGGCATGATTGGTGAGCTAACTCAAAAGTTAGCCGTTACTATCCCTAGTCTGGAAGGAGGTGGTATGCGTAAAGGGCTAAGATCACCCGACCAGAGGGGAATATGGTGGGCCGGGCTACTAGAAGGTACAACTATAAAGGACATGCAGCTGTTGCCAGAAAAACCACTAAAGGCAGAGGGCAGGGAAGGGGAAGTGCACCTTGGATTCTCCCTGTACCCCTTGTTGTCTAACATCCGTAAGTACTTTCCATAGTGCTGGTCTAACCCAGCCATGTGTTATGGAACTCTGGGGAAGAGAGCCTGCAGGGGGATGAGCCCCTCTGCAATACAAAGAGGAAGATCAGGGGAAGGGCAATGAATAGATTTGAAGGTCAGTAGGTTCAGGACTGTCAGAAGAGCTGTAAAAATGTACTTAAATATTCTTAAGTATTCATGCATTAGAATCTCTCCAAACATATTCTCATTTAATTATCACAAGAGCTTTCTTTGAAGGTAGAATGATTATTACATCTTTAATGAAGAAAAAAAGCAGGGCCAAAAGATTTGTGGAATTTGTTTGTGGTCAGACACTAAGTATGGTGTACTCAGGATTCAAATTCACCTCTTCCTCATGATTAACCTCGTGGTCTTTCCACTGTATTCCTGATCCCTCAGGAGATTGGTGGTTGGTGGGGAGGAGGCACATCTCTTTCCTAACTACTCACTTTCCCCTTTCATCTCTCCTGTGGTACCCAGGTCACTTCTGAGTAACATAGGCAGAATCTCTGTACTCCATCCTAAGACTAGAGTACATGAAAATACATTTAATTCACGTTGAATCTCATTTCAGATATAATTGCTGAGGTTGGAAAAATGGCCATATTGAAACTCTCTCTTGGGTAGATTTAAATACTAACTACTTTCCTTTTCTGTACTGCAAAGGTGAGCATAGATGCCGAAACCTACATTTTTCAGAGGGTGGTGGTGGTGGTGTTTGCCTCAGGCCATGAGGTAAGAGACTAAAAGTGTGAGGGTGGGGCTTTTCCTCCCCAGATCTCAGGTGGAGCTTTTAGGTTGACAGCAAAATCCTCCTTTCACTTATAAATGGATTATGTTTGCTCTGGAAGCATCTGAGAGGATAAATATGGGATCCCACAGAAGCCACAATGTTATTTTTACAATGTCTTTTCTCATTATAACTTCAGTCCAAGTCTCTTCTCCCCCCCCCTATTTTATGGAGGGGAGGAGTTTATTTCTCATATGTGAATGCATGCCCATGTGTGATTGTGCATATGAATATACACACAGAGCTAAAAGTTCTTTCTAGTTGAGAATCCTGAAAAAAATGCAGATAGACCCTCTGAATACCTTTACCTGATGTAAAGATGCTTATAGCATTACTTTTCCATTTTTTCCCCCTTAGATGAGATGTGAAGTATGGTTCAAATGTGGTCAAACTCTATCTTGGAAAAATATGGAACTCTAAAGAATGTACAAATTAAATAATGACTAAGTGGTTAGGTAAATACACTTTTAATTATTTAAAAAGACAGTTAGTAGCAATTGTCATTTTGGAATTTATAAGAGGCATACTAATTTTTACCCTGTGAGCTATCAGAATGTTATTAAGATCTGGGTAAAGAAGCCAATCCTTAATTTAAGGCCAAATTCTACCTTAATAAGCAATGTCTTAGGTACCCTTCAGTGGTAGGGAGAATAATGCTGCCATGTCTCCCAATAGTATCTTTATCCTAATACCTGCAACCTGTATATATGTTGGGTTACATGGCAAAGGTAAATTATGGTTTCAGATAGATTTGAGATTGCTAATAATCTGACTTTAAAATAGGGAGATTATCTGGGATTACGCAGGGGAGCCTACTGTAATCATAAGAGATTTTCTTTTTTTAAAGACTTATTTATCTTAGTGGGGGGGGGAGGGACAGAGCGAGAGGGACAGAGAGAACCCCAAGCAGACTCCCTGCTGAGTATGGAGCCTGACTCACGGCTTGATCCCATAACCCTGAGATCATGACCTGAGCCGAAATCAAGAGTCTGACGCTTAACTGACTAAGCCACCCAGGCACCCCATAAGGGATCTTATATGTGCATGAGAAAGGCAGAAAAGTCAGTGTCAGAAAACATGATGTGGAAAAATATTAACTGTCATTACTGGCTTTAAAGATGGAAGGGCGCAACAAGCCAAGGAATGTGGGCAGTCTCTAGAAGCTGCAAAATGTAAGAAAACAGATCCTCCTCTAGAGCCTCCAGAAAATAACAGAGCTGTGTTAACCCCTTAATTTTAGCCTAGTGAGACTGAGTTTGGATTTCTGACCTGCAGTACTGTAAGATAATAAATTTGTATTGCTTTAGGCCACTAAGTTTGTGGTAATCTGTTACAGCATCCACTGAAAAGTAATATACCTTCTAACTCAGGCTAGGCCTACATAACACCAACAAAGAAAGCCTAAAAAATAACAATGTCAGTGTATTAGTTAAGGTAAGATATATTAGCTGCTACCACAATGAGAGCAGCAACAAAACTCTGAAAAGCTCATAGCTTAATATAATTAAAATTTATTACTAAACCCATAGAATTCAGACAGATGTTCTGGTCTGGTCACCTTCCATATAGTCATTCAAGGTTTAGTCTTTTTCTATCTTGTGGCCTTAACTTTCCAAAGACCTTGAAATCCTTTCCATTTACTGGAAGATGTGGAGGGATTTCATGCGCCTGGCCTGGAATGGGCATATCATTTCCATACACATTCCATTTCCAGAGCGCAAGTTAATGGGCATACTGAACTGCAAGAGAGGTCATGGAATGTCTAGCTGTATGTCTTTGAGGAAAAGGAAATTCAGGATTTATCTAAAAAGTTGCAGTCTCAGCCACAACTGGGCAAGTCCATCTTTTGATAAAATATAAAAACACAGAAGGAAAAATAATGAACAAATTCTAATACAAAGTCCAGTCCATTAAATAATAGTGATAAGTATAATAGATAAGCATCTATTAGATCTGGTAATAAGTACTTGCTACACCACTGAATCGCTATATGTCACTTAATGTCTTTTGGCCTTAGTTTTCTCATCTTAGATACATAAATAAACATCTGTCCTGTCTCCTGTTGGCAAGGACGTGGACAAGAAGGAAAACTTGTGCACTATTGGTGGGAATGCAAGCTGCTGCAGCCACTGTGGAAAACAGTATGGAGGTTCCTCAAAAAGTTAAAAATAGAACTGCCTTATGATCCAGCAATCACACCACTGGGTATTTAGCCAAAGAGTACACGAACACTAATTCAAAGGGATACATGCACCCCTATGTTTCCAGCAGCACTATTTATAATAGCCAAGATATGGAAGCACCTCAAGAGGCCATTGACTGATGAATTGACAGAGAAGATGTGATATATATATATATCATTTGTGCTCATCACAAGTGCATTCTTAATCCCCACCACCATTCCTCCACCCACCTCTCCTCTGGTAACCATCAGTTTGTTTTCTATTGTTAAGAGTCTGTTTCTTTGTTTGCCTTTCCCCCTTTTGCACATTTGTTTTGTTTCCTAAATTCCACATATGAGTGAAACCATATGGTATTTGTCTTTCTCTGCCTGACTTATTTTGCTTAGCATAATACTCTCTAGCTCCATTGTTCTTTTTATGGTTGGGTAATATTCCATTGTATATACATACCACATCTTCTTTACCCATTCATCAGTTGACAGACACTTGGGCTGTTCCCATAATTTGGCTATTATAGATAATGCTGCTATAAACATCAGGGTGCATGTATCCCTCTGAATTAGTATTTTTGTATTCTTTGGGTAAATACCTAATAGTAAATTGCTGGATGGTAGGGTAGTTCTATTTTTAACTTTTTGAGCACCCTCCATACTGTTTTCCACAGTGGCTGCCCCTAGCTTTTGGAACACTTTCAATGTATATCAGTCTTCATGTCAGTACTTTCTTCCTTCTAATTTAAGTCTAATTTAAATCCTTAGGTCTGTTTCTTCTTGTGGAGTGAAAATAGCAAATGGCTCTCATATTTTCGGTGAGAATTCTTCAAAACCCACAAAACCACTTTTTATCATTACTAGTCTTCATTGCTCCAAGTTCATATGGTCCTGAGATGTTTTAAATTAATCTCTAAAAACCTTTCATCTCCAGGCACAACTGGTAGCAAAGCAGCAACCCTGATGTTGATGTGCATGTTAAAACATTGCTCTGACTCAAAGAATTGTAATGTAATTTACCATTGAGGATAAACTCTGTGAAAACACCTCCATGATCAAGATAAAAGATGAAAAAGAAGAGTATCTTTGGGCCCCAGGGAGAATTAGATCTGATGGTATCTGCTGCAACTTGCAAATGTGAACATTTTTAAGGGCAACAACAGGACTGGAATATAGCAACCCAGAAAGAATTGTACCTGAAAACATTCCTGCCCATTTGGTGTAAATCAACAGTGAAAAATAGATGTTGAGTACATTTTTATTTATATCAAGTGCCTGCTTCTTTCTAAAGCTGATTTTTCTTTTTAACTTGTGTGTTCTCTGGCTGTTACCGCTACAATGGATACTGCTGCTTGTCAAGAATCAACTAACCAAAGTGAAGAGGAAGGGGAGAACCATGAAGCCTTACTATCTTTCACTCAATAGGGTTTGTGATAACATTTATAAGAGAAGACTGCCTGCCAAATGAATGCGGAAAAGGTGATGATAACGCCTTCTACTATCAGATACAATGTCATGTAAACATAGAGTGTCGGGTGCAAGGATAAAATCAGGAACATGAAAGTCCCCTGGGAGATGCAGCAGCAATGGGGGCAATGTGTGCAGCAGCCCTAGCAATGTGAGGGAGGCTGGATAATATTGCATTTGTTCATGAAGAAATAAGCCCTCTTGTTGCATCTTTCTCAAAACAATTCCTTCCCTCTTCTGTGACACTACCTTCTCCTACTACAGGGCCTACCTACTCTGTTTTAACTTATGGCTAATCTTCTACCTCCGGTCCCCTAACAGAGAGCCTTCTCTAACATCCCATCCTCACCCCTCTCCTATGATCTGTTTATATTTTCACTCCTAGAATGAACCACGGTCTAGTCTCTAGCTATCACCCAAACTCTGGGCCTTGTATTTCCAGTTGCCATCTAGAATTTTCCATAGAGATATACATATATCTCTATATACAATATAAGAAACTGTAAGGTTGAATGAACTCAGTAGGAATGAGCCATTCCTCTCATCAACTAGAAAAGAATAAACAAATACACCAGTAACAGTCTATACCTCAGGATATATGTTCATCTATCTTTTATGGATTTTAAATATAAGCACAGTATTCTGTTTATAGGGAATCCTCAATATAAGTTTTTTACTAAATGCATTCACATGGATTAATGTGAGTAAAACTTATATAAGAGATTATAGGGGATAACTATTAATATTTTTACAAGCTATTTAAGGTCACTAGTATTGCATTGATGAGTGATAAAGAGAAAATAGAATTACTTGGCTCCCATGATTCTTGGGCAAGGAAGCTGTGCCTTCAATTCTCTGGCATTAGTTACTGGACAAGAGCTGTCTGAGGGACTTCTGGCTCCCTTCCTGGGTGGGCAAAGGTTCAGGAATACTCTAGTAGTGCTCCAAAGTTGTTGGTGTGAGCTTTTGGAAACAAGAATATACAGAGGCCAGGGAAGGGTAACACAAATGGTAAGCAGAACACTGGTTGTATCTCCTATACCAAAAAAAAAAAAATAATTAATTAATGTCTCATAAAATATATTAATATGTCTGTCTCTTGAAAATTCCAGTAAATTTTGGAATAAAATTGGGGCACTTAAGTGGCTCAGTCAGTTAAGCATCCAATTCTTGATTTTGGCTCAGGTCATGATCTCAGTGTTTTGAGATCGAGCCCTGTGTTGGGCTCTGCGCTGGGCATGGAGCCTGCCTAAGATTCTCTCTCTCCCTCTCCTTCTGCCCCTCCCTACCACATCCCTCACCCCCAATCGGATGCTCTCTCTCTCTAAGAAAAAAACTTTAGTTTGGAAATAAAATACTTTTCAGAGTGATATCATCGTTGCTCAACACTTAACTTTACCACTGCTTTTAAAGACGCTCCAATTGGACTCCTCTCCCTAACTTCCTTAGCTGTGTGGCTTGAACATTTCACTTGCTGACAAGAATGACATAAGAATGGCATACTGAGGGGCAGTTGGGACAGAAGATACTTTACTTGAGAGCTTTTTGGCAAGCTGAGGCCAGGAGAGTCCTGCTTTTCCTTCCTACTCACAGAACATTAATATCTAACTGTGGCTTTGTGACACTACACAAGGCGGGCCGCAAACATGAGATACCTGAGAAATTCTCAAGAAAACATATCTGGATCTACTTTTTTGTTAAAAAGGAAGAGGTATGACTGAACAGAAGAAAAATTAGACTTAAAAAAAATTTCTAGAACAAAGAAAACTTAAACACATCAAAGATATTGCTCTTCAGATTCACCCTTAGCATTTGTTCCTTTATTCCGGCAGAGTGGCCATCATTCAGTTACCACCAGGGACATCCATGAGCCAGCATAAGACAGGATTTTAACTTTTAGGTTACAGTTTGATTTGGTCTCAAAAATGTGAAATACAACTTAGTAAGCTGTTTTATTTATCATATTTCACTCCAAATGACTTCTGTTTACAAATTAAAAAAAAAATCACCCTGAACCACTACTGAGGGCATTGTCTAGATCTATAAGGCACTATGTAGAAATCCCATAATCTAGATAAATAAGGTCCCATAAGTGTGTTTTAATGGGTATTCAATTTTTCCATATTTTGCCGTTTAAAAAATAATCACATACATCATAGCATAGGGGCCCAAATGCTCTACGTGACAGAAACACTAACAGAAACACAAGCATGACAGAAACACAAAGTTCATTCCAATGTCCATGGCTTCATGTTTATGGAAATAGAACATTGTACCTGGATTCCTGGAGCCTAATAACAAAAATAAGGAACAGATTTAATTGAGGGTCAAATATCTCCTTCACATTCATGACTATTGTACAGTAAAATCTATTATGAGTTGAAGATTTACACTATGCAGTACTTAATATCATTTTGTGGTATTTGTGTAATTAACACAAGAATATGCATAGTTATTTTTTTAATTCCAATGAGTTACCATACAGTTTTATATTAGTTTCAGGTGTAAATTACAGTGACTCAACACTTTCATACAACACCTTGTGCTCATCACGACAAGTGCACTCTTCAATCCCCATCACTTATTTAACCCGACCCTCTACCCACCTCCCCTCTGGTAATCATAAGTTTGTTCTCTATAATTAAGAGCCTGTTTCTTGATTTGTCTCTCTCTCTCTCTCTCTTTTTTCCCTTTGCTCATTTGCTTTGTTTCCTAAATTCCACATGAGTGAAATCATATGGAGTTTGTCTTTCTCCGCCTGACTTATTTCGCTTAGCATTATACTCTCTAGCTCCATCCATGTCATTGCAATGCAAGATTTCATTCTCATTTATGGCTGAATAATATTCCATTGTATATATATATATACCACATCTTCTTTATCCATTCATCAGTTGATGGACATTTGGGTTGCTTCCGTATCTTGGCTATCATAAACAATTGCTGAAATAAACATAGGGGTGCATGTATCCCCTTGAATTAGTGTTCTTGTATTCTTTGGGCAAATACCAGTACTGTGAGTGCTGGATCATAGGGCAGATCTATTTTTAATTTTTTGAGGCACCTCCATACTGTTTTGGCTGCACCAGTACTCATTCCCACCAACAGTACATGAGGGTTTCTTTTTCTCCACATCCTCCCAAACGAGTTGTTTCTTGTGTTGTTGATTTTAGCCATTCTGACAGGTGTGAGGTGATATCTAATTGTAGTTTTGATTTGTAATTCTCTGATGGTAAGTGATGATAAAATATTTTCATTTGTCTGTTGGCCATCTGGATGTCTTCTTTGGAGAAATGTCTGTTCATGTCCTCTGTCCATTTTTTAATTGGATTATTTGATTTCTGGGTGTTGAGTTTTTTTTTTTAAATTAAGATTTTATTTATATATTTATTTGAGAGAGAGAGAGAACCTGTGAGAGAGAGAGCACAAGCATGGGGGAGGGGCAGAGGGAGTGAGAAGCAGACTCCCCACTGAGCAGGCAGCCTGATGTGGGGCTCGATCCCAAGACCCTGGGATCATGACCTGTGCCAAAGGCAGACACTTAACTGACTGAGCAACCCAGGCATCCCTTGGGTGTTGAGTTTTATAAGTTCTTTATATATTTCGGGTACTAACCCTTTATTGGATATGTTATTTGTAAATATCTTCTCTAATTCTGTAGGTTGCCTTGTAGTTTTGTTGATTGTTTCCTCTGCTGTGCAGAAGTTTTTTATTTTGATGTAGTCCAAATAGTTTATTTTTCCTTTTGTTTCCCTTGCCTTCAGAGACATATCTAGAAAAAAGTTGCTTTGGCTGATGTCAAAGAAGTTATTGCTTGTGTTCTTTTCTAGGATTTTTATGGTTCATATTTAGGTCTTTAATCCATTTGAATTTATTTTTGTGTATGGTGTAAGAAAGTGGTCCAGTTTCTTTCTTTTGCATGTAGCTGTCCAGTTTTCCCAACACCATTTGTTGAAGAAATTGTTTTTCCCACTGGATAGTCTTTCCTGCTTTGTTGAAGATTAATAGACCATTTAGTTGCGGGTTTATTTTTGGGTTTTCTATTCTGTTCCATTGATCTATGTGTTTACTTTTGTGCCAGTACCATACTGTATTAATCACTACAGTTTTTTTTTTAAAGATTTTTATTTATTTATTTGACAGAGAGACAGCCAGCGAGAGAGGGAACACAAGCAGGGGGAGTGGGAGAGGAAGAAGCAGGCTCATAGCGGAGGAGCCCGATGTGGGGCTCGATCCCATAATGCTGGGATCATGCCCTGAGCCGAAGGCAGAAGCTTAACCGCTGTGCCACCCAGACGCCCCTAATCACTACAGTTTTGTAATATAACTTGAAGTCTGAAATTGTGATGCTTTCGGCTTTGCTTTTCTTCTTCAAGGTTGCTTTGGCTATCTGGGGTCTTTTATGGTTCCATATTTGTTCTAGTTCTGTGTTAAATGCTGTTGGTATTTTGATAGGGATTGCATTAAATTTAATGTGTAGATTGCTTTGGGTAGTATAGACATTTTAACAATATTTGTTCTTCTAATCCATGAGCATGGACTGTCTTTCCATTTCTTTGTGATGTCTTCAATTTCTTTCATCATTGTTTTATAGTTTTTAGAGTATAGGTCTTTCTCCTCTTTGGTTTAGGTTTATTCCTAGGTATCTTATTTTTGATGCAATGTAAATGGGATTGTTTCCTAAATTTCTCTTTCTGCTGGCTCATTATTGCTATATGGAAATGCAACATATTTCCATAGATTGATTTTGTATCCCATGACTTTACTGAATTTGTATCTTAGCTCTAGCAGTTTTTTGGTGGAGTTTTTCAGGTTTTCTCTATAGAGTATCATATATTATCTTCAAATAGTATAAGTTTTACTTCTTTTCTTGCCAGTTTGGATGACTTTATTTCTTTTTGTGTCTGACTGCTGTGGCTAGGACCTCCAGTATTATGTTTAATAAAAGTGGTGAGAGTGGACACCCTTGTCTTTCCCTGACATTAGGGGGAAAGCTCTCAGTTTTTTTCCATGAAAGATGATGTTAGCTGTGAGTTTATCATATACAGTGTTTATTTTGTTGAGGTATTTTCCCTCTAAACCTACTTTGTTGAGTTTTTATCATGAATGGATATTGTACTTTGTCAAATGTTTTTTCTGCATTTATTGAAATGATCATATGGTTCTTAAACTTCCATTTTTTGATGTGATGTATCACATTGACTGACTTGCAAATACTGAACCACCTTTGCAACCCAGGAATAAATCCCACTTGATCATGGTGAATGATTTTTTAAATATATTGTTGGACCAGTTTGCTAGTATTTTGTTAAGGATTTTTGCATCTATGTTCATCAGGGATAGTGGCTGTAGTTCTCTTTTTTAGTGGTGTCTTTACCCAGTTTTGGCATAGAGGGTAATGCAGGCCTCATAGAATGAGTTTGGAAGTTTGCTTTCCTTTTTCATTTTTTGGAATAGTTTGAGAAAAATAGGTATTAACTCTTCTTTAAATGGTTTGCAGAATTCACCTGTGAATCCATCTGGTCCTGAAATTTTGATTATTGGGAGTTTTTTGATTGCTGATTCAATTTCTTTGCTGGTTATTATTCTGAAGAACATGCATAGCTGTTTTTTTTTTATGATTTTATTTATTTATTTGTTAGAGAGAGAGCGCGCACAAGGAAGGGGAGCTGCAGGCAGAGGGAGAAGCAGGCTGCATGCTGAGTGAGGAGCCCAATGAGGGACTCAATCCCAGAACCCTAGGAACATGACCTGAGCCAAAGGCAGCCGGACTGAGCCACTCAGGCATTCCATGCATAGTTTTTTAAATGTTAAAAATGGTTATATGTTGATGGTGCTTACCACATTGTCTCACAAAAGAAAAGAGACAAACAAAAGAGGCAAAAGAAAAAAAGAAGAAAAAAGAAAATTCCAAGAGAGCTTTGTGGTATGTGTCATAGCATTTACAGAAGGTTTTGCTCAGGTAAATAAGTAAAGAACATGGAGAACCTTGCAAAGTAGAAGTACTTCTATTACATTACCAGGTTTCTGAAACTCCATCACAACTTGGAGAAACATAAAGTTTTATCTGACTAAAGAAAAAATAACCATGATATGGCAGCACAAAACATTTCAGAATCAGTAAAAGTCATTTCAGTAAAAGAGTCTTGTGGAGCGATGAAAGAAAGGAAGAAAGACGAAGGTGGCTCAAAGACAGAGTTGTTGGAAGAAACTAAATGGTTAGAGAATTCTCACTGCTGGAGCTGAGACTCTGAAAGTTAATGTGAAACATCAGAACATGTTTCTATGTTGATGGAAGTGCTCCAGTAAAGGAGGGATAATAGCAGAATTGAAGTAATTGAGCTGCTGAGAGGGTTTGAGATCCAGATGGAGGGACTGAATTTTGATTCATCAATGATACAGATTTAATGTAGCTGAAAAAATGCAGAGTTTGAGTGCTGAATGCAGTTATAATTTGATATTTGATGGTGGAAAGCTGATGATGATTGCTTCTATTGTCTCTATACATGTCATCACTGAGAATGATGGGGAAGCTGGGGGGGGAGGAGGTTTGAAGGTAGAAGTAAAAACTGTGAGCTAGTAGTAACTTATGAGAATAGGGAAGAGAATAAATTAGCATATGTGGTAGGATTGTCCATTGGAGGTTAGCAGTCATGAATTTAAAGTGAGATCAGTCAACAGAGTTGTGTTCTTGAGTGGTCAGGAAAAGTCTCAATTTTAGCTGTTAATGCTTTTGATTATTATTAATTGTGAGGTATTATTACACTTTGCTCATTGGCTGTTTGGATAACCTCTGGTCTTACAGAGAGAATGTCCAAGCCCACTGCTGTCTGGAATCACAACCTTGGATAGTATTACAGCTGATAAGAGAGAATAGAAATCGGAAGAGGTGCCTGGAGAAGAGAGATGCAGTTTCCTCTTAACTGGAGTATGTTCCCTACAAGCTGTGAGAGCTACAGGGAGTCCAAGATACAGGTCAAGAAGCAGGAAGGAAGGGTCTCAGGATGAATAGCCAGCCCCATTTTTCCTAGACAGCAAGGCACCATCCTACTGTTGATTCTGGGAGTAAAATGGTTTCCCTGGTTACTGAAGCCTGTTTATTCAGTCAGGCCAAAGCAGCAAGTTATGTTCATGCTATGGCAAGCGTATGACAAGCCTTTATTCACACCTTCTGTATCATCATATTCTTCTTCCACCTAGCTGCATTATTTCTGCTTTTTTATACCCCCCCCCAACCATGGCTGCTTGTTTTCTTCTACATCCAGCCCCGTAACTGGTTCTTTCTTATGATACATTTACATTTTCATTCCTAGAAAGAAAAGCCATTCTCTTGGTTGTAGTTTGCTCCTAATCTCCCACCCTGTGTTATCAAATAGCATTTGGACATTTCCATAAGAGATAAATATTAATTCATCATTTGTCCAAACCAAAACTTACTGTTCTTCCTTCAGGGTTCACAATACTGGATTACAGAGCTACTGTTCTTACAATCTTTTGAACTGGGACCTTTTCAATATCATGACTTTGTAATTTTCTTTCTTCATCATGTCCATTCTACTCCTAAGTCCCACCCATTCATCTTATGCAATGTCATTTTTTTCCATCCTCTTTTCTCTTTCCCCTCTATCCTTAAAAAGTACAGCATCTCTCTCAAGGACTATTTCATAGCTTCCTAACCTGTCTCCTAAGCTCTAGTCTCTTTCCTCTATGCCTTCACACCACCACCCATGCTATCATTTATGCATTCCACTGCTGCTGGAATAAAGTCCAAAATCCTTAACATGGCACTTATGATTTTCAGCCATTGGTTTCTAGTCTGTCCAGCCTTAATTTACATAATATATGTATCCTCACAACAAACTGCACCTTTGTCCAACCATGAACTGTTCTCTTTCCTCCATGTCATTTGTGCCACAATTTTTTTTCTTTTTTCATAATCCTTCCCCAGTTAGATATTCCTAACCCTCTAAACTGTGGATGGCATCACAACAACATTACAACATGACAGCATCTATATATACCTATAATATAAATATATAAAATATATAAAACATGAAAAATATAATTGGCTTAAAAACATGTAAAATAAAAATTACATATACATACATACATGTAATGTTTTCAAATCCATTATATTTTAGTTTTCCATTATAAAAGAAATACTAGCACACTGAAGAAAATTTGAGAGCTATGGATAGGAAGGAGAAAGCTATGGAACAGTCAACATAATACAACCAAAGTTATGATATTAGTAAATTTCTTCCTTTAGATGTTTCTAGTTGAAATTATCATGCCCAAAATTCTACCAGGTTCCTAGCACAATGTTGAATGCATCAAAAATTACCCCATTAATGAGGCGATTTTTAAATTTGAACTCTTAGAGAACACAAAGTTGTGCTGTCTTGATGCTCTGATATTATTATTTTAATAAAATGACTAAACCATTTTTGTCCAAGCAAACCAATTAAATCCATGGATTCCAAAAAAAGATAAATTTAGTCAAAAGTTTGAAGGCTTGGAGCACCCGGGTGGCTTCGTCAGTTAGGCATCTGCCTTCGGTTTAGGTTATGATCTCAGAGTCCTGGGATCAAGCCCCACATCGGGCTTCCTGCTTGGCAGGGAGTCTGCTTCTCCCTCTCCCTCTGGCCCAACCCCATGCTTGTGCTCTTGTTCAGTCTCTTTCTTTCTGAAGTGAATGAATAAAAAAATCTTAGAAAACATTTTTGAAGGCTTGACTCTCTCACTTTTCTCCATGAAGACATTTTTGACTGATGTGTTAGTCTTCTAGGGATGCCATAACAAAATACTACAGGCTGGTGGCTTAAACAATAGAAATTTATTTTCTCACAGTTTTTGAGGCTAGAAGTCCAAGATCAAGGCATTAACATGTTTATTTTCTCCTGAGGCCTCTTTTCTTGGCTTGCAGATAGTATATTTTTGCTGTGTTCTCATATAGCCTTTCCTCTGTGTGCATGCATCCCTGGTATCTCTTTTTTTATAAGGACACCAGTCATATTGGATTAGGGCCCCAACCTTACAATCTCATGTAACCTTAATGACCTCCTTAAAGGCCTGATCTCCAAATTCAGTCACACTGGGGGTTAGAGATTTAACATATGAATTTTGAGAGGATACAGTTCAGACAATAGCACCTTTCACCTGACCCCTTCAATACATGACAACATATATTGATAGGAATCTCATTTTTTCTTTGCTTTGTTAATAATAGGAGATTAGGTGGGGGGAAGTAAAGCACTGCCATAAGTTTAAATTAATGTCAAGTTGGAAATTCTGGATTTTTGAGATACTTGTAGATTTCTGAGATCAGAATGTTATCCCTACTGCAATAATCTATTTAGATAAAGTCTTTCCTTGTCTAAATCCAGCTTCGTTTTTATTTGCCATCATATCATGGAACACTGTATAAAAATGAGAATAAGTGAGCCACAGCTATATGCAACAATGTGGATAAATCTTACACATATAATGTAGAGCAAAACAGCAAGACCAAAATGGCTATACATCATGTGATTTCATTTATACAAAGTTCAAAACAGGAAAAATTTATCTATATTGTTGGAAGTAGTTCCCTTAAGGAGGCAGTTGCTAGAAGGGGACAAAAGGGCAGCTCCTAAGGAACTGATAATATTCTGTTTCTTGATCTAGATGCTCATGACATGGAATATGTTCAATTTGTAAAATTTCATCTAGTGATAGATTTATAATTTGGGAAATTTTCTACGCATTTTACTTCGATTAAAAATTTACTTTAAAAATGGAATCATTTAGAACAATCATAATTTGTTTCTCTCAAACAAACTCGTATGAAGCAAGGACAAAAGAGACTTCATGTTTTCTAACTGGCAAATGACTAGTTGTGACTTAAATAGCGACGGAGTTAAGAATAAAATAAGTTAGGGGCACCTGGGTGGCTCAGTCAGTTAAGCATCTGCCTTCAGCTCAGGTCATGATCTCAAGGCCCTGGGATCAAGCCTGCTTCCCTGATCAGCAGGGAGTCTGCTTGTCCCTCTGCCACTTCTTCCCCCTACCCCCACCCTGCTCCTGCTCTCTCTTCCTCTCTCTCTCAAATAAATAAATAAAAATAAAATCTTTTTTAAAAAAAGAATAAAATAAGTACACAGTGTGTTAATTGCCAAGATGCTGATGTGCTTATTACCCTCAAGAGACTAAATTCAATTTCCTATTAAACATAGTCTAATATATAAAAAAGTGAGAGTATTAATTTTTGCAATAATGACACCATTTTTATGTTTTGTGGAAAAAGTTAATAGAAATATATTGAGAAATCTTTTCATTATCAGAAAAAAACAATTTCATGATGACAAAATATGACAATACAGATATGTACATATTTGACTTAAACAAGAAATGCATATCCTCTGACTGGTTCACTGGTGTTTGTGTTTTAGGGTCAAAGGAATGTAAATATTCCCTGACCTTTATTTCTTTATCTTGTATAGTAACAAAGAATAATAACTAGTTCAGTTACTTTTTCAAGAAACCCGTCTTAATGGTTTTATCAAAACTTTTCATTAATTAATGTTTTAACTTAGAACTTCAGGTATTAGTCACCATTTTCACCAAGGCTGTATGAAACACCTAGGGCTTATACTTTTCCATTCCCATACATCCCTCTGGAAGGATAAGATTTAATTAAATAACAATTATAAAATTAAACTTAATTACAAACTATGACAAATTCCATGAAGGAAAAGTACACAAGTGCTACAAAAACATATAGCTGGGTATTGAATTTGTATCTTTTAAAAAAAATTATTTCAGCTTCAATGCGGAGACTGGCTTGTAATGTGGGGAGAAATGAATGTAGGAAGACAAGGTGGGAGGACTCTGCAGTAGTGCAGGCAAGAGATGATCTTAACTTACAAAAAGGTTGAGCACTGAGGATGGAGAGTGTGGATAAATTTTAGGCATTTGGGAGGTAAAAATCTTTTATCATACCTCACACTGTAGCTATATAAAACTCTTTACAGTCCCAGCATATGCCACCTTTGTCTTGCTTTGTACCTGTTTCTTCTCTGGATTATCTTTTCTTTAATGTTTCATCTAACTGCATCCCACTCATCCTTCAAATACACTGCCATGACTTTGCTTTTTTCCTTTCCTTTTCGTTTTGGCCAGTGTTGTCACACTAGTCACACTTACTTGTTGCTCTCCCAGCTAGACTATGAGCTATTTGAGATCAGTGTTTGTCTACTTCGTTTCTGTAGCCCCAAGGCTATAGCCATGACTGGAACAGAGCAGGAAATAAATATTTGTTAAATTACTAAGTGAATGATAGATCTTTTCAGCAATCTAAATGATGACACTTAAACTATTCTTTCACTCAAGTTGATAGAGTAAAATCTAAAGCAGACACTAGCTCCTGGACATGTTCATTTTTTCAGAGATGAGGAGGTTATAATTGAGAAGCTGAGAGAGAAACACTAATGATTATAGTGAAATAATGAACCCAGAAAACCAAAATGACTGGCCAGTACATCTTAATGCCTGAGGCATGGGATGATGGGATTGGCAGCTAGATCACAAGCCCTACCCCTCCCTCAGCAATCTCCAAAATGTGTGGCTTCTTCCGAAGAAGAGAAAGATTTAGCTCTTTTTTCCTGCCACTGAGGTATTTGGGTAGTAGTACAAACCACTCCTCTACTCTTGCAAGAATGGTATCAGCTGCGCGCGTGCACACACACACACACACACACACCCCACTCGTCCTGAATAATCAACAACTTAGCTAGCTCCCTCTATCCTTACCTATTGATTTAAAGGCTTTAATCTTTTGATCTGAAAATACTTCACAAGGTAGAATTGATTCTTTCCATTGAAAAGGGTAAGACAGTCTATGTGAGATGACCGAGGATCTTTGGAGCGAACTGGGAAGAAATCTGAGTGTGAAACTCAACATACATCCAAAAAAGCTATGTTAACTTAAAGGTATAACTGTGAGCTGTGTTAACAGGTGTTTGGCATTTTTACCCTCAATAGATCTACTTGAGAGGAGTTTTCAGTTGACTATTGACTTAAATGCTTCCTTTCAGGTATTGGTATCATCATTTTATATTTAGTACATGCAAGCTTGAGGGGCTAGTTTTTTACCTTAAATTCTGACACAGTTTGAGATGGATGATAAGGTCTTAGTTATGGCTTCTGGATTTGAGTAGCTAAACTTCTAGTTACTTCTGTTTGCCTCGGGCCCTTGGCGGCATGCATCTCTGCAATCAGATTGGAATGGGGAGCTGGGTTGATGATGATTATTAGCTTTTATTTATTGAGAAATAATTAGGAGTCAGGAGCTCTTATAACTACTTTTTTAAAAACAATTTTATTTATTTATTTGAGAGAAAGAGTGAGAGAGAGAGAGAGCATGAGCAGGGGCAGAGGGAGAAGCAGATTCCCCTGCTAAGCAGGGAGCCCGATGCAGGGCTGGATCCCAGGATCCTGGGATCATGACCTGAGCTGAAGGCAGATGCCCAACCAACTGAGCCACCAGATGCCCCTATCACTACTTTCATACGTAATTTTATTTGTTCATCACAACACACTTGTGAGTAGGTTATTATTATTATCATCTCAATTTTACTGGTTAGAGAAACTGAGAAAACCTCTCAGTAGGTTAATTGATTTCTCCAAAGTTGCACGCACAACCAGTAAGTGGTAGAGCCTAAATGTGACCCACATGTTACTGATTTCAAAGTTAGTTCTTTCAACTATTGCCTCTTCTGATTTCCATGTTGCCTCCTGGCTGCAGGTCTGGGTAGAGAGAAGTGGGAGCACCAAACTGCATGTGTTGTACAGGGGAGCAAGGAGGGAGGAAGAGATATGTCAGGCATTTGTTTGTATAAGTCCTGTCCTTGGCTTGTTCCCAAAAGATCCCTTTCATTTATATATGATGTTCTGAATGAGTTTAAAATCTTAAGATCTCAAAGATGATCAAATTCCAAAAACAACAAAATAATCTAAGAACCATGAAAAAATATTTTGCAGTAGAAAGGAATAGGGACGGCCTGTGAAAAATCCTAAAATTGATTTAGATCAAAGAGAAAGAAGTTTTAAAAAACAAAGTGGCCTTTTCTTCCTCAATGTAATGATAAATGATATTCTCTGTTAAATAAGACTTAGCCAAAATAAAATGGGAGACCAACAATATAGAAAATCCAATGAGGTAACATTTTCAATGATGGCCATAAGAAGACTTGAAATCGAAGAAAATGGAACCAGCTATTTGTAGAAAAGTTTAGAAAACTATTCTGAAAATGAAGAAGGTTAATACAAAACTGAAAAAATGAGAAAGAAAATAACCATCATTGTGGAGAGATCACAGAATTCCAATATGGAAAGTTATACATAATATTCTCTTATTATATTTTAAATATGTACAGGATAAGTAGTTATATCACCCTTTCCAATCCTGGTATCACTAATTTGTGACTTTTTTTTTCTTAATAAGCTTTGCCCAGAGTTTATTAATTTCATTAGTCTTTTCAAAGAATCAATTTTTACTTTGTTGATCCTATTATATGTTGGTCTTCTGCACCATCAATTTTTGCTCCTTTTTTCATTAGTTCTTTTTTCTATTTTTGAGGAGTTCAAATATCTATTCTTTTACTAATTTCTTGAGATGGATCCTTAGAGCATTGATTCTCAGTCTTTATTCTTCCTAATATATGTACTTAAGGCTATGTATTTCCCTCTAAATTATGACTTTAGTTGAATTCCACAAATATTTTCATTGTCATTAAGTTCAAAATATTTTCTAATTTCCATGTGGTCTCTTCCTTGATCCAGAGGTTATTTAGAAGCATATTTTGTATTTTCCAAATATATGGGAATTTTCTAGTTATCTTTTTATTATACATTGATCTGTGGTCATCTAGTAAATTCTGTGTGATGTCATTCTTTTGAAATTTGTTGTTTTATGGTTCAGCAATTTTGAAAATTTTCCATGTATATTTGAAAAGAATGTGTGGTTTGCAGTTGTTGGGTATTCAATTACATACATTTTTAGCTGTGTTGTTCAAATATTTTGTATCTTTTTTTTGTCTGGTTGTTCTATCACTTACATAGGGATCTTTTTTAAATGTCTCAGCATGAATGTGCATTTGCCTCTTATTTCTTATATTTCCACCAATTTTTGCTTTATACATTTTTAGGCTATATTATTAGGTGATACAATTTTATGTATTATTATATCTATGTATTAAATTAAACCACTTTTCCATAATGTTTCTCTTTTTTACATTAAAGTATGTTTTTTTTCTCATATTAATGTAGCTCTACCAGCTTTCTTTTGGTTAGTGTATTTGTTATTTATTCCTGAATAACAAAGTACCCCTACAACTTAGTAGCTTAAAACAACCAACATTTATTGCTTTTAATAGTAGGGAGTCAGGGATACAGAAGCAGCTTCGTTTCTCACGAGGTTGCAGTCAAGATGTCAAGTGGGGCTGCACCTTCATGAGACTTGAATGGGGCTGAAGGCTTGAATGGGGACAATCCACTTCCAAGATGGCTCCCTCACATGGCTTTTGGCTGCAGGCCTCAGTTTCATATTGGCTGTTGACAGGAAGCCTTGGTTCCTTATCACATGGACCTCTCCAATAGGCTGCCTGAGTGTCCTTGTGATCTGGAAGCCAGCTTCCTATAGAATAAGCAATATTCTATAGGGAGAGGGAGAGAGGTCAAGGAGGAAGCCACCATACATTTTATGATTTCTGCTAAATTGCACACTTTCACTTCTGCCACATTCTCTTCAGTAGAAGTGAGTCATTAAGTGTGACCCATTCTTAAGAAGAGGGAATTAGGCCCTACCTTTTAAGGGAATAGTCTCAAAGAATTCAAGGGTCTATTTTAATACCAACACATTTAGTATTTGAGTGGTACATTTTTTTTTTCATACCTTTACTTCCAGACTTTAGATTTCCTTATGTTTTAGGTTTGATTCATAGTGTGCAGAATATACACATGCTGTATGCCACTCTGTCAATCTTTGTCTTTTAATTGGAGCATCTAGTCCATTTTTACTTAATATAATTACGGATGTACTTGAATTTAAATTCTATCATACTCTTACTTGGCTCCACCCGTGTGTGTTCCTTTTCTCTTTTTTTTTACTTTTGGATTAAGATGATTTGAAGCTAGGCTTCAGTCCCTGTGAGAGATGATCTACTTCTGATTCACCATTATACTTAAGGAGCTGCTTTCAGAATCCCTACTGAAAACAGACTCTGAACTCCAATTATTCTTATGTGAGGCAGTGGAAAGTTCTGCTCATTTCTAGCCGCCTCAGTATCCTCTTCCAGAACAAGCAGCCACTGGTGGGGAAAAGAGGCCCCCATGCTGAGCTCACTTCTGTGGGTTTCTTTTTTTTCTGAGATTTTGTCTATTTAATTATTCACTGTCTTATTGGCTCTAGAAAGTTTTCAGTCAGAATAATTTTAAAAACTTTTTTTTAGTTGTTCATTTGGGAAGGTTAGTCTGAATTTCATCTAAGTCATTTAATGTTTACAATTGGTGGGGTATTATTATTCCCTTTTACTGGTGAGGAAACTGGCTTCAGACAAGCCAAGTAACTCGCTCAAGGTTACATTTAGAAAGTGGCAAACTTAGAATTTGAACCTATATCTTTCTGTCTCTAAAAATAAAACTCAGGCTATTTACATTAGCTAAAAGCAATTTTGGCTATTATCCTCCAAGTAGAACACACTATAAGAAGATTTATTACTGATAATCATATTTCTCATCAGTTATAAATATATGTTTGCAAAATTGGAAGCCTTTCTATTTTATAGTAGTCTTTAATTAATTTTACTAAGACATAATTTGAGTTTCTGAAGTATTTTGATTTACAGTTTTATAATTCCTTACCAGTACTGACTAGAAATCAGTAGTTTATAAAATAGTGGTACTTTGTCATAGAAGTGTAGCATAACTCAATAAATATTTATTTAAAAGTATAAGTAAAAATTGAACCTCAATTTTTGAATTTCTTTACTGCTGTTTCTTCATTCCTTATCTAGGATTCATTTTAAAGAAACTCAGTTTTACTTCAAATCTCATTTATCATCCATTAAAATTCCAGTGTAAAACAATGAATTCCTTTCCATAAAGCCCACATAACTACTAAATTCCACCATATGTTACTTGTCTTTCAGGGAAATGACATATTTTGGAAATCTATATGGATCCCTAAATAGTCAACAAATATGTTATATATTGTACATATATTGTTATCTAGATGATTAAGCTTTAACATGTTATTTAATAGTGAAGAAGTTCTTTCTTTACAGCATATATATATATTTAGAAAAATAACTTCTCTGCTCATTTTTTGCTAAGAAACCTGAATACTTTCTCCAGCAGAGAAGTTAGAATATTTCCATCTGCCTCTGCAATGATGAGGTTAAATTAAAACTGGAATCAGTATTTTAGAAAAGGTAAAATAGCAAAGGCTAAAAAGAACACATTTCTTCAACAAAGTGGACTTACGGCCTGAGAATCAGTTACTGAATGGTTTTTGCGTCAAGAGTGCCCTAGAGGGCATCTGGCCTCTAAATAGACTCAACTTTTTTTTTTTTAAGATTTTATTTATTTATTCGACAGAGAGAGAGACAGCCAGCGAGAGAGGGAACACAAGCAGGGGGAGTGGGAGAGGAAGAAGCAGGCTCCCATTGGAGAAGCCTGATGCATGGCTTGATCCCAGAACGCTGGGATCATGCCCTGAGCCGAAGGCAGACGCTTAACGACTGAGCCCAAAATAGACTCGACTTTTTTCCTCTTGTGCTGGTGTTACCCAGGAGAAAAGGGAATAAGAAAGAGAGGACCTTTTAGACCAACTGGTAAAAGCTTTAAGAAATATGTAGGATCTGATTTAGAGTTTCTAGGTTGGACAGTTTAATCTTACCAGGGTAGTTAGATGGACAGAGATTTGGAGCAAGGTCCCAGAGATGGCTAAAGATTGTGCATTTTGCTACACCTGTGTTACATCTTTTAGAAGCAAAGCTCTATGCTTGGTTGTTGGCAAGAAAAGATATGGCCTCTGAAGCAATGGAAAAATGCACACTCTTTAGCTATCTCTCGAAAGAGGGTGGAAAGGTACCTGGGGTTCGCTGAACTCAGTTTAATATGCTCTGAATCAATTGTGTGAAGGCCATAACTTGGTACAAGTCCTGGAAAGTCAAAATTACATGCTATATTCTTTATGGTTTCAAATACCAAGTGAACAGGAAGAAGAAAAAGAGGGCAAAGGATTTTATGGGAAAGTATCTTGGTAACTGCAAAGATATTTCTTTTCAGTGGAGTTTTTGTCTCAAAGTTGTAAATTTCTTGGCTTCTAGAAGCTTGAAGTGGCAGAGAAGAGGAAATGCAGGCTGCATTGGGGTTAACTGCTTTTCTGGGGACCGCACAGGCAGATCACCTGAGAGCTTACCTTGGACCTAACTGCTGTCCTTTGGGAGACAGTTGGCCTATGGCCAGCTTAACTGGATTTTATACAATACAGCCAGTGATAACGCAATGGACCCTGTGTGTGGTGACTGCATCTGTGTGTGGTGATCCCTGGATGCCTAGGATCTAAGGGTTAGCTCCCTAGCAGTCAGTCGGAATGCCAGTGCTTTATGAATTGCCATTTGATGTTCCTAGTGGGAGAATCTGGGAGACATTCAGAAGAAAACTGACCGTGAGAAAAAGAATCAGTATTGGGAATTCACCAGAGGGCACCAATATCAGATTATATCTCTTCTAGTCAGTAAAAACTTTCTTTCAGCTATCTCCACCTCCATAATTGACTACTATGAAGGGGTTAGGGTAGGGTGGAGGAAGAGGAAAGTGCAAGGCTGGGAAATAGAGAGATAGGTCATGGCCCTTTTCCCCACTGTAGGTGTCTTGGCTGGAAGTAGCACTGAACCAGAGGAAGGGAGGAGCTTTAGCTTTAAATAAAGCATAAAATTGTGATTATAATACTAGACTGGGCATCTAATTACTGGATTGAGACTGACCAGAGAACTTTTAGTATTTAAAAGGAATCAGAAAATTACAGACCATACCTGAGTGCTCTCTCAGGTTGGGAAGAACAACTAGCTATTAACCCATCAAGCTAGTGTGAAAGGAAGCACTGATGAAAATAAAGCTGCTTTATGATCACATCTTTTTGTATTTTGCTCCATCAAATACTGGTTACAGCTCATCCAAATGTCTCAGCCTCTACCAAGCTGTGAGAGTCTATGTAACCACACAAAGAACAATTTCCAAATTGTCATGGCTCTTAGTTCATACATGCTCCTGCAGGTTATTACCTACCCACCCACTCAACCAAGGTTTCTTTGGGTCATATTCAGTTTTTCAGGGTCTCAGTACAGTCTGCTCCTTTTCTTCTGTTTATGCTTCTTCTGGGAAGTCCATAGCCTATGAGCCCTGAATGAAGCTCTTTCCTACTGCCTTGGAAGAAGGGATCCTGGGTGTTGTAGGCTGAAAAATGACCCCCAAAGATATCCAAATCCTAAATCTTGGAACCTGTGACCATTACTTTACCTGAAAACAGAGTCTTTGATTAGGTCTTTGATATGGATGATTGAGATGGGAGCCTCCAGAGGAAAAGCTATTCTGCCAACACTTTAATTACACCCCAGTGATACTAAACACAAACTTTAGGTTTCCAGAATGATGAGAGAATAAATTTCTGTTATTCTAAGCCACCGAGTTTGTGGTAATTTGTTACAGAAACTTTAGAAATCTAATCCACTGGGAGAGCACTCCTCCCTCCTCTTCAGAGTACAGGCAGACAGTATGGGGCATGCTCCATTCTGGATTCAATTTGGTTATCGGAGCCCCAAATCAGCACTGTTTATGCCCTGACTCTTACATGAACTTTCATTTCTATCCTAATTCTTCTTATGTAGGGGCTAAAAACCAACCAATGAGGCTCAAGGTGGAGATGAGGAGAGATGAATAGGTGAAAGGAGGCCACTTACTTGCCTCTATTGTCCTAGTTTGCTCTGTTCTCTTAGGCACCTGCCCCAGATTAGACTTTATCTTCTAGTAAAACACAAAACAAGAAACGACTCTATATAACTCCAGAAACACTTCCCATGCATATCAACTGGTGCTTGAGCTAAGTCTATCATCCGTCACTTCCCCAAGAAGTATTAAAGTTTGCTCAAATCCAGGCATATCACATGAACCATCTAGACATATGAAACTGCCTATTTCAGAGCCTGGGGCATAGTAGGTATTCAGAAAATGGTGAGTACTGTGGGAGGAAAACTCTATTAGAGTTAGTAGCACTGGGTTTTGAATGCCCAATTTTGCCTTTTATTGGCACTGGCACTTTCCCCCGTCTGTTGAATGGGGGTAAAAATACCTGTTTCAAAGAATAATTTTAAGAATTTAGTGGGCATAGAGCCTGGTACATAGTTGATACTTGATAAATGTTAATTCCCGCTCACTAACCCCTTCACATCTTGAATATTCCCTTACTTCTTTATGGCATTTTACATGTAAGACTATACCATATTATTGCAGAACAATGTGGATGTTATTAAAACTAAAGATAAAAATAATCTTTAAATGATAATTATCAAACAATCCTACTCATTAGACTATGAGTTTATTGAGGACAGGAATTTTTTTTTCTCTATTATCCAGCATATAGTAGGTTTCGTAAATGCCCATTGACTAATTTAATTAAAACACCTTCAGCAGCAGGATTGCCTTTCATTAATAGTTCTAATCAGAAACACAAATTCAAATTAGATTCAGATCAAAGTAATATGTTCATCTTTCTATGAGAACAGAAGAGAAAGAGGTGAACAAGAGCCTAGAACAGACTTAGTTGGAAAAAAAAATATAGAACTGGTTAGCTGAGCCGATATGTAGACCCAGATAAGGTGAGAGCAAAGTGCTTTAGAAAAGCCAAGTGACTTTCGTGACCCAGCTCTGACCTGTGCTCATTTCATGAAGTGACCTTCAAATGAACGTTTAAGACTGTTTACTCAATCCTCTACTCAAACCCATTTTAGAAAAAAATTCAACCCAGTGAAATAAAAACTGACTGATAAGTGAGGTAATGATTCCTATTCCAAAAGGAATTTTCTCTTTATAAAACTATCAGGTTCATATGGGAGGTTCCTTAGATTGTTTCAAATATGACTATATTTCCAGAAGTTCAGCAACTTTTAAGCAACACATCCATGGTATAAAATAGAATCACTTTTGATTTATTTATATTCAATTTGGTATAGTTTGAGTCTCCTAATTCATCCACTCATTCACTTTCCCATTTGTTTAAAAATATGTTCAACAAATTTGATATTTATCAAGCACTGACCATCGGAAAGGCCCAGTAAGCCTGCATGGTTGGAGCAGTCTCAAGTAGCCCAAATAACTGATAAGCTTAATCTCTCAGCCCATGGGGCATCATATGCCATAGAGGGAAGCTCACACGATAAGTAAAAGTTTCTGAGATTGACCGCAGCACTATCAGTTACAAGACTAGTTGTTATGTTCAGTTAGCCACTGTATAATTAAAACAACAATAACAACAACAATAATACTAGTTGTGGTACCATGAAGAAATTACCTACCCTGAGTCTCAGTTTCTCCATCCATAAAAAGGGATAATTCCTGAGGCTGCCACGAGGATTCTTGAGATAACAAAACACATGACACTTGATTTACAGTTGTCATCAAAAATGTTAGTTTCTTCTTTACTTCATCCAGATATTCTTCCCATCTCTAGCCCTCCACCTTCTACAACCCACAGTTAGCCCTCTAATTCGGACCAGACATACTGAAATCTGCATTTTAACCTGCATTTCATCAGAAAGTATTCTAATGGCAAGAAATAGCAACAGCAATAGGAACAAGAATTGCTAATATTTTATTGAGACCTCAGTAGGTAACTGCATTACCTCATTTAATTGTTATAATAACCCTTTGATCTGAAGTGGCAGTTATTATTTTTATTATAGAGAAAGGTTGATGTCATTTGCCCAAACGAGATGAAAACTTAGGTAATACATGCTGTTAACGTATACTGAAGCTATTTTGCTGCCACTAAGTGCCAAGGTATTAGAATTTTCATTAATTTTAAGTATCAGAAAAACCTCTAAGTTCTCTATCTATTCCTCTGCTCACAAATGCTGACATGGTCACAAATAGGAGAATGAGAAAATGTTTCTACCATGGAGACAGGGTATTGTAACAACTCATAACCAGTATGTGAAAGTGACATTTGCTTTAAGTGGTTTTCTCTGAATCCTACTCTACCTTTCAGAAACCTCCGGTCTCATAGAACCTGGAACTTTCATTCCATCCTGAGAGAGACTCCTGAGTAGAATATTAATGTGATCCATCCATTCACATACAAACATTAGTCGATTCCAGAGGAATTTCACACTGTAAGTGAAGGTTATTTAAAAATTCCTCTAAATTATGCAGGAAAATGAATTTTTAAAAAGTTTGAGTAAAAAATTTTATTTTTTAGAATTTAGATTTACAGAAAAATTGGTTTCCTATCTTCTCCTTACCCCATCCCAGTTTCCCTTAGTATTAACATCTAGCATTAGTGTGGCACATTTGTTACAACTGATGAACAAATACTGATATATTATTGTTAACAAAAATTCATAGTCTACATTAGGGTTCACTCTTTGTGTTGTAGAGTTCTATGGGTTTTGACAAATGTATAATGTTATGTATCCACTATTACAGGATCACACAGAATAGTTTCACAGCTCTAAAATTCTCCTGCACTCCACCTATTCACCCCTCCCTTCCCTGGCAACCACTGATTCTTTTACTGTTTCCGTAACTTTGCCTTTTTGCAATGTCTTATAGTTGGAATCAAAGAGTATGTAGCTTTTTCAGATTGGTTTCTTTTATTTAACAACATGCATATAAGATGCCTTCATGTATTTTTGTGGATTGATAGTTAATTTCATTTTATTGCTGAATAATATTCCATTGTAAGATGTACCACAGGTTTATCCATTCACCATTAACCTTGGTTACTTCCAAGAGTTTTCAACTATGAATAAAGCTGCTATAAACATTTTTTTACAGCAGGCTTTCTCATGGAAACGAGTTTTCAACTCGTTTGGGTTAAATGTTAAGAAGAGAGATTGCTGGGTTATATGGAAAGACTGTGTTTCATTTTATATAAAACTGCCAAGCTGTCTTTCCAAAGTGGCTGTACCATTTTGTATTACTGCTACTAATGAATGAGAGTTCCTGTTGCTCCATATCCTCATCAGCACTTGGTATTGTCAGCATTTTGCATTTTAGTTATTCTAATTGGTGTGTAGTGGTATCTCCCTGTTTTAATATGCTAGTCCCCAATGATATATGATGTCGAACATCTTTTTATATGCTTAGTTGTCATCTATATATCTTCTCTGGAAAGATTTCTGTTCAGGTATTTTGTTCATTTTTAAAATTGGTTTGTTGTTTTCTTATTGTTGAGTTTTAAGAATTCTTTGTATATTTTGGATACTAGCTTTTTTATCAGATAGGTGTTTTGCAAATATTTTCTCCTGGTCTACGGCTCGTCTTCTCATTCTCTTCACTGTCTTCTGCAGAGCAGAAATTTAATTTTAATGACATTGCACTTACCAATTTTTTCTTTCATGGATGGTGCTTTTGTTGTTGTATATAAGAAAGTCATTGATAAACCTAAAATTAATTAGATTTTCTCTTGTGTTATCTTCTAGGAGTTTTATAGTTTTTCACATTGCATTTAGGGCTGTGATCCACTTTGAGTTAATTTTTGAGAAGGGCATAAAGTCTGTATCTAGATTCCTTTTCCTGAATGTGGATGTCTGTCATTCTCACATCATTTTTGAAGCAACTATCCTTTTGCTACTGAATTGCCTTTGCTCTTTTGTCAGAGATCAATTCACTCAAACTGTGTAGGTCTACTTCTGGGCTCTCTGTTCTTTTTTTAATTTTATTTTAAGATTTATTTATTTATTTGAGAGAGAGAGAGAGAGAGCATGCACACAAGTGGGGGGAGAGGAAGAGGGAGAGAATCCTCAGGTAGGCTCCCTGATGAGTGTGGAGCCCAATGCAGTGCCCATCCCACAACCCATGAGATCATTACCTGGACCTGAGCCAAAACCAAGAATTGGATGCTCAACCGACTGAGCCACTCAGTCTCCCTCTGTGGTCTCTGTTCTGTTGCATTATTCCATTTGTCTATTCTTTTGACGATACCACAATATCTTGATTATTGTAGCTTTACAATAACTCTTGAAGTTGGGTAGTATCAGTCCCCTGACTTTGCTCTTTGATATTGTGTTGACTATTCTATATCTTTTGCCTTTTCATATAAACTTTTGAATCAGTCCATATCCACAAAATAACCTGTTGGGATTTTGACTGGGATTGCATTTAATCTACATATCAAGTTGGGAAGAACTGATATCTTAATAATATCAAGTCTTTCTATCTATGAATATGGAATATCTCTCCATTAATTTAGATCTTTGATTTCTTTTATTGTTTTTGTACTTTTCCTCATATAGATCTTGTATATATTTTGTTAGACTTATACCAGAGCATTTAATTTTGGGGGGTGCTAATGTAAATAATATGGCTTATATTTCAAATTCCAAATTGTTCATTGTTAGTGTATAGGAAAACAGTTGGCTTTTGTATATATTAAATTGGTATCCTGTAATCTTGTTACAATTATTTATTAGTTCCAGGAATTTTTTGCTTATTCTTTGGGATTTTCTACATAGATAATTGTGTCATTTGTGAACAAAGACAGTTTTATTTCTTTCTTCCCAATATGCATGCCTTTTATTTTCTTTCTTGACTTACTATTATCAGTAGGGCTTTCAGTATGATGTTGAATACAAATAGTGAGAGTTGACATCCTTACCTTGTGCTTAATCTTAGCAGGAAAGCATCTAGTTTCTTACCACTAAATAAGGTAGGGGTAAGTTTTTTTTTTTTTCAGATGTTCTTTTTCAAGATGAAGGAAAATGAATTTTAAATAGGTTTTCAGGCATCAGTGAAGGATGTTTTATGGGTCAGGGGTGACTCTCAAATCATACTTTATAGGACTTCTATTATAAATGAGAATGGTCAGGCACAGTAAAAGAAACATCTCTCTTTTCCCAGATAAACATAAAAAAACTTCCAATCTTCCTCAAAGTCTCTATTTTTTAGCAAAGGCAGACCACTGGTCCATAAAATGAGTTCTGTTTCATTAATTCAACTTAAAAGCCTCTACTGAATCTTTCCTAACACTTTTCTGCTCCAGAAATACAAAGATAAGCAGGAAGAAAAATCTCAGTACTCTTAAGAACTTACAGTAGAATGGGGGCATTTTGGGGATGGGACAGGGTTTGATGAGTAGGAATAAGAAATGTTTACATTTAACTAAAGTTCAAGGAAAACATTTCAGACTTTGGAATAGTATTTACAAAGTGTTTCTTATTTATATTTTATTTTTTTAAAGTTTTAATTTAAATTCCAGTTAGTTAACATACAGTGTAATAATAGTTTCAGGTATACAGTAAGTGCTTTTTAAAACTTTCTTTTTGGTTACTTCTTAGAACAATCTGTGGGGTAATTGATATTTTTATTTCCATCAGATTTGGACTGCTGCAATAAATTTGGTAAACAAATTGTCTTGAATCCAGTCTCTAGGTTTTACGGAAAGTCCAAGCAGATTCTTGCTATTAAGTGTTGCTATCAGAGAGTTAAAAGACAGCTACATTCAGGAAAAAGGGAGAGAATGGGATTCTGGAGACTAAGGAAAAAGAGTAATCTAAAAAATCCTAACATTTATTTATTTATTTAATTATTTTTAAATATTTTATTTATTTATTTAACAGAGAGAAAGAGAGAGAGAGAACACAAGCAGGCAGAGAGGCAGGCAGAGGGGGAGAGAGAAGCAGGCTGCCCACTGAGTGGAGAGCCTGACGTGGGGCTCTATCCCAGGACCCTGGGATCATGACCTGAGCTGAAGGTGGACGCTTAATGGACTGAGCCACCCAGGTGCCTCTAAAATATCCTAACTTTTAGAATTGAAAAAAAAAATGGCTCCACTCAGGCTTAGGAAGCTTTCACATGCTTGTAGTCATTTGTTCTCTGAGCCCTTTTAAAAATAAAATAACCAGAGTCCTGGTGGTCAGCTGTTGATCTGAAGATTACTACTTATAAAATACGATTTTTTTTGGTTTGTTTTTTGAGCAAGGAACTAAGTGTCCCTCACATCTTAGAAACTGTCAGGGGAAAAATTCTCTGTGAAGAAAAAATTCAAAAAGAACATGTTGGAATGGGGTCTTTCCACAAATTGAATATGTTTGCATTTGTTGAAGTTCATAAGATTTTACAGAGTAACAGATAATTTAGAACTGTTTGTTCTAAGAAAAGAAGAGTTGGTAAGACATCCTCCAAGAAAATTCCAGGTTAACATGTGAGTCCTTGGAAAATTCAAAGTATGTCTTATCATCTCAGAAGCAACCCACTGGGCAACGGCCTATCAGGACATAAAGAAACAAACAAAAAAACCAACAATGAACCAACCAGATACCAATGGCACAGCTGAAACGTTTATTTTTAAATATAGAGACCTAAAGATTAAGAACAACAACAACAACAACAACAACAACAACAACAACAACAAAACTAGGCATTTAAATATTTTCTTCTCAATAAGGACTAGAAGTGTACAGGGTACAGGTTGCAAGTGGGGGCATGAATAAATATAATCTACATTCTGTAGGAGAAAATTTTCCCAAACCATGTTGTAAAGGAAAGATAACCAGAGTGAATGCCAGAACCAAGAAACCTAGATTTAGTTTTGACTCTACCAAATATTATACTTTATTTTCCTTGACTTGATTTCTGGGTCTTTTTTCACTGGTAGTCCTTTCCTTGACTGTGCAGTTTTCTCACACACACATGCTCATTGATATTATGCTGAAGACTTGAGTGGGACCTTCTGTAGATATTCAGAGTCCCTCTCTCTCTGTGGAACTTATTCCACCATGGCACTCTGTAAAAGGGGTGTGGCAGGACTGGCTTCCTACACCCCTTTTACCACATATACCCCACTATTTTCAACCCCTTTTCTGGGGAGTGGTATATATCCACTTTCCTATAGGGTGTGAGGCAATACCATATTTGCTTACTAATGAATCATACATAATCCATGGCAGAGGCTGTGAAAGTAGCAGAGGTAAAAAAGAGAAAAGAGGGTCTAAAGAAGGATTTCTCTTAAAAATCTTCTAGTGATTAGGAAAGGAGAAAAACATGGAAGAGGGTAAACTTTGAAAATAGAAACTAAAGGAAAAAGACCACTGAGTAGCTGTTGGTAGGGGGCATGGTGGAGATGGAAACTGAACAGGAAGGAGAAGACACTATAAGCCCTACTTTTCTGTGTACATTACAAAGGGTTGGAATTCTTAAGCAAAGGTCTAATTTGTATATATGGTTTTATGGACTCCATAACAGCACATGGCTGGCTAACAGTAAGGACGTTATTATTGACTAACAATACTAGCTCCCCCTTCCACTAGTGTAGAAGTACACTGTCTTATTCATTTCAGGTTGCTATAACAAGATGCCAGAGACTGGGTGGCTTAAACAATAGGATTTTATTTCTCATAATTCTGGAGGCTGGAAGTCCAAGATCAGGATGATTTTAAAGACCCCATTAATTTACACATTCAAGAAACTCGAACTTTAAGTAGGGTCAATTCAACAAGATCCACACCTAGATACCTTAGAGTAAAACTATCAAAAGATAAAGACAGACAGATATCTTGAAAGCAACAAGAGCAAAACAGCTCATTATGTTCAGTCTTCAATAAATTAATTGATTTTTAACTAGAAATCATGGAGTCCGGAAGACAGTGGGATAATATATTGAAAGTGGTAAAAGAAAAAGATGGTCAACAAAGTCAACAAAGAATTCTATATTCAGCAAAATTATCCTTCAAAAATGAAGGAGAAATTAAGACATTTGCAGACAATAAAAAACTGATAGAATTCATCACCAGAAGACCCTTTCTATTAGGAGAACTAATCTTTCAGTCTTAAATGAAAGAACACCAGACAGTGAGTCATATGCATATGAAAAAATAAAGAGCACAAATAAAGGTAACTACATAGGTAATATTAGAAACAGTATGAATGTACTTTTGTTTATAATTCTTTTCTTCACTGATTTAAAAATACAACTGCATAAAGCAATAACTTAAAAATACTGTATTGATGGGGACTCCTGGGTGGTTCAGTTGGTTGAGCATCTGATTCTTGATTTCAGGTCATGATCTCAGGGTTGTGGGATTGAGCCTAGCATTGGGTTCTGCACTCAATGAGGAGCCTGCTTCAGATTCTTTTTCTCTCTCTCCCTCTGCCTCTCCCCTGCTGTTCTCTCTCTCTCTCTCTTAAAAACAAAAAACAAAAAAAACCCCAAATCCAAAAAACAAACAAAACCTGTATTGATGAACTGATAACAATTTCATTTGATTGACAACAATAGCACAGAGAAGAGGGGAGGTGCCAGGTGTCTATTAGAGCAAAACTTTTATATACCATTGAGATTAGCTTGATATTAATCTGAAATAGATGACTTTAAATTAAGATGCTAATTTTAATCTTCTAGGAAACTGTTAATAAAATAACTCAAAACTACAGTAAAAGAAAGGATGAGGGAATTAAAATGGTACACTAGAAAATATATTAAAAAACCCCATAAGACATACAGAAAATAATAGCAAAATGGCAGATTTAAAACTACCTGATCGGTTACCAAATTAAATGTAAATGGACTACACAATCCAATCAAAAGGCAAAAATTGGCAGTGGATAAAAACATATAATCCAACTATGTAGATATTACAAGAGATATGTTAGCTTCAAAGCCACAAAAATGTGGAAAGTAAAAGAATGGATAAAGATATACCATGTAAACCACAACCAAAAGAGAGCTGGAGTGGCTAACCTAATATAAGCAAAATAGACTTTAAGGACAAAATGATTACTAGAGGCAAAGAAGGACATTTAATAATGATAAAAAGATCAATATATCATGAAGACATAATAATTATAAATATATATTCACCTATCAATAGAGCCACAAAATACACAAAGCAAAACCTGAAAGAATTCAAAGGAGAAATACACAATTCTACAAAATAGTTGGAGACTTTAATATCTCACTTTCAATAATAGAATAACTAGGCAGAAGATTAACCAGAAGATAGAAGACTTGAACAATATAATCCAACTGGATCTATAGACTGCTCAAAGCAATTACAGAAGAACATAGATTTTCCTCAAATGTACATGGAGTGTTTGCCAAAATAGGTTATATGTCAGGACATAAAGCAAGCCTCAATAAATTTAAAAGGATTGAAATCATACAAAATATGTTCTCTGGACATATGAAATTAAATTAGAAATCAATAACAAAGAAATTTGGGAAATCAACATATTATTAGATAACAAATGGGTCAAAGAAAAAAACCACATGGAAAATTGGAAAATACTTTTGAGATGAATGAAAACAAAATAACAAAACATAAGCTGTAAATGTCTGCATTAAAAAACAAATGATCCCAAATAAATAAGTTAGACTTTTGCCCTAAGAAACTTTAAAAAAATCCAAACCAAATGAAAGGCAGGTAATAAAAAGATTTGAAAAGAAGTAAAGTACAGAATAGAAGAGCAACAGAGAAAAAATCAATAAGAAGAAAAATTGGTTCTTTGAAAAGATCAACAAAATGGACAAATCTCCAAGTAGACTTGCCACAGAAAAAAGAGAAGACTTAAATTACTAACATCAGAAATAAGAGTCATCACTATTAACCACAGAGAAATAAAAACAAATATAAGAAAATGCTATGAATAACTGTTCATGAACAAAGTAGATAACCTAGATGAAATAAAACACATTAAGAAAATACATAAAGAAACTGACTCAAGAAAAAACAGAAAGTCTGAATAGACCTACAACAATGAAAGATTGAATGAGTTCTTTAAAACTTTTCACCAGATGAATACACTGGTGAATTCTGCCAAACCTTTAAAAAAGATTCATTTACTATGAATCTTTCATAAATTTTCCCCAAATATAAGAGGCCAGTATTTCCTGATAGCAAAACCAGACAAAGACATCAAGAGTAAGTAAAACTATATATCAATATCCCTTATGGCTATAGTCCTCAACAAAACACTAGCAGACCAGATCCAACAGCATCTAAAAAGAATTATTGACCATGACCAAGTGGGATTGAGCCCAAGAATGCAAGATTGATTTAACATCCTAAAATCAATCAATGAAGTAGAACACATTAATAGAATAAAGTATAAAACCACATGAATATCCCAATAGATACAGAAACAAAATACAACTTCCTGTCACTACAAAACATTTATCAAACTAGGAATAGACGAGAATTTCCTCAACCTGATAAAGGGCATTTGGAAAAACCTATGGTTAACATCATACTTACCAATGAAATACTGAATGTTTTCCTCTTAGGTCAGAAAAAAGATAAGGAATTTTGCTGGTGACACTTTTATTCAACAATGCATTGGAAGTTCTAGCCATGGAAACTAGTATAGAAAAGGGGATACAAGTCACCCACATTGAGAAGAAGAAGTAAAACTATCTCTATATGCAGGTAACATAATCTTGCATATAGAAAACCCTAAATAAAAAGAAATGCTAAAAGCAACAAGTGAGTTTAGCATACTGGCAGGATACAAAATCAATAAACAAAAATCTATTTTATTTCTATACACTAGCAATGAGCAACTTGAAAATGAAGTTATGAATCCATTTCATTTATCATGGTATTGAAAAGTACTTAGGAAATAAATTCAACAAAAGAAGTGCAAGAGTTGTACACTGAAAAATACAAAACATTGAAACTAAAGAAAATCTAAGCAAACAGAAAGAAATTCCATGTTCTTGCATTGGAGAACATAATTTTGTTAAGATGGCAATATTCCCCCAATTGGTCTCTATGCTCACATATTGAATGCAATGCCTATCAAAATTCCAGCTTTTTTGTTTTGTTTTGTTGCAGAAATTGGCAAGATGATTCTAAAATTCATAAGGAAATTCAAAGGTCCTAGAATAGCTAAGCAATTTTACAGAATAAAAAATGTTAGGGGACTCATAGTTCCCAATTTTTAAACTTAATACAAAGCTACAGTAATCAAGACAGTGTGGTCATGGTGTAAAGATAGACCATATTGCCAAGACTAGCCAACAGAGAGAAACAATTTTTCAAGAAAAGGTGCTGGGAAAACTGGATATCCACATGCACATAAATAAATTGGAACCCCTCCCCATACTCTATACAAAAATTAACTCAAAATGGACAATAAACCTAAATGGAAGAGCTATTCTTTATCCTAAAGGATATCCTAAAGATATCCTTTATCATAGGATAAAACATTAAAGTAAATATTTGTGACCTTGGATTAAGCAATGGTTACTTAAATCTGACACCAAAAGCACAAGGAACAAAAGCTATTAAAATTGGATTTCAGCAGAATTATAAACTTTTGTGCTTCAAAGGACACCACCGAGAAAGTGGAAAGTCAACCCCACAGAATGAGAAAAAATATTATAAAATCATATATCTGTCAAGGAAGTTGTAGTCATAATAAAAAATTCTTATATCTAAGCAATAAGACTAATAATCAAATTAAAAAGAATTTGAATATATTTCCTGAAAAGATATACAAATAGCCAGTAAACACATGAAAAGATGTTCAACATCATTAGTAATCAGGGAAATGCAAATCAAAACCACATTGCAGTATCTTTTTTACCTTTCACTAGGATAGCTAAAATTTTTAAGAAAGGCAATGACAAGTGTTGATGAGAACGTACAGAAAAGCAGAATCTTCATATGTTGCTGTTGGTTGTAAAATGGTGCAGCTACTTTGGAAAATATCTGGAAGTTCCCCAAAATGTTAACTGGCAATTTTACTTCTACATGTACACTCAAGAGAAATGAAAATACATATTCACACAAAAACTTGTATATGAATGTTTACAGCAGAATTATTAATAATAGACAAAAAAGTGCATGCAATTTAAACATTTATTAGCTGATGGATGGATAAGCAAAATGTAGTACATCCATGGTATATTATTTGTCAATATAAGAAAATTAAGTTTGGATCTATTTCACAACATGGGTGAACATGAAAGCATTATGCTAAGTGAAAAAAAAAACAGTAACAAAAGACCACATTCCATATGATCCATTTATATGATGTGTTCAAAATAGGCCAATCAATGGAAACAGAAAGTAGGGAGTTATTGTTAATGGGTAGTGATCTACTATTGGGGTGATGAAAATGCTCTGAAATTAGACAGTAGGGATGGTTACAAAACCATCTAAAACCTACTAAAAACCATCTAAAAACTACTAAAAATATAATAGTGTGACTTTTGTGGTCTATTAATTATACACCAATAAAGCTGTTTAAAAGTGGTCAATTCGTTATACCAACTAATGAATCATCGAACTTACATCAAAAACCAGGGATGTACTGTATGGTGACTAACATAATATAATTTAAAAAAACATTAAAAAAAACCAAAACACTTATTCAATTTAACAAAAAAAAGTGGTCAATTCATCAAGAGCACACAATTTTAAACCTCCATATAGTTAATAACAGAGTTTTAATATATTTGAAGAAAAACTGATAAAACTCAAGGAGAAATAGATAAATCAACAATTATAGTAAAGATTTCAGTACTCCCTCTCATAGTAGACCAAGTAGACAGACACTAGTTAGGATATAGAAGACTTAATATCAAGCCACTTATCCTAACTGGCATTTGTAGAACAATCTACCCAACAATAAAAGAATAAACATTCTTTTCAAGTATATCCAGAACATTACTAAGATAACCACATTCTGGGCCATAAAGTGACTCTAAAAAATTTAAAAGTATTCAGTCCAACATAGAACACATGTTCTTTGAACAAAATGGAAATAAGAGATCAATAACAGAACAACACCTAAAAATTCCCTAATAATTGGAAACTAACATTATTCTAAATAACCTATGGGTCAAATAACAAATCAAAAGTGAAATTAGAAAGTTATTTTCAACTAAGTCAAAATGAAAACAGGACATGTCAAAATTTATGGAGGTAAATGAGTTTTAGAGGACAGTTGATAGCACTAAAATGCCTGCATTAGAAAAGAAGAAGTGCCTCAAAAGGAATGACCTCTACTTGCACCTTAAGAGATTGGAAAAAGAGCAAATTAAATTCAAAGTCAACAGAAGAAAGGAAATACACATAAGCACAGAAATCAGTGAAGTTAAAAAATAAATGAAATCCACAGCTTGTTTTCTGTGAAAATTAATAAAAATGGTAAACCAGAGGAAAAAGACAAAAGATTGATCAGAGGAAAAAAGAAAGAACACAAATTACCATATTAAGTACGAAAGAGACGACATCAGGTCAGGTCTTACAAAGGACCTGATAGTGAGGGATTAACATGAATAACTCTCTGATAATGATATGACAATTTAGATGAAGTGAAAAAATATTCTTTTAAAGACACAAACTACCAGGGTTCAATCAGGAAGAAATACATAACTCCAATAGTCCTGTGTATTAAATAAATTTAATTTACAATTAAAAGCTTTCCCACAAAGAAAACTCCAGGTCCAGATGGCTTTACTGGAAAATTCAACCAAACATCTAAAAATACATGATAACAATTCTCTTCTAGAAAACTGAAGAAGGAGGAACACTTCCCAGCTCACTCTATGAAGCCATCATTAGCTTTTTGGCAAAACCAAAGACATTATAAGAAAAGAAAACTACAGACCAATATCTCTCTTGAACATAGATACAAAAATTCTTAACAAAATTTTGCAAATCAAATCCAACAATACAGTACAAAGACAGTATCTCACAACCAAATGGGATTTATCCTTGAAACACAAGGTTTATTTAATATTTGAAAATCAATCTCTATAATTCACCATATTAAAAAGGACCATATGATCTTTTTACTAAGTACAGAAAAAGTATTAGATAACATCCCATATCTATTCCTGATAAAAATTCTCAGCACTCCTACTGCAATAAAAGATTCCTACTGCAATTGGATGAAGTGCATCTATGAACAATCTATAGCTAATATCATACTTAATGGTAAATGATTGAAAGTCCACTTTACCACTTCTATTCAACACTGAATTGGAGTTTCTAGCCATTCAATAAAGCAAGAAAAAAATAGATAAAAGTCATTCAAATTGGAGAGGAAGAAATAAAACTTTATTTGCAGAAGACGTGATTATGTAGAAAATCCTATGGAATCTATATAATTAATTTTAAACTATTAAGTATGTTTAGCAGGATTGCTTGATACAAGGTCAATACCCCAAAATTAATTTTATTTCTACTTTGTCAAAGATTAGTTGCCCAAAGAGCTGAAGGTCCATTTCTGGGTTCTCTATTCTGTTCCATTGGTCTATGTGTCTGTTTTTGTGCCAGTACCATGCTGTCTTGGTGATCACAGCTTTGTAGTATAGCTTGAAATCAGGCAACGTGATGCCCCAGCTTTGTTTTTCCTTTTCAACAATTCCTTGGCGATTCGGGGCCTTTTCTGGTTCCACACAAATTTAAGGACTATTTGTTCCAGTTCTCTGAAAAATGTCATTGGCATTTTGATCGGGATGGCATTGAGAGTGTAGATTGCTCTGGGTAGCATAGACATTTTAACTATGTTTATTCTTCCGATCCATGAGCATAGAATATTTTTCCATCTTTTTGTGTCTCCCTCAATGTCTTTCAAGAGTGATTTGTAGTTTCTAGAATATAGGTCCTTTACATCTCTGGTTAAGTTAATTCCAAGATAACATACGATTTTTGGTGCTATTGTAAATGGAATGGATTCCCTAATTTCTCTTTCTTCAGTCTCATTGTTCATGTATAGAAATGCAACTGATTTCTGAGCATTGATTTTGTATCCTGCCACATTACTGAATTGCTCTATAAGTTCTAGTAATTTGGGGGTGGAGTCTTTTGGGTTTTCCATATAGACTATCATGTCATCTGCGAAGAGAGACAGCTTGACTTCTTCTTTGCTGACTTGAATACCTTTTATCCCTTTTTGTTGTCTGATTGCTGTTGCAAGGACTTCTAGTACTATGTTGAATAATAATGGTGAGAGTGGGCATCCTTGTTGTGTTCCTGATCTTAAGGGAAAGGCTTCCAGCTTTTCCCCATTGAGAATGATATTTGCTGTAGGCTTTTTATAGATGGTTTTTATGAGATTGAGGAATGTACCCTCTATCCCTACACTCTGAAGTGTTTTAATCAGGAAAGGATGCTGTATTTTGTCAAAAGCTTTTTCTGCATGTATTGAGAGGATCATATGATTCTTGACTTTTCTCTTGTTGATATAATCTATCACACTGATAGATTTGCGAATGTTGAACCACCCTTGCATCCCAGGGATGAATCCCACTTGGTTATGATGGATAATCCTTTTAATGTACTGTTGGATCCTATTAGCTAGGATCTTGTTGAGAATTTTGGCGTCCATATTCACCAGGGATATTGGTCTGTAATTCTCCTTTTTGATGGGGTCTTTGCCTGGTTTGGGGATCAAGGTAATATTGGCCTCATAGAATGAGTTTAGTAGCTTTCCTTCTGTTTCTATTTTTTGAAACAGCTTTAGAAGAATAAGTATTATTTCTTCTTTGAATGTTTGGTAGAATTCCCCAGGGAATCCATCAGGCCCTGTAGTTTTGTTTTTTGGAAGGTTTTTAATCACTGCTTCAATCTCTTCATAATTAATTGTTCTGTTTAAAAAATCAATTTCTTCCTGTTTCAGTCTTGGTAGTTTATAGGTTTCCAGGAAGGCCTCCATCTCTTCCAGATTGCTTAATTTATTGGCATAAAGCTGTTGATAAAAGTTTCTAATGATTCTTCCTATTTCATTGGTGTTGGTTGTGACCTCTCCCTCTTCACTCATAATTTTATTAATTTGGGTCCTTTCTCTATTCTTTTGGATAAGTCTTGCCAGTGGCTTTTCTATTTTATTTATTCTTTCAAAGAACCACCTTCTAGTTCTGTTGATCTGCTCTACTGTGCTCCTGGTTTCTAATTCATTGATCTCTGCTCTGATCTTGATCAACTGCTTTCTCGAGCATGGATTAGGCCTGTTCTTCTATTGCTGTTCTAGCTTCTTGAGGTGAGAATATAAAAACTGCATTTTAGATTTTTCTATTCTTTTGAGTGAGGCTTGGATGGCTATGTATTTTCCCCTTAGGACTGCCTTTGCAGTGTCCCATAGGTTTTGGACCAATGTGTTTTCATTTTCATTGGTCTCTAAAAATTGTTTAATCTCCTTCTTAATTACCTGGTTTACCCAATCATTCTTGAGCAGGATGGTTCTTAGTTTCCAAGTGTTTGAGTTTCTCCCAAATTTTTCCTTGTGACTGAGTTCCAGTTTCAAAGCATTGTGGTCTGAGAATATGTAGGGAATAATCTCAGTCTTTTGGTATTGGTTGAGACCTGTTTTGTGACCCAGAACATGTTCTATTCTTGAGAATGTTCCATGGGCATTAGAATAGAATGAGTATTCTTTTGTTCTGAGGTGTAGTGTTCTATATATATCTATGAGGTCCAACTCCTCTAGTATGGCATTCAAAGCTCTTGTTTCTTTGTTGATTTTCTGCTTAGGTGATCTGTCTATTGCTGAGAGCAGAGTGTTGAGGTCCCCTACTATTAACATATTATTATCTATATGTCTCTTTATTCTGGTTAAGAGTTGGCTTATGTATCTAGCCGCTCTCCTGTTGGGGGCATAGATATTTATAATTGTCATATCCACTTGTTGGATACATCCTTTAAGAATAATATAGTTAAAAATCTAATCTGTCTGATACAAGAATTGCTACCCCAGCTTTCTTTTGAGGTCCATTGGCATGAAAAATGGTTTTCCATCCCTTCACTTTCAGTCTTGATGTATCTTTAGGTTCAAAATGAGTCTCTTGTAGACAGCAAATGGATGGGTCATGTCTTTTTTATCCAATCTGCAACCCTGTGGTGTTTTATGGGAGCATTTAGGCCATTCACATTGAGAGTGATTATTGAGAGATACGATTTTAATGATGTCATGTTGCAAAGATACAGACGTAGTGAAGAGAAGGGCCATATGCACCCCAATGTTCATAGCAGCATTGTCCACAATAGCTAAATTATGGAAGGAGCTGAGATGCCCTTCAACAGATGACTGGATTAAGAAGATGTGGTCCATATATACAATGGAATATTACTCAGCCATCAGAAAGAACGATTACCCAACATTTGCAGCAACATGGACGGGACTGGAGGAGATTATGCTAAGTGAAATAAGTCAAGCAGAGAAAGACAATTATCATATGGTTTCACTCATTTATGGAACATGAGAAATAGCAGGAAGATTGGTAGGAGAAGGAAGGGAAGAATGAAGGAGGGGTAAACAGAAGGGGGAATGAACCATGAGATACTATGGACTCTGGGAAACAAAATGAGGGCTTCAGAGGGGAGAGGGTGGGAGACTGGGATAGGCCGGTGATGGGTATTAAGGAGGGCACATATTGCATGGTGCACTGGGTGTTATATGCAAATAATGAACCATGTAACATTACATCAAAAACTAAAGATGTACTATATGGTGACTAACATAACTTAATAAAAAATTATTATAAAAAAACAAAACAAAAAATCAATTTTATTTCTATATACTAGCAACACTCGATCATTGAAATAAAAATACCATTTCTAATATCATAACAAACAAAACATTAAAGGATAAATTTGATAAAAAATATGCAATATCTGTACACTGAAACCTGCAATACATTACTGAGTGGGGAAGAAATACATTTGTGCTCATGGATTGAGAAAGTTGATACTGTTATAATGTTTATTTATCCCCAAACTGACATATGCATTCAAACAATCTCGATTAAATCCCCAGTGGGCTTGTTTGTATAAATTGAGAATCAGTTTCAAAATTTGCATGGAAATACAAAGTACTTAGTATAATCATGCAACTGTGAAAAGAAGAACAAAGTTGGAGGAGGTTACACTACCAGATTTTATGACAATGCTAGAGTTATTCAAGACAGTGTTGACGGCCTAAAAATAGATCAATGGAACAGAACAGAGAATTCAGAAATAAACCCACACATATATGACCAATTAATAGCAAAATTGTTCAGGCAATTCATGGGGGAAAATAATCTTTTCAATAAATGGTGTTGGATAGACATGTGCAAAATCCAACCGAAGACCAACCAACCGACCGACTGACCAACTAACCTCCATCCTTACCTCATAACATATAGAAAAATTAATTTAAAATGGATCATAATGAGAAAAAATAGATCAGTGCTTCCCTGTGGATGTGGGGAGATGTGGAAAGGAGTGATTTTTAAAGGCACAAGGAAACTTTTTGGAATGGTGGATATGTTCATTATCTTGATGATGGCAATGTCCCACAATTGAGGTAAAAACTTATCAAATTGTACACTTTCAATATGTGAAGTTTATATGTCACTTTTATCTCAATAAAGCTGTGAAAAAAATTTCAATGGGATATTTCTGTGTCCTCTCTGTTAAATTCCACAGTTTTGGCCTTTCCCATTTTGCTACTCTACGATGGAAATAACCCCCTACCTGCTTTCCAGGTCTTCAATCTATGATTTTTAAACCCTACCTCACTCTTCTATCCCATCTAGAAGGCTTTTAGTAATTTTACACTACAAGGTCATCCCGACTTGAGACTTGTTGCTGAGAGTTTGCCTCCGTGGTTGCTACCATTACCCTCTACACTCTCCCTCACTCCACCTTATAGCATGTGATGCTCAGAACCATCATCCAACACTGCTTCCTAGTATACTGCTCCCCAGGCTGCAGACAGAGTCCTGAGGCTCTATATTTCATGGTAAGTGACAACCCTCCATCTTAGAATGGATACCATGAATAATGGTAGGTGTGAAATGGATGACTAATACAGGATATGTTTTGACAATCCATGTTTTCTAAATGGGGATCCACCTTCACTTTGTATAGTCAGGATGTTATTATTTCAGGAAAATATGATACGTTAAGGGGCAGTATCTAAAACACAAATATAAGAGGCAGAAAAGCCCAGTGAGGGGAAAAGGGCTGCCAGGTCACCCTAAATAGGAAGAAGCCTGTCAGAAGGCGTTTTCAGGGTATATTCCAAGAAACAAATCTCCTTAGCTGCCATCAGTCTAACAACATATTGCCCACTTGCTTTGTGTCAAACACTCTGGGGCTCTGTTCTTACAAAGGAGAATAAGGCATAACTCTTGCCCTCAACAACATTTTGGTATCACAAGGGAGAAAGGTAACAAGCCAATTCCTTAGGAAAAATTATAGCTAAATAATCTAAATCAACTGTAAATTTTAAAACAGAATTTATTTATTTATTTATTTGAAAGAGAGAGTGAGAGTGAAAGTGTGAGTGGGGGGAGGGGCAGAAGGCGAGGGAGAGAATCTCAAGCAGACTCTGCACTGAGCACGGAGCCCAACTCGGGGCTTCACATGGTGCTCAATCCCAGGACCCTGAGATCATGACCTGAGCCAAAACCAAGAGCTGGATGCTTAACTGACTGAGCCACCCAGGCACCCCTAAATCAACTGTAAATTTTAAGCACTTTGTTCACTATGGCTAAGTGTATAATTAAATACAATAAATTACAGAAACTATACATTTTAATTTCCACTCAGTGACTTACCAGAGCTTCAAGCTGAATAAACCCAAACAAACCCAGGTACTGCTATAGATGCCTAGACCAGGTGTATACTGGCTAAATATTGTTATCAAAATTAGGGTGCAGAACAGGCAGACATTTAAGATGCACCTATCACAGAAGTTACATTAGTCAGGCTTTCTGGGCAGGTGGATGATGATTTAAGACCTATCTCACTGTAAGTGTTTTCACTGGACTCTGATTTCATTGAACATAAAAAGAAGGTCTTAGATCTCTGAAGTTACAGTGTCCAGACTGGATACCCAATAGGCATATGTATAGGAAAAACACAAGGATCAAAAAATGAAAAAAAAAAAAAAAGATTCTGAAAGAATCTGATATTTCCAAAAATTACCTAAGAAGTTATGCTGGATTATCAAAGTAGCGCAGGAAAAAGAATTCTGATAATTTCTCTACATATTTTATTCTTTAGTATTATTTTTATTTTAAATTATCTTTGGAGTGTGCATCACAGGGAGGAAGATGTGGAATAATCCTTTCAGTGCTTAGGGCCTATAAAGGCCTTAATTCAGCTCTAAGTGCCTACTCTAGCATCTATCAATTAGTAAGTGCTCAATAAAAATGCGAGTGAAAAAGTATGTTTGTCCATGTGCTTAGCCTTATGATGAACAGTGGCTCAACAGATATATTTCATTGGGTGAGCCATTCCTGAATGTGTGATGTATCTTACACTGAAAACTCAAGTAATGGATATTTTAATTTAATCCAATTTCTTAGAAAGGTACTAAAACTGACATATGAAAACCAGACTCCTTGTTCTTTATTAATGACCTTAATACAAACAACTGAAATTCAAGTATGAAACAAGATCATCAAATTGATTGAATATAAATCACTTTTGAAGAAGAATCAAAGAAATGGTGACTTTTCCATTAGCAATAATACAATAAAACAATTAACAATAAAACATTAGCAATAAGAATCACAAATTTAAAATTAATTCAACTTCATTTCTTACATCTTTAAAAAATGATTTGGAGGGCTTCTCATTTTATTAATTCCAGAGCAAAATGTAGGAGAGAAAAGTTTATAGCACTGGCCATTTTGATAGATTTGAAAAGTCCACACAAGCAGAAACCAATTCTCCACTTTTAAATTAGTTAATTTGGCTTCTTTTACTGAATTAACTAGGCTGTAATTTTGGCATTGTTTATATACTGCCCTAGTGTTCCTACTTTGCGGCAGAGATAACTGGTCCAAAAAAGTGTATGCAGAATGTCCATGGAAAATCAGCATTAAAACACAAACCCTATCTCAGGTATCTGATTCATAACCTCCTAGAACATCATGTTTCAAACAGTGGGTTTGAAACACATTAAGTTTCAAACACATTAAGTTAAGAGATCAATTTTATAGACAAGAACAGCATTAATAAAGAGAAAATATCAGAGTGTGAAAAACACTGTACTAATGTTTCTTAGTCCCAAACATATGTACCCAAAATGTATGTCTTAGTTCAGGCCAGGTGCAACAGACTAATACTTAATGCATACTTACTGAGTACTGCCCTCAAAATGGGAACTTCTAAAGTGGTACTCAGGAATACCCAATGTAAAAGACTTAAGAAATATTTTATGATCTCAGTGCAGAGCTATAAATCTTCCATGGCATTCAACATCTTGGTTAAAACTGAAATATTCATCCATTTATGAACTCCCAAATAATACAATAGGTAATAAGGTGATCTAGATTATACCATAACTAAACTTCTGAATGACTGCTTCAATTTTTCCATCTTCATCTGAACATTGGTTTCAGGCAGCAAAGATACTGCCACAGAAAACTGATGTCCCAGAAGGAACTGTTCCTTCATTACAAACAATGCCAGAATTTTTGTTTTTTCCCCTTAGATTTGCAAGAGGCACCCATTCCAATTTTCCTGGTCTCACTGTATAAAACAGAATGTGCTACTTATGAGTGATAGGGAAAAAATGAATTCTGTATTTGGAATTAATTCATCTATCTTTTCCTGCCAACTCACCTTGACTTGCGGGGAAATACTAAAGAGTTAGACACATGCAGTAGAACCTGCCTTCAAGGGGATAATTAATTCATGGTCTTTGATTCCTAAGTTTCTGCCCATAATCAAAGGCAGAGAAAACAGTCTTGGGTGCTCTGGGCATCCCACACCTGCACCATGTGTGAGTTCATACTTTTAATTAACTTTGAAGAAGCCTTAACATATCCTTTTGCTAGGGTAGATACCATGCAAAATTTGTCTTCTGAACCTTTCTCTTCTCTTCTCACGTCCTAAGACACTCCAGTTATCCCTTCTCCAACATGTAGCACCTTCACATAGCCCACCACTGCTGTCTCAGGCACGGTGTTGAATGTCTTCTATCACCTGCCCTTATTTACAGTATCAGATTCCCTAAAGACCTTTTCACCTCCCATCAAAACTCACCTGTCCTCCTGTGTGTCATTATTCTTAGACCTCAGCTTACTACTAGGTGATAATGAGTTTTTCAGATAAATTATTAATGAATATACTAATGAGAACAGGTCTGTTCAATTCTAAGGGCACTGGTCAAATGATTGGTGCTATTATCCACTTGTGTTATTTATCTACTGGTTCTACAGTAAGAAGAGCTAAAAGTGTTATTGTCAGAGCTGGTAGAAAATGTAGAGGACGTTTCATAGGAGGGTGGGAAGGGCACTGATGCTGGGAGGGGAAGTGACTGACCCTATTGGGTATTTCTACTGGAACCTTAGCCACTCAGCTGACAGCTGAGCCGCAGAAACTATCCAAGAAGCAGCTTGCTATAGCTGAGTCAGGAGGCCTGAATTCTTTTCCTACTTTATAAACCTTCATGTCTTCCCAATTCCTTTTTACTTCTTCATTTATTGAGCTAGTCGATTACGCTGACCCTTCCAGCTCTAAATTTTTGTGTCCAATGTAGTCCCAAGTGGGAAACTCTCTTCCTGACCTTTCACTTATATGGCTCTGTACTTACCATCATGTTCTGTCTACAGACACCATGCTGCTACAGTTTTTTTTTCTTGCTTGAAACGGTAATTTTGCTCCTGATTAGGCTGGTCATTCTTGGTCTATTCATTGCCCCAATGTAATTAATAGTAGCACTCACTTTTGCTTTCCAAGTGTCAAGTACGGATGATAAATTCGTATGGCCACTCTACTCAGGTGAGCAGAGGCTAGGCTGGGTAGACAAACTCTAAGAATTACACACTGGTAGCTATGTTGTCATTTTCATAGTTCAGAGGGCTACAGAATTGCTAATAAGATGACAAAAAATGCACACCAATAACTTTTCTTACCAAACTCTTAGCACATCTTTACTAAAGTATTTCCTATTTATGTATAAACTCCCTGATTTGAAGTTCAGGTCAAGGTAACTAACTCCTATGCTCTGATACAAATCTATTCTATGCTGGAGCCCCTTGAAACTGGCCTGGGTGAAGCACAAACACATTTTCTACAACTCCCATAACCAGTTCTGCTGGGACTTATGGTATTTAGTCTACAACTCAGTAAGGAATAGGCTTTTTTTCCTGGAAAGAAGAAAAAAAGGTCTCAAAAGAAGTAAATAAAGCATTTCATTTGATTTTTTCCCTAAGTGTTCCAAAATTAAAATGCAAATTCCTGTCTTGGGAAGGAGGAGGTAGAAATGCCATTGCTTTCAATACTAAGGCCTCTAAGACCACAAACAGGGAGGCAGCGATTAAAATAAAATCTGAACACAGTCTTTTATCTGTCTGCACATTTCTATCTTAGAGAGGCCAGTGGAGTCTGGCTGAATATTTTGAAAACCTGATTATTATTATACCTTGCATGCGGTAGGAACTCACTATTCACCCAAACACACCAGGCTTTTGCTCACAGTACATTTTTGTTTAATGGAAGTTCAGTCTTAAATTTGTCATATTCCCCTATCCCAAGCCTGGGCACTTCTAAACAAGGACCCCAAAGTTGCTATTCTAGGGAATGTCTTACCTTTTTTAAAGAAGTTACTTGAGAGTCATCAGCCTCTGACAGACCACTAAGAAAAATAGACACTTACTCTGGGGTCTTAGGAGCTAGAATTTAGTGCTGGTCTGGGAATAAGAGCAACATGATTCAATCCTGGCTTGTTAGTGTTTAGCCTGGGAAATTTGGCAAAGTCAGAGTGGCAGGATTCACAGTGGTTAAGAGGATGGGAACTGGATGGTGCACTCCTGGCTCTGCCATTTACTGATGTACTTAACCTTTGAAGTTACTTAACCTCTCTGTGCCTCCAATTTTTTCATCTCTAAAATGCAGACGACAATAGTTTCTACCTCACAGGGTTGTGTGAAGCATGGAGTTCTTAGACATGGAGTTCTTTTGCACTTGACTTACACTGTTTAGTACTTGTTCATGTATTTCCTTTTCCCCAAAAATATGACCTCAGTAACTAGCCCAGTGCCTGCCATGTACCAGAGGCTGAATATATATTTCTTGAAAACCTGAAGGAATTAATGTATAACATTAAAGAGTTGGACCAGATAATTCTATAATCCGCTCTAGCTCTAAAATTCTGACTCTGTGATTCAGAGACTGAGTGAATTTAATGGAATCCAGAAGTTTTCTGAATCAAAAAGAAAATTAATTTTTTAAAAAATGCAATGATTACTATAGGAACCCCTTTTTTTTTTTTTTAGGCAAAAGACTAAGTGGAGAAAAAGTATAATTATACCTGAATCACTCTGCTTGCTTCAGAACTCAGAGGAAGAGAGAGTAGAGATGGGTGTCTCTCAGCAACAGTATAAATAAGTAGATAAATTAATTTAAAAAATGCAAGTAGGCAGGAGCGCATGTGGGGATTCCTACGAAGTTACCCAAAGAATATGGAGTTTGATTTCACTGGATTCCCTTAGATGTTGAAGGGATCAACTCTACATCTAATCCCCCACAAAAAAGAGACACTTGGATGAGTTCTATCAAAATGCAGTGGAAGGACCTTGCACTCTTGAATAATGAAATCCTAGCACTGGGTCTTTGGGCATGTGATAAAAACTTTTGGAAGTCTGAATCATGGAGATAGAAGCAGAGAGTAAACAGAAGAAAGAGTCGGTAAGCGAGCGAGCAGACTATGGTCTGATTGTTAACTGAACATTACTACTTTACTGTCCCTAAAAATCTAAGACAGAATGAAACCTGCTCCCATCACCGAAGTCAAAGAAGGGTTTAAAACCATAATTTGCAACTGCAAGATTACACTGGGCTGCCTAATCTGCAGGTGCGAATGCCTTCTGAATGGCTTTACCTCTTACAGGGGAGACATCCTGAGTTCAAGAAACATTTATTGAGTATGGGCTCTGGACAAAGACACATACGACAGGATCTCTGCTTAGAAAGAGATCTTTTTTCTTTCTTCCTCCCTTCCTCCCTTCCATTCTCTCCCTTCCCCTTTTATCTCTCCCCCCCCCCCCCCGTTCTCCTCTCTTCTCTTCTCTTAAGAGAAAAAAAAATAATGGAAACTTGGAAAAAGCCAGTTTAGGAGAACCAAAATGACTAGCTTCCAGTTCCAGCTTTCGCATGGATGTTGACTTAGGACTGTCTCTTGTTTACTACAGCTATCCTTGAACTTCTCCCATGGTGGTGTGAGGCATAAGTGAATGAAGTAGCGGATGGGAAAGGGCTTTGATTAGTTTGGGTCCTCTCTGAAACAGTCCTCTAGACAGAATTCAACCTGTAAGAGATGGGGTTAATTCCTGTAAGAGAAGACTTTGATGTAGGTATGGATTCTCCCTGTGAAAGAGAGAGAAGGAGAGGAGGGATGGGTATGAAGAGTCTCAGAGTATAGCTCAGTTCTAAGAAAGTTTCTGCCAGTCTATGGGGAATCCTTCAGCCAAGTTACTCATCAGAGGAGTCCTGCATCTTGACAGAATGGGCCTGCCACAGCGTGCCTGCTACATGAGTCATGACCTAGGAGTGGCCAGTGGGAAGTGGGCCTGGGTGTGGGTCCCGAGGGCTAAAGCTCAATTTTTTCTATCACACTCCTGAAGTAGGAGATATGAGGGGGCATGTTTTTATGGCTGTCACAGGCTCCCACACTATTTCCTGATATTTTGTCCTAGCCAAATTATACTCCAAAGCACTAATTCCTGAAATCTAGACTAGATAGTGAGCTTAAAAAACAAATAAAACCGGGGTGCCTGGTAGCTCAGTTGGTTGGGTTCCCAACTCTTGGTTTCAGCTCAGGTCATGATCTCAGGGTTGTGAGATGCAGCCCTGTGTCAGTTCCATGCTCAGTGTGGAGCCTACTTGAGATTCTGTCTCCCTCTGCCTCCTCCCCCCGCTTGCCCTTGCACACACTCCTCTAAAAAATAAGAACAAAAACCAAAACAAAACCAATATGAACAAGAAAAACAAAACAAGAACAAAAACCAAAACAAAACCAATATAAACCAAAAAAGGACAGATAATAAACTTTTCATACAACTTATTAAAATAACTGTTCTTTATTCTTAATTGATGCCCTTCCTTATCCTTTTTTTGGCATTAAAATGTCTGTTTATTTTTAATGAAATGAAAGTGATACTAGAGAGGTGATATGTTAATGTCCTTAACCTGGCACATTTAATAGTGGGAATCTCTATGTAAGTTCCAACAAAATTGTACTGGTTAGGTAAAAAAGACAAAGATTCACAGCTCTAAGATAATTATAAGCCATAAAACACAGGTCAAATGAAAAAGGTTTATTGTTAATAGCTTTTTTTTTCCTTCTTGGAAACAAAAGGAAAATAATCAGAATCAAACATTCACAGCCACAGCAGCCTGATTGCTGGCCAGAGATCCCAGAGCCCCTAGAGGTGTGGGGAATCTGGAAAGGCCATCTTTAGTCTGAAATCATGCAGGAGGAGGCAAATGCAGAGGGATGCTTTTGTCGATGGCATAAAGCTTGTCAAGGAGAACTAAGGAGGGCTTGATTTTACTAATGTGGCATTCTTTTACTAAGGACCCTAATGCTGGATCATAGAAAAGTAAAAATCTATTCAGGGATATAGATTACTTTCATATTTCAGGACAAAGACAGCTAAACAGCAAGTTTTTCTAAGTGCTCAGCAAGCCCAGGCATATTTCTGCTTGAGTAGAAAAATAAAATCAAATAGCCTCTGCTCTTATAAATCCACATATCTGGATTTTAACATGACGGTATTGCCAAGAACTAGTAATTAGTTGGAAGTATCTGGTCAAAAGCAAATAAAATTGACTCAACCAGCTCTCTTGAATTCATTTAGTTTTTTTCAGACTTTATAATATTAAATTGCTTATGCAAAGTTGCTCTTAATAAAAAAAAATAAAAGATAGCTTGAGGATATCTTGTCAGACTTTAATCACTGTAGATTAGTTATGTTTTTCAGAAACAAAACACATTGTTTGAGATGTCTCCAAGCTTGGCAACATCTGAGCTGGCACGTCAAAAGGAAGATCGGTTTAGGCAGGTAAATGTTTTCAGATTACTTGTGGTTGAATTATTGCCAGGCTCCATTCTCAGCAAACAGAAATTCTGATCTGTGGGGCCAACACTGCTCTACTGGGAAGGAGGCACTGACAGATACCATCAACAGGTAAGTTTGTGTAAAGACGAAGAAAGCCGTCAGGGGAATACTTCGAAGTGTTTACCTACAAAATTTTACTTGGCACTGCCAAGCTGCTAGTCACCAGCCATTTCTGGGCAAGATACTATGCATTTTTTTGATGGCATAGCTTGGATACCATGGAATTTCTCTTCTTAGTAACTTGGTGAGAGGGGGATGGGGCAACAGAGAGAAGTTTAGAAAGCCACATCTCAGGGGAATATTTAAGTATCCATAGCTGATAAGGTGTAAACCGACCACAGATTAATGGTATTTATACAAGAAAGTTCTTTAGAAACTTGATTTGAATGTGGGCTGTTTTTCACTATTTCTCAGAGAAAATGTTGTGTGGAGAGGTTACGGACAAGTTAAAGAAGGTACTCCTATATAAAGCACTTAGTTAAGCATGTGGAACTTACTACCCAGAGAGTTAGGACAGGAAGAAAATATAAACTAAAGAGTTTTAGATTCACATTGTGAATTAAAAAATGATGAACAGTCAGATTCTTCTCTAAATTTTTCATAAGGGTACCAAGCACATCAGTACCAAGGACATCAGACCATGAACAAAGGTGAGGATGTGTATGGCAAAAGAGTCACTGCAAGATAGCATTTTTCCAAAAATTTCTTTCAGTATCCAAAGAGGTACAAATCTGAGACTGGGAAGACTGCTGACTTCATAGAACCTCAATTGTTATTATTTTTAGAGAGGTTACAAATGTGAGTACTTTCTTAGTCCATAGATTCTTAACTGCTGGACTGTGCATAGAATGCAGGAAACGGTGTGTGGTCTATGAACATGGAAGGGAAAAATTTATAGCTGTTTTTCATGTCTAACTGAAATTTAACTTTTCCTTAAATTATGAAAGTAGACAACAAACCACAGTAGTATTAATACTTATGATTATGCACCAATACAAATAAAAATATTTTCATATCATAATTTCAGTTAAGTACAGGTATCTTCAATTACCATTTGTACTCCTCACATTTCAAAATTGTAGTAGATAAGAGACCTATCACTAGATCTTATATTTGATATATTAATGACAATATACATATTACCACATCACAAATTTGGGTTTTTACAATTTTGATTACTATATTCAATAGCATTTATTTCCTTTGTGATCCATTACCTATTATGCTTCTCAAACTACCAAAGGTTTCCATGACACTCTGGCCTGTGGGAAAAGCAAAAAGGCCTGGGCATCAAGAGGCCTGGATTTACCCCTATATTAGTTATTAATTCATTTTTAAAAAAAACACTTTTTTTTTTTTTAAGATTTACCAATAAGTCGAGCAGAGAAAGACGATTATATGGTTTCACTCATTTATGGAACATAAGAAGTAGGAAGATCGGTAGGAGAAGAAAGGGAAGAAAGGAGGGGGTAAACAGAAGGGGGAATGAACCATGAGAGACTATAGACTCTGGGAAACAAACTGAGGGCTTCAGAGGGGAGGGGGGTGGAGGAATGGGATAGGCTGGTGATGGGTGTTAAGAAGGGCATGTATTGCATGGTGCACTGGGTGTTATATGCAAGTAATGAATCATGGAACTTTATATCAAAAACTAGGGATGTACAGTATGATGACTAACATAATATAATAAAAAATATTATAAAAAAAAAGAAAAAAAATTGCCAAGAGACTTCACAGTGCTCCCACATACTTAGCACCCTGTTCTTCCTAAAATAATCTTATATTCTACGTATAGGTATATTTATTATATGCCTTATTGATATATTATTGTTACCTGAAATCCATACTGGATTCTCTTAGTTTTTACTTAGTATCCATTTTCTGTTCCAACATCCCATGCAGGATGCCTCATTACATTTAATCATTATATGCCCTTAGACTCTTCTTGGCTGTGAAACAACTCATTTTTCAACCCAAGTTATTTAATGTCTTGGTTCTTATGTGTTTTATTGACTCTACCAGTTCTTTCTCAAGCAAGTATATGTTCAGTCATTAAGGTGTTGCTTAATTGATTGGTGGCTGGTCTTTAAGGAATATAGTTGAGGACAAAGATCACATCTGGCACTTGTTTTGTTGAGCAGGCATGACCTTTTTTTTTTTTTAATTCTTACATCTTCTATTATTAGCATTATTGTGTTGTTATTTTGGTTGATACAGAAACAGTTAACTAAATAAAAACCCACTGTAAATATTATGTACAATATATGTTGAAGTATTGACTTCATTCATGAATTTCTAAATTCTCCACCAGCAGGGATTTGTTTATCAAAATGCCTTGTATTGAGAGATATTTAAAGCCTATAGTTAGGGAAATAAAGTCCATAATTAATTGTGCAATGAGACATGAGCTTTTTTATTTTAAAATTTTCTTTGTTTTAGTTTGATTTGGCTTTTAATATGAATGTGAATTCTTTCAGGCAGGGCAAGCATGCTCCAGTTTGACCATAGTTCTGCCCTACCCATTAGCAAGTCTCTACTATATTATATACTGTCTTGCTTTACTCCTGAAACTGCCCCCTGCAGTCTTTTTGAGTTTTCAACCTGTTGTGTAGGATCTTGGTTGTATTCCTCTAAGTAATTTTCTGTATTTTGTAGGTTATTAAATAAAATTCTAAGTTGTATGTTCCAAATAAATTTTGCATATCCAGAGAAAGGTCTTCAAGAGGGTTGGGAGGAGAGGTGCAGCTGGGCTAGCTACTTGATTTATTTTTACTGTCTTGTCTTTCCAACTAGAGTATGAGTACTTAGGATGTAAACTGCATATTTCATTTTGCATCTATAACTCCTTTCCTTCTTTTCTGTCTGCTACAATTCTTGCCACATACTAGAGGCTCAATATAAGAGAGTTTTTTAATTGTCCTTGGCATTTTTTAAATAGACTAGTTTCGAGAGCATTTTCAGGTTCACAGCAAAATTGAGAAAGAGTACAGAGATTTCCATATACTTCCTACCCCCACAGATGCAGAGCCTCCCTCACTATTAAAACCCTACACCAAACTGGTAAATTTGTTACAGTTGATAAACCTACATTGATATATTATTATCACCCAATGTCCACAGTGTACATTGGAGTTCACTCCTGGTGTTGTACATTCTATGAGAGTGGACAAATGTATAATGACACGTATTCACCATTAGGGTATCATACAGAGTAGTTTCACTGCTAACCCTTGGCAACTACCTATCCTTTCACTGTCTCTATAGGTTAACCTTTTCCAGAATGTCATAGAGTTGGTATCATAAAATTGTAGTCTTCTCACATTGGTTTCTTTTATTAATATCCACTTAATTTCTTCAGTGTCTTTTCATGGCTTAATAGCTCATTTCTTTTCAACACTTGATGATATTTCATTGTCTGGACGTACCATACTTTGCTTATCTATTCATCTACTGAAGGATATCTTGGTTGCTTCCAAGTTTTGGCAATTATGAATGAAGCTGATATAAACATCCATGTACAGGTTTTTGTATGGACATAAATTTTCAACTCACATAGGTAAATACCAAGGAGCACAACTGTTGGATCCCACAGTAAGAGGATGTTTAGTTTTACAAAAAACTGCCAAGTTGTCTTCCAGAGTGGCTGTACCATTTTGTATTTCTACTACCAAAGAATGAGAGCTCCTATTTTTCCACATCTTAGCCATCATTTGGTATTGTTAGTGTTTTGAATTTTGGTGTGCGGTGGTAGCTCATTGTTGTTTTAATTTTCAATTCTCTAATGACATATGATGTTGAACATCTTTTCATATGCTTATTTGGCATCTGCATATCTTCTTTGGTGAGGTGTCCTGATCTTTTGCCCATTTTTAAATTGAGTTGTTTGTTTTCTTGTTGAACTGTAAGAGTTCTTTGTATATTTTGGATACCAATCCTTTACCAGATATTTGTCCAGTTTCAATTAATTATTACTTTCATGGATCATACTCTTGATGTTCTTTCTAAAAAGTCATTGCAATACACAAGGTCTCCTAGGTTTTCTCCTGTGTTATCTTCTAGGAGTTTCATAATTATGCCTTTTACATTTAGGTCTATGCTCCGTTTTTAATTAATTTTTGTGAAAGGGGTAAGATCTGTGCCTAGATTCTTCTTCTTCTTTTTTTTTTTTTTTGCATGTGGATGTCCAGTTGTTCTAGCACCATTTGAAAAGATATTTCTGTTCCATTGCATTGCCTTTGCTCCTTTGTCAAAGGTCAGTTGACTATATTTATGTGGGTCTATTTCTGGGCTATCTGTCATGTTCCATTGATCCATTTGTCTATTCTTTCACCAATACCACTCTGTCTTGACTGCTGTAGCTTTATAAGTCTTGAAATTGAGTGGAGTCAGTCCTCTGACTTTGTTCTTCTCCTTCAATACTGTTTTTGGCTATTCTGAGTCCTTTGCCTCTCTATATAAAATTTAGAAATCAGTTTATTGATATCAACAAAATAATTTGCTGGAATTTTGATTGGGTTGTGTGGAATCTACAGATCAAGCCATGATATACAAATGCTTATTAAGCCTTTGCTTGTGTCACATCTGCTGATATCTCATTGACCAAAGGAAGTCGCATGCCCAAACCCAGAGTCAATGGAGGCAACTACACCAGGATGTAGATAGCAAAAGTGTAATTCATTGGAGGTCATGAATTAACAATCTACCAAAATACTATAGTATTACCTCCCTCTTTATCAATCACAGAGAGGTTTTAGTGGCTTTCCTTTTCATTTACAAAAATTAAGATTCAGAAATATGTAAGTCCTCAGAGCCATTCAGCTAATTAATACTAGTAGCAAACATCCACATAGTATTTTCTCTGTGCCATGCAGTATTCTAAGCACTCAGCATATATCACTCAGTTAACCTTCCTTATCTAAGATTGGCTAGTGGTATCACTAGTACCATCAGTAGCATTTTTCTCCCATTTTACAAATGAGAAAATCAAGGCACAGAGGTGCTAAACAACATGCCAAGGATAACATAATTAATAAGTGGTATGACCACAGTTCAAGCTGCATGTCTCCAGTTGAAGCCTTATTCTTATAACTAATGCTATTCCTGCGTTACTCACAGTATACAATGTCTTTTATTGTATAATGTTAATCTTAGCCTCTTCCCTTGGCCCCTGGAGTTCTGTTTGAAAGCATGAATACTGAAGGTTGAGAAATTAGAGCCTACTAAATAGGCCCATCACACATGATTTTGGCCCAAGTATCCAGGAATGAGGGGAGTCCTATATTTTACCCAAATATGATGTATGTTTTCTCTTTTTTAAACAGCTTTGTGAATCAGGATTACATAATACAAGTTCCTAAAATAAACAAACCCCAAATGTTAGCATTTGACCTAACAAAGGTTTATTTCTCACTTATAACCCATTGAGGGTCAGTCGTAGGGTTCTGCTCTCCCTATGCTGTGGTCATATTACTTTCAACTTGTAGCTTCTTTAGGTTGCCTTACTGTCATCCAGCCAACAGATGGAAATAAGAGAAAACAAATATGAAAAAGTTACTTTCTAATTTTTTTCATTTATATTCATTCCATGAGTAAGAATTAGTTACATAGTCTAGAATGTTAAGGGTCTGGTAAATGTAATTTAGCCATGTGCCTAGGAAGAATAAAAAGATTTGGTGAGTATCTGGTCAGTCTCTGAAAAGCAATTTTTTTCTATAAAATAAAAGCAATTTTATTTCTAAGTATAAAAATATACTTCATATATAATATATGAAGAACTGCTTTACCATAGCACCCTTTCAAAATAGTACTCTGCTCCCTTAGGGAATCTATGTTTTGAGGTATTTTTGGTTTGAAGCTATGTTTGGATGAGTTTAACAAACTTGTAAAGACTCAAGAAAATGCTGAGGATGGAGAAGTTTTTGTTTCTAATAAGACTTATAAGGATTGTATATGACTTTTTTCCCATATAACTTTAGAGAGGGATCATAAAACAAGCATGAGCTATTCTAGCAAAACCATGAGGGAAATGAAGTTGCACAATGCTTTCCTTTCCCCCTTTCCTTGTTGGATTTCTCCCTCTTCATCCTTCCATTTCTAGGTACCAGGACTCTCATACTGGCTGTCATGCACATCTCTCCTCCTCTCTCAGAATTTACCAGCCTTGTGTCCTGTCAGGACTTTGTATGGTGCTTAATCAGAAAAACTACTTCATAATTAGATACTGACAGCTGATTAGCTAAATGTGATATCACTTCCAGAGATGTTATAATTCAACAGGCATTCCTGGCAATATAACACTTAAGAAGAATGAAATCTGTCCCTTCTGTTGGACTTAGAGGACCGCAGCAAGCTTACAGGGTGTTTTAGTGTGGCTTCCAACTCATACCTCATAGGTATTCACCAAGAGAGGATATAAAGGGAGTCTACTCTGACATTCATGAAGGCCTATGACATTACCCCATAACTAGTTCTGGGGCTAATAGTTCTCCATATCCTGCTTTCTTAGTAATTCTATTATAATAGTGACTCATTTTTCAATCATCTTTCCTCTCTAGCTATTGTTAACAAGTACCTGAAAAGAAGGGAAGAGACCTGTGAGCTACTGAAGTAGCTTCTAGTAACACAAACTCAGGCCCTCTTCTCTACTGAAGAGAACTTGTGATATGCAGTCACAATCAATTTTTATTTCATATAGAATTTTATTAAGGTGAGTAATCTGATTTCTAACCCAAGGATACATTGGAAATAAGAAAAATACAGGTTGCATAAAGAGGGTTTTTATAAAATCAAGAACAACTTAGGCAACCTGCAGTGACAAACAACACAGTGAAACAGTAGCTATTTTATAACCTTTAGAAGAGATGGAGATATGATTAGTCTTCTCTAGTTAAAAAGACATACTTTGATTTCTATCAAACAAGTTCAAGTTAAAAAATTTGGGCAGGGTGGGTTTTACTATATATAAATTATGTTTTAATAAAAAAAAGGAAAAAATTAAAAAAAAAATTGGACAGGAAACCAGTATCTTCTGAAAGGAAAAGAAATCCTCTGGGAATGGGGCAGGTATGAGGTGATATTGCAAAACTGAAGGTGGAGACCTCTGCATCTATGCTCTTTTGGAGAGCCATGAGTTACTGAACAAAATATGCAGCAGTTAATTTGGTCTCATTGTGTTTCTGCATATTCTTCACTCTTTCTGATGGAGAAAGTGCAGTACAGAGTTCTCCAGAATGTATGCTAAAATAAAAGTACTTCTTTCAAAGCTAGGGAGCCTGTTTTGGTAGTACTTGGGGATGCTGATCCTTTACAACACAACGTTTTGGAGAAGACTGAAGATTGTGTTGGTCCAAAGAATATTACACCAGAGGCCACAATGCTTACCAAGGCCGCAGTGATGGAAAAGGCCAACATAAAGAAGCAAAGAGTCCCTCTGTAGCGCCTGTTATCAGAAGTCTTATTTGCTTCAAAAATAATTGACAGCTGAGAGAAGCTACCTTTAGATGTCTCCATAAATGATACAGAAGGTTCATGTGAGGTGTTTTTAATGAGTAGGTTTTAGATAATTGTTTAGTTTTTGCCTTGTTGGTTTTAATTACCATTAATAGAATCTGCATTAGGCAAAAACACAATGGCTAAAGTTTTGGAAGAACTCTTTTCTGTGTGTTGGTATGGTGGGTGAAGACTGAAATATGTGAAAGAAAGCTTTTGGCTATATCAGGGCTGAAAAAAGTGAAGTGTAAAGTCCGTCGATAAATGGTTTTATTGATGTGAACCAAAATGACCTTATCCCTTCTTAGCATCCAATAGGAGAGATATTAGGGTCTAGATTACCAGTCTTCTCATCTGTCTAGTTTTTTTGGCTTTAGAAAAACAACTTTTGCTCAAGATTACATACTGCTTGGAACAGTGTTTCTTAAACGGAGGTCCATGGGGTTGCCTTGCCCCCAGTTTGCTGTGAAGAAATGCTTAATGTGTTTACAATAATAAAACTTATGGAGCATTTGGATGACTACCTAATAACTGAGTACTCCCTGGCTGTATCTAAGAAATCTGTATAACTCAGATGTTTTTAACCTCTATTTTTTTCTAGAAGTTTTATAGTTCTTCATTCTACATTTAGTTTTTTTTTAAAGATTTTATTTATTTATTTAACAGAGATAGAGACAGCCAGAGAGAGAAGGAACACAAGCAGGGGGAGTGGGAGAGGAAGAAGCAGGCTCCCAGCGGAGGAGCCTGATGCGGGGCTCGATCCCAGAAAGCCGGGATTACGCCCTAAGCCGAAGGCAGACACTTAATGACTGAGCCACCCAGGTGCCCCTATATTTAGGTTTATGATCTATTTTGAGCTATTTTTTGCTGATGGTACAAAATATGAATAAAAGGGCTTTTTGTTTTTGCATAAGAATATTCAGTTGTTGTAGCATCATTTGTAGAAAAGACAGAAACACTGCCCTTTTCCCACTGAATGTTTTTCACTTTTGTCAAGAAACAGTTGTCGAAACATACATTCTATTTTTTTTAACTTACTTTATTTAAATTCAATTAGTTAACATATAGTGTATCATTAGTTTCAGAGGTAGAGTTCAGTAATTCATCAGTTGCATATAACACCCAGTGCTCATTCCATCATATGCCCTTCTTAATGCCCATCACCCAGTTACCCATCCCCCCACTCACTTCCCCTCTAGCAACCCTCAGTTTGTTTCCTATAGTTAAAAGTCTTTCATGGTTTGACTCCTTCTCTGATTTTGTCTTATTTAATTTTTCCCTCCCTTCCCCTATGATCCTCTGTTTTGTTTCTTAAATTCCACATCTGAGTGAAACTTTCTGTTCTGTTTCATTGGTCTAGATCAATTTATCTATCTCAATAAATAAAATCTTAATTATTGTCTTGATTACTATAGCTTTAGTGTAAGTCTTGAACTCAGGTAGTGTTAGACCTCCAACTTTTTTCTTTTTCAAAGTTGTTTTGGCTACTAGAGATCCTTTGCATTTCCATATGAATTTTTTCCCCAAATGAATGTTTATCTATTTTTATACAAAAATCTGCTGGGATTTTGATTGAGATTGCATTAAATGCATAGACTAATTAGGGAGAACAGGTATGTTAACAATATCTTACCAAGTATCTTAATCTTTTGATTCATGAACAGGTATATTTAGGTTTTCTAGTTAGTTTTTCTTTTTCTTTTTTTTTTAAAGATTTTATTTATTTATTTGACACAGAGAGAGCACAAGCATGGGGAGCAGCAGAGGGAGCGGGAAAAGCAGGCTCCCCAGGTGAGCAGGGAGCCCGATGTGGGACTCAATCCTAGGACCCTAGGATCATGATCTGAGCCAAATCAGGCACTTCACCGACTGAGCCACCTAGGTGCCCCACTAGTTAGTTTTTTTTAAAATTTCTCTCAGAAATGTTTTACAGTTTTCTGCATACAGGTCTTGCATAATATTGGTCAGATTTATACCTAAATATTTCATATTTTTATGCCATTATAAATGGTATTTTTATTTCAACTTTAAACCATACATTGTTAGTACACAGAACTACAATTGATTTTTATATATTGATCATGTATACTTTTTTTTTTAAAGATTTTATTTATTTATTTGACAGAGATAGAGACAGCCAGCGAGAGAGGGAACACAAGCAGGGGGAGTGGGAGAGGAAGAAGCAGGCTCATAGCGGAGGAGCCTGATGTGGGGCTCGATCCCATAACGCCGGGATCACGCCCTGAGCCGAAGGCAGACGCTTAACCGCTGTGCCACCCAGGCGCCCCGATCATGTATACTGAAGTCTTGCTAAATTAACTTACTAGTGTTGGTAGCTTTTTGATATCTGTATTAATTTTTTGAAGATCCTCCATACTGTTTTCTATAGCAGTTGTACCAATTTACATTCCCACCAACAGTGCTGAGAGTGCCCTTTTCTCCAGGCCTTGTCAACATGTGTTATTTCTTGTCTTTTTTTTTTTTTTTTAAGATTTTATTTATTTATTTGACAGAGAGACAGCCAGTGAGAGAGGGAACACAAGCAGGGGGAGTGGGAGAGGAAGAAGCAGGCTCCCAGTGGAGGAGACTGATGTGGGGCTCGATCCCAGAACGCCGGGATCACGCCCTGAGCCAAAGGCAGACGCTTAACGACTGCGCTACCCAGGCGCCCCTTGTCTTTTTGATACTAGTCATTCTGACTGGTATGAGGGGATATCTCACTGTGGTTTTGATTTGCATTTCCCTGATGATTAGTGACATTGAGCATCTTTTCATGTTTCTGTTGGTCATCTGTACATCTTTTTTTAAAGTTTTTATTTAAATTCCAGTTAGTTAATATATTAGTTACAGGTGTACAATATAGTGATTCAATACTTTCATACAACACCCAGTGCTCATCACAAGTGCACTCCTTAATCCCCATCACCTATTTAATCCATCCCTCCATCCACTTCCCCTCTGATTACCATCAGTTTGTCCTCTATAGTTAAGAGTCTGTTTCTTGGTTTGCCACCCCCCTCTCTCTTTTTTCCCCTTTGCTCATTAGTTTCTTAAATCCCACCTATGGATAAAGTCATATATTATCTTTCTCTGACTGACTTATTTTGCTTAGCATTATACTTTCTAGCTCTAACCATATTTGCAAATGGCAAGATTTCATTCTTTTTTATCACTAAGCAATATTCCATTATATATACACCACATCTTCTTTATCCATTCATCAACTGATGGATATCTCAGCTGTTTCCATAATTTGGCTATTGTAGATAATGTTGCCATAAACATCAGGGTACATTTGTCTCTCTGAATTAGTTTTTTTGTATTCTTTTAAAAAAAGATTTTATTTATTTATTTGAGAGAGTGAGAGAAAGAGAAAGAGCATGAGTGGGGGAGGAACAGGGGAAAGGGAGAAGCAGCCACTGAGCTGGGGCCCCAACATAGGGCTCGATTCCAGGACCCCAGGATCATGACCTGAAGGCAGCTGCTTACAGTTAACAGTTACAGTCTGAGACACCCAGACACCCCAGTTGTTGTTGTTGTTTTTGTATTCTTTGGATTGTACCTGGTAGTACAATCGTTGGATCATAGGGTAGTTCTATTTTTAACTTTTTGAGGAACCTCCAGACTGTTTTCCAGAGTGGATGTACCAGTTTGCATTCCCATCAACACTGTAAGAGGGCTCCCCTTTCTCCACACCTTGCCAACATCTGTTATTTCCTGAGCTGTTAATTTTAGCCATTCTGACTGGTGTGAGGTGGTATTTCATTATAATTTTGATTTGTATTTCCCTGATGGTGAGTGATGTTGAGTATCTTTTCATGTGTCTGTTGGCCATCTGGATGTCTTCTTTGGAAAAATGTTTATTCACGTTTTCTGCCCATTTTTTATTTGGATTATTTGTTTTTGGAGTGTTGAGTTGTATAAGTTCTTTGTCTATTTTGGATACTAACCTTTTATCAGATACATCATTTGCAAATATCTTCTCCTATTTCATAGGTTGTCCTTTAGTTTTGTTAGTTGTTTCCATAGTTTGTGTTGTAGTTTTGTTGATTGTTTCCTTTGCTGTGCAAAAGTTTTTTATTTTGATGAAGTCCCAATAGTTTATTTTTGCTTTTGTTTCCCTTGCCTCAAGGGACATATCTAGAATGAAGTTGCTATGGCCAATGTCAAAAAAGTTATTGCCTATGGTCTCCCCTAGGATGTTTTTATGGTTTTGAGTCTCACATTTAGGTCTTTAATCCATTTTGAATTTATTCTTGTGTACAGTGTAAGTAAGTGGTCCAGTTTCTTTCTTTTGCATGTAGCTGTCCAGCTTTCCCAACCCACTTGTTGAAGAGACTATCTTTTCCCCACTGGATATTCTTTCCTGCTTTGTTGAAGACTAATTGACCGTTCAGTTGTGGATTCATTTCTGGGTTTTCTATTCTGTTCCATTGATCTATGTGTCTATTTTTGTGTCAGTACTACACTGTTTTGATCACTACAGCTTTGTACTATATCTTGAACTCTGGAATTGTGATGCTTTCAGCTTTGCTTTTCTTCTTCAGGGTTGCTTTGGCTATTTGGGGTCTTTTGATGTTCCATACAAATTCTAGGATTGTTCTAGTTTTGTGAAAAATGCTTGGTATTTTGATAGGGATTGCATTAAATGTGTAGATTATTTTGGGTAGTAGAGACCTCTTAACAATATTTGTCCTTCCAATCCATGAACATGGAATGTTTTCCCCTTTCTTTGTGTCATCTTCAATGTCTGTCATCAGTGTTTTATAATTTTTAGAGCACAGTTCTTTTGCCTCATTGGTTAGGTTTATTCCTAGGTATTTATTGTTTTTGGTACAACTGTAAATGGGATTGATTCTTTAATTTCTCTTTCTGCTGCTTCATTATTGGTGTATAGAAATGCAACAGATTTCTGTATGTTGATTTTGTATCCTGCAACTTAGCTGAATTTGTGTATCTGTTCTAGCAGTTTTTTGGGTAGAGTCTTTCAGGTTTTCTATATAGAGTATCATGTCATCTGTGAAGAACGAAAGTTTTACTTCTTCCTTGCTGATTTGGATGCCCTTTATTTCTTCTTCTTGTCTGACTGCTGTGACTAGGACTTCCAGTACTATGTTAAATAACAGTGGTGAGAGTGGACATCTCCATCTTATTCCTGACTGTAGAGGAAAAGCTCTCAATTTTTCGCCAATGAGGATGATATGGATTTTTTTTTTTTTTTGGTGTTGAGCTGAATAAGTTCTTTATATATTTTGGGTATTAACTTCTTATCTGATATATCATTTGCAAATATCTTCTCCCATTCAGTATGTTGCCTTTTGCTTTATTGGTGGTTTCCTTTGCTGTGCAAAAGACTTCTATTTTGGTGTAGTCCCAATAGTTTACTTTTGCTTTTGTTTCCCTTGCCTGAGGAAATATATCCATTAATATGGTGCTAAGCCAAATTCCAAGCCTCACTGCTGATGTTTTCTTTTAGGAGTTTTATGATTTCAGGTTTCATATTTAGGACTTTAATCCATTTTGTGTTTATTTTTGTGTGTAAAGAAAGTGGTCCAGTTTCACTCTTTTGCATGTAGCTGTCCACTTTTCCCAGCACCATTTACTGAAGAGACTGTCTTCCTCCCACTGTATATTCATGCCTCTTCTGTCATAAACTAATTGACCGTATAAGCATGGGTTTGTTTCTGGGCTCTCTTTCCTGTTCTGTTGATCTATGTGTCTACTGTGTGCCAGTACCATACTGTTTTGATTTACTATAGCTTGTAATGTATCTTGAAATCTGAGATTATGATATCACCAGCTTTGTTCTTTTCTCTCAAGATTGCTTTGGCAGGGGGGCACCTGGGTGGCACAGCTGGTTAAGCAACCGACTCTTGGTTTTGGCGCAGGCTGTTTTCTCAGGGTTGTGAGACTGAGCCCCACGCCAGGCTCCACACTCAGTGCAGTGTCTGCTTAAGTTTCTCTCTCCCTCTCCCTCTGCCCTTCCCCTGAGTTTGCGTGCTCTCTCTCTTTCAAATAAATACATAAATCTGTTAAGAAAAAAAAAAGATTGCTCTGGCAAGGCACTTGGTTGACTCAGCTGGAAGGGCATATGACTCTTGATTTTGGATTCTTGAGTTTGAGTCCCATGTTGGGTACAGAGATTTCTTACAATAAATAAATTAAAAAAAATTTTTTTTAAAGGATTGCTTTGGCAATTGGGGTCTTTTGTGGTTCCATTCAAATTTTAGGTTTATTTGTTCTAGTTCTGTGAAAAATGCTATTGGTATTTTGAGAGGGATTGCACTGATTCTGTACATCACTTTGGGTAATTTGGAAATTTTAACTAGGAGCATGGTATATCTTTCCATTTGTTCATATCATTTTCAATTTCTTTCATCAATGTCAGATGGTTTCCAGAGTATAGGTCTTTCACCTCCTTCACGAAATTTATTCCTGGTTATTGTATTCTTTTTGGTGCAATTGTAAATGGGATTTTTCCTTAATTTCTCTTTCTGCTGGTTTGTTATTAGTGTATAGAAATGCAGGACATTTCTGTATATTAATTTTGTGCCCTGCAACATTACTAAATTCATTTATCAATTCTAATAGTTTTTTTTTGTGTATTCTTCAGGGTTTTCTATATATAGTATCATGTCATCTGCAAATAGTCAGTTTTACTTCCTTCTTATCAATTTGGCTGCTTTTTATTTCTCTCTCTTATCTGATTCCTATAGCTAGGACTTCCAGTACTATGTTGAATAAAAGTGGTGACAGTGGACAATCCTTAGAGATCTTAGAGAAAATGTTTTTACTTTTTTTTACTATTGAGTATGTTAGTTGAGGATTTTTCATATGTTCCCTCTAAACCTAGTTTGTTGAGAGTTTTTATCATGAATAGTGCTGTATTTTGTCAAATGCTTTTTCTGTATCTTTCTAGATAATCATATGGTTTTTATTCTTCCTCTTGTTAATGTGATGTATCACATTGATTGATTTGTGAATATTGAACCACCCTTGCATCCCTGGAATAAATCCCACTCGATTGTGGTAAATGATCACTTCAATGTATTGTTGAATTCAGTTTAGTAATATTTTGTTGAGGAGTTTTTCATCTATGTTCATTAGGGATATTGTCCTGCAGTTTTCTGTTTTTTGTTTGTTTGTTTGTTTTTTGTAGGGTTTTTGTTTGGTTTCAGAGTAATGTTGGCCTCATAGAATGAATCTGGAAGTTTTTCTTCCTCTTCTATGTTTTGGAATAGTTTGAGAATAGGTAATACCTCTCTTTAAATGTTTGGTAGAGTTCACTCGTGAAGCCACATGGCTCTGGACTTTTGTTTGCTGGGGAATTTTTTGATTACCAATTTAATTTTGTTACTAGTAATCATTCTGTTCAAGTTTTCTATTTCTTCTTGGTTCAGCAATGGAAGACTGTATGTTTCTAGGAATTTATCCATTTCTTCTAGGTTGTTGAGTTGGTATATAGTTTTTCATAGTATTCTCTTATAATTCTTTGTATTTCTGTGGTTATTTCTCTTCCTTAATTTCTGCTTTTATTTGAGTCCTCTCTCTTTTCTTGATGAGTCTGGCTAAAGGTTTACACTTTTATTTTTTTAAAGAACTAGCACTTGGCTTCCTTCATCTTTTATATTGTTTTTAGTCTGTATTTCATTACTTCTGCTCTAGTATTTATTATTTCTCTCCTTCTACTAACTTTGGACTTTTTTCTTTTTCCAGGTCCTTTAGGTAGAAGGTTATATTGTTTAGTTGAGTTGTCTTGTGTCTTGAGATAGACCTGCTATCTCTATAATCTTCTCTCTTACAACTCCTTTTGCTTTGTCTCAAAGATTTTGCACCACTGTGTTTTCATTTTCATTTGTCTCCATGTATTTTTTGATTCCATTTTTGATTTCTTTGTTGATCCATTGGTTGCTCAGCAGAATGTTTTTTAGCCTCATGCATTTTATTTTTTCCAGTTTTTTTCTTATAATTGATTTCTAGTTTTATACCATTGTAGTCAGAAAAGGTACTTGTTATCATTTCAATCTTAAATTTACTGAAACTTGTTCTGTGGGTTAACATATGGTCTAGCCTGGATAGTGTTCCATGTGCACTCGAAAAGAATGTGTATTCTGTTGTATTTGGATGAAATGTTCTGTATATATTTGTTTGGTCCATCTGGTCTAATGTGTTGTTCAAAGCCATTGTTTCCTTGTTAATTTTCTGTGGGGATGATCTATGCATTGATGTAAGTGAGGTGTTAAACTCCTAGACTATTATTGTATTACTGTCAATTTCTTCCTTTATGTCTATTACTATTTGCTTTATATATTTAGCTGCTCCTATGTTGGGAGCATAGATATTTGCTATTGTTATATCCTCTTGCTGGATTGATACCTTTATCATTATTCAATGTCCTTCTTTGTCTCTTGATGCAGTCTTTATTTTAAAGTCTATTTTGTCTGACATAAGTTTGGCTACCCCAGCGTTTTTTCACTTCCATTTGCATGGAACACCTTTTCCCATCACTTTACTCTCAGCCTGTATGTGTCCTTAGGTCTGAAGTGAGTTTCTTGTAGGCAGCATATAGATGGGTTTTGTTTTTTATCCATTCACCCTATGACTTGTGATTGGAGTATTTAGTCCATTTACATTTAATTATTGATGGGTATATACTTATTGCCACTTTGTTAACTGGCTTCTGGTTGATTTTGTAGCTTTTCTTTGTTGCTTTCTCTCTTGCTCTCTTCCTTTGTGGTTTTATGGCTTTCTTTGGTATTATTCTTTGATATCTTTATCTTTTGTTTCTGAATTTACTGAGACCCTGTTTTATGGCCTGGAAGACAGTCTATCTGGTAAATGTTCTGCGTGGATTTGAAAAGAATGTGTATTCTACTGTTGTTGAATGGAGTGTTTGAAAAAATCACTTAAATCAAGCTGGTTGTTAATATTATTAAAATCTTCTATATCCTTGTTGACTTTCTGTCTACTTGTTCTATCAATTGAGTGAAGGATATTGAACTCCCTGTTTGTGAAGCTGTCCATTTCTACACGTATTTTGCAGCTCTTTTATTAGGCAAATACATTATTTAGTATTGTTATGCCCTCTTAATGATTTGGCTGCTTTAACATTATGAAATGACCTTCTTTATCCCTGGAAATATTCTTTGCTCTGAAATCTACCTTCTTTGATATAATTATAGCCATTCTAGATTTCCTTTGACTAGTATTAGTGTGCAATATTATTTTTCACCCTTTAACTTTTAACTATTTATTTCTTTACTTGTAAAGTGAATTTTTTGTAAGTAGTATATAATTGAGGATTGATTTTTAAAAAATCCAATATGAAAGTCTTTGCCTTTTAATTAGTGGTGTTTTTTAATGATTTCATTTTACTTCTTTTGTTAATTTTTTAGCTGTAACTCTTTGTTTCATTGTATAAGTGGTTGCTTTAGAGTTGATAGCAGCCATCTTTAACCTATCACAGTCTACTTTCAAGGAATATTATACAACTTCATATATAAGAATTGTTGTTTAGTATACTTTCATTTCTCTACTCCCGACTTTAATGCTATGTACTTTATTTATATATACATGTATCTCACAAAACATTGTTATCATTGTATTTACTAAAATATTTAAATAATAAGAAAAATCTTATATATTTATCATGTAGTTTATCATCACCTAATTACCATGATGTTCTTCATTCCTTTGTATAAATCTAGATTTCTATCCAGTATTACTTTTCTATTATCTGAAGATTGGCTAGTGATGAATATTTCTTTTAAAAGATACTTTTTCTGGGTATAGATTTGTAGCTTGACAGTTATTTTTTCTTTAAATACTTTCAAGATGTAGCTCAACAGTCTTTCACATTGTTTCTAATGAGAAATCTGTTGTCATCTTTATCTGTGTTTCTTTGTACATAATATTTTGTTTATTATGTAAACATATTAAAACTAAGTATATAAAGGATTTTCTCTTTTTTACTGTTCTTTTTTTTCCCTCACTGGTTTTAAGCAATTTGATTATACCCTGGTGAGGTTTTCTTTATGTTTCTTATGTGTGGGGTTTATGGAACTTCTTAGATCTTTGGGTTTATAGTTTTTCATCATATTTGAAACATTTTAGACATTACTTCTTCAACTATATTTTGTGCCTCATTTGTTTTTCTTTGTAAACTCTAGTTATACATAGAATAGGCTGCTTGAACTCATCCCATAGCTCACCGATGCTTTTTAAAAAAATTAATCAAGAAATTTCTTTGTTTTTATTTAGTTTCCATTACTTTTTCTTCAAGTTCACTGATCTTTTTACTAAAATGCCTACTCTGCTGACAATCCTAAAGAGTGTAGTTTTCATTGCAGACATTGTTATTTTCACCTCTGTGAATCTGATTTGGGTTCTTTTTTTTATATCTTCTCTGTTTCTACATAATTTTTGAACATCTGGAATACAGTTATAGTAATTACTTTGCAATGCCCCTGTCTGCTAATTTTAACATCTGTCAGTCTGAGTTGGTTTCAGCTGATTGATTTTTGTCCTCATTATGGGATGTATTTTTCCTGCTTCTTTGTATGCTTGGCAATCTTTAATTAAATGCCAATTAAACTGGCTTTGTGATTTTAAATACTTCGGTTCTGGATATTTTTGTATTCCTATGAATATTCTTTTTCTATTTATTTTTATTTGAGAGAGAGAGAGAGAGAGAATGGGGGAGGAGGGACAGAGGGGAAGGGAGAGAGAACCTCAAGCAGACTCCCCACTGAGTGTGGAGCCTGATGCAGGGCTCAATTCCAGGACCCTGAGATCATGACCTGAACTGAAATTAAGAGTCAGACACTTAACTGACTGAGCCTCCCAGGCACCCTTCCCATGAATATTCTTAAACTTTGCAGTTAAATTAGTTGGAGACAGTTCAACCCTTTTGAGTTTGTTTTTAAGAGGTGTGAGGTGGCATCTGAGGAGTATTTAGTCTAGGACTAATTTTAAATTTCTTTCTTTTTACTAATGCACCTCCATTTTGTTATTTCCCATGCTTGTGAATCATCTTGTTTACTAGTCTGGCTAGTGCAAAAAGGCATTATTCTGACCTTGTGTAAGTGCTAGGCACTGCTCCCTCTAATATTCTCTCATCATTCTTTTCCTGGCCTCAGGTGGTTTCCTCATATGCATGCACCAGATAGCACTCCGTTAAGTATTATCTCCAGAATTATTTCTCTGTGCAATACTCTCCTGTTCAGTCTACGTCCTGTGAACTCTAGCCTCCTTGGTCTCCCTGGACACTGAGCCTTGTCTCAACTCAGGTCATCTGCTGGGCTCTACTTGGTTCCCACCTCGCACTGCTTATTGTCAACTCTCTCAAGGGAGAAAGTTAGGGCAATAGTAGAGCCCATTTCATTTGTTCTCCATCTCTCAGTTATCACTGACCTTTGTTCCCTAATCTATTGTGTTTTGAGAATGGCAGTTTCATGTATTTTGTTTGTTGCCTATTCTTGTTGTTATTTCAGATGGGAGGGTAAATCTTGTTCCTGTTAGTCAATCTATTACAGAAGCACAGGTCATTGTGTTTTTATTATGTTGTTTTTGTTTTATTACAGATTATCATTTCTTAATGGTTAGTGCTTTTAATGGCCTGTTTAAGCAACCTTTGAATATTCCAAGGTATTAAAGATATTCTCTTTGTTTTCACATTAAAGCTTTATTTGTTTTACCTCTTGCGTTTAGGTGTGCAATCAATATGGAATTGATTTTTGTATATGGTGAAAAGTAGGGGTCAAGAAACTTTTTTTTTGTATGGATATGCAATTGACCCATCACTACTTACTGAAAAGACCATACTTTCTGCACTTCACTGGAGTGTCGCCTTTGTCATAAATCAGGTAACTGGACATATATTACTTTGTTTATAAACTTGTTCTGTTCCATTTTCAGGCTTCCTATAATGCCACACTTCTCTAATTAGTTTAGTTCATAGTGAGTCTTGATATATGGTAATAAGGCTTTCAGTTTTTAAATTTACTGTTCTAAAGACTTCCTTGTCTATTCATAAGCCTTTGCATTTCCCTATGAATTTCAGAATCATCAATTTCTGCAAAAAAGTTACTGGTTGGGATTTTAAGTGTTTTACACATTGAATTGGTAGATCAGTTTGGGGTAAAGTGAATTTTTAGGTATTGGTTCTTTTTGTCCATGAACATGGTATATCCTCCATTTATTTACCCCCTCTCAACTTCTCTCACTAATGTTTTGTAGTTTTCAGTGTAAAAGTATTGTACATTTTTGTTCTGCTCAATATCTTAAAGGTCGTCCATATTAACAAGGATCATTAACTCATTTTCTCTCCAAATGTTTTCTAAGATTTCAAAATGGTGAGGAAAAACCAGACATGGGTCAGTCTACATGAAGCATATAGGGTAGTGATAATAAAAAGTTTATTATATTCATAGTGCAAGTAGTAATTTTGTATCATTACAGCAACATTGTAATACATTAAATTAATATTGAATTTTATGGATGGCATGAGTTTATTTTTGCTTTTGCATTTGTTTAGGTTTTTGGGGAATGGGACAGGAGGTGCATTTGCTTTATTGCTTAAGTTGCATATTTAAACAAATATACTAAATCCTATTTTAAAAATGTAAGGTACCCGGGGGCTCCTGAGTGGCTCAGTCAGTTAAGCATCTGCCTTCAGCTCAGGTCATGATCTCAGGGTCCTGGGATCAAGCCTGCATCAGGATCCCTGCTCAGTGGGGAGTTTGCTTCTCCCTCTCTCTCTGCCCCTCTCTCCCCGCTTGTGCTCTCTCTCTCATTCTATCTCAAATAAATAAATAAAATCTTTTTTAAAAATGTAAGGCACATAAAAGCCTCTGCAAGTTCCATATTATTTTAAAATTCCTAAGGGCTAATAAAAGTATTTCCACTATAGAACTAGAGCTATCTGGAAATTCACATGATAAATTTTTTTTAATGCAGGATACCTGAAACATTATTATATCTTACCTCATGGAACAACTGAACAGTCTCAAATCAAATGTTTGTATGTGAATAATGATTATAACTATTGTTACATTTGCAGAAACCTTAATTAGCTTATCCACATATGTACAGTCAGATCCTCAAATGTTAATTATATAAAATCTAAAGGAAGAACAGTATGTAGGGAGATTTGGCATTTTTAGTCTTCCTTCTGTAAGTAGGATATTGCAAAAGCTTGTGTTATAAGATGCCAAAGACCATGGACAGATACTGTTCATATGACACCTGAATCCAGCCATCCTGATAGGTATGGTAATAGTGCCTGAATATATCTGTCAATGTTGGTAAGGAAATCATGGAGTGTTGCACTTAGCAGGCCACAGAACTTCACTTTCACTGATCTTGCATTCTGCAAGAAGATGCAGCCTTGGATGAAGTCATCAAATGATTTGTCCCCATGATGCCTGTAAAACTTGTGAATGAGGATGTCCTGAAATTGGTCAGAGAACTGGTACCCCGAGAGTGCTTCCCTGAGCTTGTTCTTGTCAATCATCCTAAAGTTGTTCTTGTCATAAGAGTGGAAGACGTTCTGCTAGTCTGTGATGTACTTACAGATGCCAGTGAACTTCATGAAGTTCATGCCAGACTGGTTCTCTCAAACACAGACACGATGGATCTGACAGTCAACTGATTAAATGGAGTCCATGTCCCATTGGATAGTGCTTGCTGAAGCTTGTCCAATATCACCCCACTCTTGTCTTCACCAGCCCTTTGGAAAATGTGTCACAAGGAGCTCTGGTCTGGCAGCGCCTCACCTCTGGGAGGTCCAGGGAGTAGGGTAGGTGCCATGGGCTCAGGTGCCCATCTGGGCTGAGGCACCGGCGGAACACGAGAGGTGCTTAGGTTTTATTATATGAAATCAACAGATTTGATTACATCATGGTAAAAATAATTTAATGTTGCAGGATCCACAAGAACATTTTTCCTTTTGTAAAATGTCTGTATATCACTGAAATTTGAAAAACTGTTTAAGAAAATTATTTTCACTTAATTCAAGTTAATTGTCAAATTGAATGTCAAATATGTAGGTATAATTGTGGACAAAGTAACTCAAGGAACTTTCTAGAAATAGCCTCTAAATCTTTAGTTAAAAAGTTTTGTTACTGATGGAGTTTTTTCCTGAAGGTAGCAGAGGAAAATCTTCTACTAAAAAACTCTTTTACTAAATGAAGTGTCAGAGGAAACATTCTGACATATCGAAGGTAGAGGATAGGCTCCAAATCTCACAATCCATGAAAACTTAACTTGTGGTTTTTAGTCATTTGTATTTGGGTCATTGTTCATGCCTGGTTAAAACACTGATGTTATCTTGGTAGTGTACATCTGAGAAACAAGAAGTGTACAAATACAAGAGCTATTTGTTTGGGACTGAGCTCAAAACCAGTGGATTTTAAGAAGATTTTTGTTGAGGGACTGTTTTTGTTTTTAATATTAGGTCTAACAGGATCTCTGGAACATTATACTATGAGCACTTGGGTGAGGGAATCAAGTGTAAAGTAAGGCAAGATGCAAGGTATATCTATATAATAATATTTGGGTGAAAAGTGAAGAATTTAATTGATCAGATTTTCCCAAGTACATATATTTGACATTATGAAATTTAAATACTCTGATCTACTACCAGTTTCTCCTCTTTTCCTACAGATATTTGGCATCAATAACTTGATGATAATCTCAAATACCAGGCACTGTGTTTCATGAATATGTGTTGAATTGAAATAAATTTTGTTTATAAATGCAGAGAAAATCTTGTTTCTTGTCAAAAAGACAAAAGTATACTGTTAACCCGAGAAAAAGCCATGTTAAAAATAATTTATGTAAAGGTAATAGTCATCTTACTATATCTTCTATAGGCTCATTATGAAAGACCTAAAAATGTGATACCTTTGAAATCAGGGGAAGGAGAGGCCCTGCTTTTTTCATGATGTTATTCTCCAACTAGTGTGTGACTAATAGAGAAGGTATGTGACTCCTGGGGCATCCCTGCAGGTACAGTGAATGAGCAAATTCTTAGCAGCATTATGACATCACCAGGGAGCGTGACTTGGGTCAAGAGCTTGGCAGGAGGCTTTGGGAACAGCAGAATCAACAGCAATCAGGACTGGCAGGCCAACATACTGGCCACCGTAAAACTGAAAAGAGAGCTTATTGTACCTCATGCACAGCAGCAGGTTTAACAGAAAAGTAGACATGTTTATAGTCCCAGATTTACAGCATGCCTTATAAACACCTTATTACTTAGAATCCAGTCTGCTGTCCTAGAAACTAAGAATGTGACTTTGTTAAGCAGTAGGATTTGTTGACATAAATGTCTTGACTAAGTTTGCCATTGTGGTTAACCAAAACGCATTTACTCCTGGGAAAGTAAACACAAGCAAACAAAATGCCTCTTATACTACAATACAGTAAGTTTCAAATTGACCAAACTTAATGCTATGACATAAATATGCTTAATGTTTATGGAATTTTTTAGAAACATTTTGCCATGTTGGGCTTACCATCTTGTATAAGTCTTACTAAATGGGAATGTGTTTTCAGAATTACATGTGCTTAAAGACTTCATCAGAAATATTCAGAAAACCTGCCATGAATACTGGGGCTGACCACGCAGCAAATAAAATGGGTCATGGTCTCCTCAGACATTAACGTGGATAAATCAGTTCTACACCATGTAATAGCTACACACTGAAATGGTTACCAACAATTAAAAATAGAGAACTAATGGAAAATAATGTTGAATAAATATTATAAAACCACATGAAAATATGTTCAAGGAAGGCAAAGTATCTGGCTGGAACCCACAAAGTTGAAAAAATTCCTAGGGAAAAATGAAAATTGAGACTGATCTGCTGCTGAAAAATTAATCTAAAACCCTTGGTTTGGGGGTAAATTTTTGAAATTATGCACTCAAGACCATTGGACAATAACATAATCAACTTAGTAGGTTTCCTATGCTTTCAGGCTGATAGTCAACCCTCTTCAAACCTAAAAAATTCTATAGTAGAAAAGTTAAGTCATATATAAATAGTTAGCCATGATTACATGGTTTGGATCTAAAATAATAACTAACTTTTTTTGGCAACAGAACTTATATCAATAAAGATCTACAGAAAATTAAGAAGACGGTGTCTTTGTGATTGCAGAATAAAATGTGAACAATATACAGTTGTTGGTTTACCAAATCCTACAAAGTGGATCCTATAAGTGATAAGAACATGGAAGTCTTTCTAACAGAACCATGTAGTTGGCTTCATAAGCCACAGCAAAGGAAAATGACCACATGAAGCCATGAAAACATTTTTAGAAGTTTAAGATATGAGAGATACTGTTCTGCAGTAGCATATTCAGGAATGATATCAGGGATTTAGTTGACTAAGCTCCATGAGTCTCCTCCAAATCAAATGCAGGCCATACTAACAGAAGTAAAATGTTCAAAATGAGAGAGCTGATGGTTGCAACCAGGACAGGAATTACTGTACATAGTTCTGGGCACACAAATTTAAACTGACATTGACAAACTAAAGGAAACCCAAAGGAAAGTGATTTGAACAGAAATTAGGACTATATATTCTCACATTATGAGGAAGTTGAAAAAAGTCAGGATATTTAGTTTGTAAAATTTTTTTTCAGAGAAATATGATCATTGACTCAGATACATGGAATATAGCACAATCTAATTTTGTTCTAGTTCAACATAGAAGTTATAAGGAAACCAACAAAACATAAGAATGAACTTTCTCTTTCTAAATAAACAAAGCTGTCTAAAAATAGGATGGCCTTCCTTGGGAGGATGGACATCACTGGAAATACTGAAAGGTTGAACAACCCATTGGTGGTTACTGTAGAAGAGAATAAAGCTCTGGAGGGAAGGGGGATTTGGACTATACAGAGTGGTTTTCAAATGGATTAATGGAACCTTAGTATCTGCAATGAAACAAAGAAACTGAGTAATATGTTAGAGCTCTGCCCCTCTTTTTATCCCCCCTTTATTCAAGGCTGTTTTGATCAAATCTATTTTATATATGGCACTTCTACCCAAGATCTAAGTTTACAAAAGTTTTGTGCTAATAAAAAAATCTCACAAACCATTACAGAAGATGATTTCTGAAGTTAATTCTGATGTTATTACATGGTTCAGATGTGGAAAAATTCCATCTTTATGGTGTGACCCATTGTCACGTTTCTAAGATCAGAGGAGATCTGTTTAATGAAATGCTGGCACTTGTAGGACTCAGAGGATTATATGTGAAGGAATAGCAATTGGTTACTATCAAGACTGTGGCTTAGGCAGAAGAGAATAATTCATAGCAGGGATGTGGTGAAGGTAAATTTCTAGGAAAATCAGAAGAAAAAACCCTGCAGTCTAGAGATGTGACATACTGGAGTAATTTCTAAAACCACATGAATATTGGTCACAGTATTGTGAAAGAGAAAACATCCCTGGCTTCCAAGAGGTTTCTCAAGGCTGATATTCCTTAAATCAGATTTCATTTCCAGTGAAGCACTAATTTTATGAGTTACCTGTAGAAAGCTTATGTCTCTGAGGACAGGGAAGAAGGCTGATTTCATTTTTTAGGTATCTTAGCATGTTAAGGTCACTGGCATAATTCCAGAGAAAGTGTGCATCCTTCTTTGGCCATTCTCTTCTACAGAAAAGCAGTTGATAATTTAGAAATATTTTCCTAGACATGATCTCATTTTGTCTACCAATGATGACCTAAGGAATATAGGACATGCATTTTCACCTTCAATTTCCAGATGAGAGAATTGGAGATCAGAAATAATCAGTGACCAGCCCAGATCACACAGCTACTACACGGGGGGCCAGGATGAAATCTGTCTTGATCCCGAGTTTAAAACTCTTTTGTAATATTTTCAGCACATGAATTCTTCAACTAAGGAGCTCTAATAAAGCTCAGAGTTCCCTTAAACTTTGTTCTTCTTATAATTTCTTTGTGTCGGACATATAGTAACTGCTATTTGACACAGCCTTAGTTTTGGATGTATAAGTGGATTCAAATAGTAACATCTCTATTAAAAATCAACAGTTCTCTAGAAATAAACAGATCTATTAAAAAAAACTTAATTCAGTGACTCAGCAAATCGTGCTGTGATAGCTTTCAGTAATTACTTTTTATTTTTGTTTTTGTTTTTTTAAGTGTCTATGGTAAGAGAAGCATGCAGAAAAACATCAGACTTTGCATGCCCTTTTATTTTCATTACCTCTTCTACTACCTGAGCGTGTCTGGCCTTCACCAGCCTGTTGAATTTCTGGCAGGTGGACTAGTCTTGGCAAAACACCCCAGATTGCATTAGCTGAAAACAAATGTAAAGGGCCCATAAGAAGCTAGGTTTCCCCCAAATGGTGCCCTGGAAGAGGATTCATTTTTCTTGACTGTTTAATTTCTAGTTTGAGTCTTCAAAGTCCAGAATGACAGGGTCTTGGACGCAAGAATTATTAGTAAAAAGCAAATTCTAATATGTCCCCTAGGGGAAGCAGAGAAAAAGCCACAAGGATTTTCTTATCTCTTTTTATGCTTGGACTTCACTGCCTCCCCCAAGAAGAGAGTAGATGGTATCTATTAAGAGACAGTTTACTTTTGCAGCCAACTCAGAGCAATTTCCACAAGATCAGTCCTACTTTCCTGGGTTAATGTAGCTGAAGATAGAGTTTCTCAAAAGATAGTCCTTGAATAAAGAGATTAAGACCAGATATGCACAGAACATGGCATTAAAGAGTTCCATTTTCAACTACATACTATATCCTTTCCATGGAAAATCATAGTGCATATGGAAAATCCTATAGTTAAGAAATCAATTGTCCTTTGTTCAGCCCAATATTTCTCAAAGTTAGTTGGCTATTGTGTTGATCCTTGCTTGCCCTTTCCCTGCTCTTCCTGTATTGGGGAGAGGTGGAAGAGTGTGGGTATTCTGGCAAGCAATATTTTCTTTTCAGGCTTCCATTGACAACTAGCTTCCTGTTGAGTTTGGCTAATGTCAGGCTATGGTGGTAGATTAGAAGATAGGAAGAAGGGAGAAGCCAGGGTACTCCTTCTTCCCTGCTCCATCCACTGCCTCAGTGGATTTTCCTGCAACAATGGTGTTTTCCTTCATAGTTTCAGCTTTCCCATGATATACTGTCGTGGGTGTCCAACTTCTACTGGGTGGGTCAAGATCCATTTTTGTTTACAGTAAAGGTAGTAAGGGATTCCTGCTATTGCTAATCTATGCGATGCTTTGCAAGGGGTGGGCCAGGTGATTTCCAGAAATGTTCCTAGCATTCTGCATGCTAGGACTCACAGAACATGCTCACTTGTCCTGTTAGAGCACTAGCTGAATAGATTTCAGAATAGTGAGAATACTGGTTATCAGCAGCATAGAATCTGCCTCTGTCTCATGTTTCTAGATCTTTGGAGATCTGTTAATCTAGATAAGCACCCTGGCCAGTTTGTTGGTAAGCCGCATGTTCTATCTAAAGGACTTTGAGCACCTGATCTGGATCCCTAGAGCTGGATCTGTTCGTGCTGCCTGGAGAGAAACTTCTGCAATCACCACTGACATCTTCTCAGCATTTGTGGGGTTTCTAACAAGTGTCATCTGGCCAAAGCCATAGGGGAAAAATGGATTGTACACACCAGGTCCTAAGCTCTGCCCCATAAGAATCCCACATTGAGATTGATAGTGTCCCATTTAGGGACACTGACCTCTCCAGACAAGTCTGAGATAAAATATCAAGTTACTGATTCCTGAGTAGCACTGACTTCTACAGTTTGGCACTCTTGCAAGAAGAAACATCAGGTATGGTAGGCTAATAATGTCCTCCCAAAGATGACCACACCTCCAAAGATGCCCAGAACCTGATATGCTACCTTAAACATGGCGAAGGGGACTTTGTAGATGTGATTATATTTAGGATTTTAAGATGGGAGATTATCTTGTACCATCAGGTGGGCCCAATGTAACCATAAGGGTCTTTATAAGAGGGCAACTGGAGAGTCATAGTCAGAGAAAAAGATGTAATGATGGAAGCAGAACTGGAATAATATGAAGCCATGAGTTGAAGAATGTGGGCAGCCTCTAGAAACCAGAAAAGGCAAGGAAACAGATTCTTCCCCAGAACCTCCAGAAGGAAAACAGCCCTGCTGACCCATTTTAGACTTCTTCCAGGCCTGCATATAGTAAATTTGTGTCATTTTAACCCACTAAGTGTATTATATTTGCTGCAGCAAGGGTGCTACGATACCAGGGGTGATGAAGGTAAAATAAAACTTGAGTAACTGAAGATTCTGAGGTTCTTTCAGCACCCTCGCCTAGTCTAAATTTCTTCAAGAGGATTACTTTGGATCAGTCTCCCCATCTATTCTAGTTGGGCCTGATTTGTCATTCTCAATTCAATCATAGCTTCTTTGAATACTGATCTTTGAAATAATAGTTTCTATTAATACCTGCCAGGTGATTTATAAACTCTGTGTGTGTGTGTGTGTGTGTGTGTGTGTGTGTGTGTGTGTGTGTAATTTTTTTTTAATAGGGACATTTGAGATTCTCATTTGTACAAAAGATTTATTCACAAATATTCAAATTCATCATTGCCAAGAAAATAGCCATCTAATTTTCTAAGACTTTAAAAACATGAATTTCCTAAACATGAAGTAATTTATTAGCACATCGTAGAATCAAAATAAATAATTATTAATTTATTCACCAATTTTGTAAATGCTGTAGCTAAAATTTTAAAAATACAAGTTTCTATGATACATTCTGAGATTGTGGGTCTTAAAATATTTAAAAATCTGTAATGATCATTGTAAAATCATTACATCAGAAAGAGAGAGAAAAGTAGAGACAGTAAGAGAGAGAATTTATTTACTAAAAAATTTTTTTGACCAAAAGTCATCTTTATTCCTAGTTAAGTTGGTTTTAAGAACATGGTTTGACCTGTGGCTTAGTAAGAAAGAGAATTTAAATTCTATTAAAAAAATTTTTAGGTTGGGTTGAAAAAAATATCTGGGAGTTAGCAGCCTTTGGGATCTTAATAACATAACAATTGGAAGAAGGTTAATAGGAAGAATTTCCCAGTAGAAATTATTGTGGACCTGGTTTAAGAAACAGATCTCATGATTATATATTATCATTCGGTTATTAACTGGAGAAGTTCAAGATACTTAAAAATGTGTGCTACCTTGGATAATTTAAATAATTTTCCTTTAACATTGTTTATATTATTATTTTCCTAAGAAGATTCCTTCTTACTAGACATTCTAGAGGGTCACTTTTGTCAAGCCTTTATCCAAATGATGTAGATTCAATAATAGGTCTTAGTCTCAATTCACAAACACTCATAACTTGTTATCTTTATGTATGGAGAGATAAAGAAGTCTGTATCAAGGGCTAAAAGATCAACAACAAAGTTAATGAGTACTACAAAGATCTAATCTTGCTTTATACAGATGGGTTTATATAAATAGTTTCCTTTCTTGACATTATTGTGACTTTACTGAGCATCATAGAAGCCCTATTCTAGTTTGCAGAAATTTTCACTGGCTTAAAATTGCTTCTACTTTAAAGGAATTGTCCCCATCTTCAGTCTTGATGCAGGAAATAGCAGTGTACTCATGATAGTTATGATGTACTTATGACATCTAAGCTGCTCAGAGTCCATGCTTGTGGCAATGGCAAATGGCAAACACTTATGTAACAGTTACTATGGGCCCTGTTCCAAACAAATTAGGCTTCCCACAAGCAGCCAGAGTAACCCCAACCACTTAAACACCCCTAAAATCAGTTACTGCATTACTGGCTGCTAGCTTTTACAAAACTGTAATTTTATATTTGCAATGCAATATAGTGAAATATTATGAGCTCTGGAGTCAGTTTGGTTCCACTGTTTATTATTTAAATTCATAAAAATTAACCTCTATGAGACTCAGTTTCCTCATCTTAAAACTGGATGGAACACCTCCCCGTCCTCCCCTTCCCACATAAAGGGACCAAGACAGGTCTGAATGGGATCACCAGTGGTGTTAGAACTGGGGTTCAGGTCCTCCCGGGAGAATTTGGCAGGAAGTGTCAGGCTTCAGTTGGCCAGAAGCACATTTAGAGGAATGTAAGTCAGTGTTCTTAGGGAAGATAGTTACCGATGCAAGATTTACCACCTGATGATGCCCCAGGGCTCATCAGAACCCTGAGTAGCTAAAATTACCAATTTAGCACTTATTTACTGCACAATCATTACACTGGGGTAAGAAAAGTATTGAAATTTTGTGGTTTGATAACACACACACACACACACACAGAAAGAGAAGGAGAGAAACACAGAGACAGAGAGATTGAATTTCCTCATTAATTCAACAGATTTTAGGTGAGCCTGAGACAGTTCAATGGATTTGCTAGCACTCACATCCCATTCTCTAAGGACAATTTACATTACAATGGGGGAATTTATAAGTTGGGAAAATATCCTAGAAGACCTTTGGAAAGAGATAGGATAGTTTGGGTTTAGAGTTCACATTCACTGCGTTAACAACAAAATGACTCTCTTTTAGTTATTATTTTGGAACTACTGAAAAGAAATTCAAATAAAAAAATTACTCTCTACCATGGAAAACTGTGTCCTTAAAATAATTTTTATAGCATACCAATACTGTTCATGGTCATTTTGTCTTTACTGTCATTCATATCTTAACAATATCTTAACAATTCACCTCTTACAAACACAAATATATAAATAAAATGAAATTTAAAAAATTTCTAATTCATAAGAGTGAATACATTCTGATAAAAAATAATGAAGGGGCTAGGTATACTGAAAAAAATTTCCCACTAAAAACATATAGAGTGCTGAATGAAGTATTTTACATTCTCCTTAAATTTGTAGCTTATTGAAACTCACAGAGAAAGTAGATGGGAAACTTGACAACCAAATCTTTAGCTGTTCTAGGCATTTGACAATCTCTATGTCCAGAGGCTTGGGTATTAAAGGCCGGGAGGAGATCTAGCAAGTAAGAACTGAGACCTCAGATTAATGCTGGGACTCCTGCAGCCCTATAGCCCCAGTAAAGTCTGCTTTATTATTCTTTGTATGTCTAGAATATTTCATTATTTTCTTTAAGTTCTAAAAGGGCTTAAAGGCATGGGAAACTACATTTTTCCTCTTGAGGGTTATATAAACTACTTATCATTTACTTAGCTATCTAATGGGTGAGTTTTTATTTTAACAATTTTAAATTTTTTATTTTAACAATTCTTAATTTAACAATTTGGCACACAGTGGTGTAATCAACATTAAATGATCAGTTCTAAAGTATGGTGAGTGTGACATGGACAAGCCCAACTACTGGTTATCTAAAAGTAATTTCTTTCTAGGTTTTCACAGTTTCACAGTCTACTCATTCAACCAGCATAAGCAGGGTACAGGCTATTCTTACTAACTGAATATGTATAATGCATGGGTTGAAGTCTATCCAACATTCCCATTTTTTACTGTCTTTCTGGTGATCTTCAAGAAGACTCCTTTGGCTATTTCTCATCAGTGAGATAAACCCCATACCAGTGCATATGGTGCACTCTGGGAATGCAAAGCCTTGTGCAATACTAGATTCTGACAATATATACTCTTCCTCAATCTGGCTTTGGTGGTAGACCCACCTAGCAAAACCGGATGCGTTTTTTTTATTTTTTTTCCTTTTTAGAAAGAAAGGTGGGGAGGGGCAGAAGGAGAAGGAGAGAGAGAAGCCCAAGCAGGATCCATGCCTAGTGCATGAGCCTGACTCAGGGCTTCATCTCATAACCCTGAGATCATGACCTGAGTCAAAATCAAGAGTTGGAATGCTTAACCAACTGAGCCACCCAGGTGCCACAAAACTGGATGCATCTTTACAGATACGGTGTTTCCTTGGAGAATTATCTAAAATAAGTAAGAGTGAACACCAAAATGTTAGCGGTCCTAAGGACACTGGATGTACATTTGTTTTCTTAATGGACGGCACTGGAGGAGATAATGCTAAGTGAAATAAGTCAAGCAGAGAAAGACAATTATCATATGGTTTCACTCATTTATGGAACATAAGAAGTAGGAAGATCGGTAGGAGAAGAAAGGGATAAAGAAAGGGGGGTTAATCAGAAGGGGGAATGAAGCATGAGAGATTATGGACTCTGGGAAACAAACAGAGGGCTTCAGAGGGGAGGGGTTGGGGGATTGGGATAGGCTGGTGATGGGTAGTAAGGAGGGCACGTATTGCATGATGCCCTGGGTGTTATATGCAGCTGATGAATCATGGAACTTTACATCAAAAAACCAGGGATGTACTGTATGGTGACTAACATAATATAATAAAAAAAATTATTATTAAAAAAAAAAAAGAACAGCAACCTTCATTATATGACAGGAAAAATTCTTCAGTTTATATTATTTAATCCTTGAAACATTCCAGAAGAAAGATATAATCATTTCCATTTTCTAGATGAGGAAATTGAGGCTCAGAGATGTTAAGTATTTTGCCAACATAGTAAGATGTTGACAGAATTAACTGTGGAGCCAGGATTTGGACCAGGGCAGTTCATCTCCCCAAACACAGGATTCTAGGCCTTTTATCTTCTCAGCCATTAAGGAAGATAGCTTTGCCAGGCAGATATATGGGTATATTGATTTTCCTCATCTTGGCTAACCTCAGGGTAAGTGCTGGGGAAATACCTAGCTTATATGAAAAGAATCTTTTTGTCCTGGTTTTGATCTCGTTCCCTGGCAGGCTTGTTAAGATTTGTCTTACCACGTACATTTCCCTTGCCAAAGCACACGTGGTATGTTTGGACATATGGTCTTATTTTTATGATCTTTTAACCTTTACATATTTTAAATACTTCATAGTGGGGTTAATTATCTGTGGTGACCAAGATTGGCAGATGGTCTGATGGGGCCATGTTTGGAATCCCTAAGGAATGAGAGGATTGATACCCTGTGGAACATACTTTCAAAGATAAATATATAAATGTAAAGAAGAAATTTTTGATATACTCATAAAATGAACAGAGTCTCATGATATCTCATGATAAATCAATAAATTTATTCTGAGGTTATCACTCTGTGTTTGAGATTAGTCTTACTGTGCTTCCAACCATTTTTAAAATGAATAAATATTGGGTAATGTGAATTGCTTAGAAAATGACCATTTAACTATTTTTTGTCTTTGTATGTTTTGAACACAGTTGGGTTGGAAGGGTTGAAACACTGAAAACAGTAAGACTGGCTAAAGGACTTCAACTTCATTGAGCTTTAAAAATATGCCTTAGGTAACTTGATGGTGAGATTTCTAACGTCATATAATTACAAGTAACTTCAAAGCAGTTATAACTGCAAAATGTGATAGTAAACCAAGTTCTCATCCTTCTAGAAACAGTTTGACAAGGAATTTAGAATGAAATAAATAAAGGTAACAAAGCACCAAATGGAGCCAGAATGAGGAGATGTATGCTCTCCAAAGACCTGATATGAATTAAACTTTACATGGTATATGTATATTATATACTTACCACTGTTGAGTTTCAACAAACCAAGTCAGTGGACATGAGTCCGTTTTTAGAAGCAGTAAACAGGCCAGGTTCTTAGGTACAGTTTTCTGAGGTTTGGATAATGAACAAGGTTGTGTTCCTAAATCCTGGATACCTGGAAAGCTTCTTTACCTACTCTATAAACAGGAGGCAAATTTTCCCCAGAGAACATGTGGCAATGTCTGGAAAAATTTTTTTTTGTCACAACTGGGAAATGGGGTGCCTCTGGCATCTAGTAGGTAGAGGCCAGAGATGTTGTTAAACGTTCAACAATGCACCAGAGAGTCCCCCACAACAAAGAATTATCAACCTCAAATGTAGTAGAGCTGAGGTTTAGAAACCCTGCCATAAATCAAGATCACCTAAGCTGGTTTTTATATATCCCAGGCTGCTTTGTGATTGGATCTTAGAAAAGTCTCTCACACTGTGCAACTAATTTAAAAAGTCAATCTGAATACAGTGTCTAGGGCAGAATATAGTCTCCAGATTGCTTAATGACTGTCCTGAAATATGTTTCAAATCTTGCTAAATTTGTTAACTATCAACAAGGTCTTCTTTGAATAAATCTAATACATATTTTATTCCATATTTAAGAGTGAAAATACTTAATAGTTTAATATACCTTTTGCTGCCTAAAAGTTATAGTTGTATTAATTTACTTTCTGAAATTTATAACAAAACTTGCTTGAAAATCAGCAATTCTGAGTTTTGCAGAACAAGGTTTACGTGAGGAACAGGTGGAATTTAGATAAAGCTATCTCATAAAACATCATTAAAAATTTCACTACATCAAGGAAAATGCAACCACACCCTACAACATTTGTGGTTTTTGACTGCATGGTCAGAAGTTGGTAACTGGCTAATTGGCCCAAGCTTGATGTATACTCCTTAACACTGATGCTTAGACTGTGATTGTTCCATGGCAGTCAGGATTAATAGAAATGATCTCCAGATTAAACTCTGCATCAGGTTAAAAAGGAGATGCTCTTCCTCATCCCCACTCTTCATCCCTACTCCTACTCCTGTTTCTTATCTTGTTTCTCAATTATCTGATATTTCTCTTACAGAGCCAGGTACATTTCTCCTTTTTCAGTTTCTTAGCTTGTTTGGGCTGTTATAACAAAATACCAATTACTGGGCAGTTTATAAACAATAGAAATTTATTTTTCACAGTTCTGGGCTCTTAACTCTTTGTGTTTGGGCTAGAAGCCTTATCTGAGGTGTTCCACAGGCTGCTGGCTTTGTAGTATGCTGATCAGGTTCAAATCTCAGCTTTCCATTTAACTAGCTAAAGCTGGTTAATATGTTTTTCCATATTTTTATGCCACAGATTTCTCATCTATAAAGTAGAGATAATAGTACTTAACTCACAGTGTTGGGGGAATAAATGAATAAATACATGTCATTAAGGACACGTTCCTAGAACAGTACCAGAGACATAGTAATAAATGTCAGTTAGCTATTTTATCCTTATTATTGATGAGGACCACCATCTCTCTCTCTCTCTCTCTCTCTCTCTCTCTTTTAACAGTGTCTTAGATCTTTGGGTCCATTTTCACATAAGCATTTATTTTAGGAGCTGAACATCGAACTTGACTCTTCCCCTTAGCACTCCAAGAGAGATGCATTTTCTTGAATTTGAGGATAATTGAAGACAGAGTTGGACCCTAAGTTTTATTCTCAGAACAGCAAATATTTAAGAAGGACTTAGGAAGCATTTTTTTTCTCTCCAATAAGACCTATTGGTTGGATGAAAAGAAACGTGTGTTGTAGAGAAATGACTAGTATTTCAGGGGTCCTGGATCCCCTGTAACACTTCATAGAGCATGACAATAATGAAAGGAAGACTACATATAGTCAAGATGACAAGATTCTAATCTAAACTCTGTTCTCAACTAGCTGTGTGACCTTGAACAACTGAGCACAATCATACAACAGGAGGCACTGAGTTAAATAATCTGTGAAGCACCTTCTAGCATTAATATTCTATAGTTTAGGGTATATTTTCTACTTTCCATGCTTTACACTGGGTTGTAAACTATGGAGGGGGAGAAAGCACATTCGGGGAAAAAAAGAGAGAGAAATATAAGGGGAAATAAACGTAGAGGAGGAGTAGGTTATTAGGAAAGGAGTACAGTAAGAAATAGAAGGTAAAGGTAAATAGGTTCAGTCAACCAGTTGATACTTTTAAATTAAACATCCACAGTATGCTAGCCTGGGGATATGATGATGCACAAGCCCTTGTAGAATGTACAGATGATTACAGAATATGTAAACAGACAGCCACAAAGAGAACACCAGAAGCTAGCATCATCTGGAGAGTAAAGGGGGTATTCTCTGAAAAAGAGTGCTGGAGGCTGGGAGTAGAGCATTCTAGGTAGAGAAAATAGCATTTACAAAAGCTGTGAGATAGGAAAGAACCTGTATAGTAGTGAGGGATTTCATGTGTGGTTGTGACCAGGGAGAAAATGAAGTGAAAAAAGATAAGCATATCCTCTAAAAACCAACTAGTGGGTGCAGATGAAAATCATTCCATTTCATCCCCTCCCATGTCTGCTGTAGTGTGAGAGGGCCACATGTGGTTTTACCTTCCCCAACTGACTATCCATCACCCTATATAATAAGCAGTAATACAAATCCTAGCCTGCTCATCCCCAGAGAATCCCTTCCAGGTCATCTGGGGGCAAAAGAGAACACTGTGTTTTGACAGGGGGAAATTCCTCAATAGAGAAAAGAAGTAAGGAGAGAATGTTAAATATGTCTCCATATGTTTCCTCCTTGCCCTCATTCTTGCATCTCATGCAAAGTGTTCCCTATTTCCTTAGATTCTAACTTCCACCCTCTAGAAAAACTGCTCCCCCCTTTTTTTCTTTTCTTTTCCCCCTTTTGGCTCAAATCATAGTATTGAAAATGTAAAACCTGCAGTTTTGGGTATGTTACCAAAGGAAACAGTTTTACTTAAAATCTTGTTTTTGCCAAAATATTTTCAAAGTAGCTGGAGAGTTGTCAAACCACAGTGGCTCTCAGCTGTGTTTCCTTCTAGCATTTCCCCAGGTTCTCCCAGCACAGCACTCAGTAACTGGATACTATTTGAAGAAGAGGGGGAAAATGCTGCACGAGACAGTTTGTAGGTTTAGGAATTATACTCTGGGTGCTGAAGGCCAGAGGAGCAGAGGTGCTCAGCTGCCAAACTCCAGGGCTGCGTGACTGTGTGTCATTCCTGGATGTAGCTTTCAGCAAGGACACCTAGAGGAAACCATGCTGGTAACCATCAATATTTAGACTTGTCATTCCAAAGTCTTTAGATTGTTTTCTTCTTTAGTCATGTGGCTTTACCAAAAGAATCTATTCTGATAAACAAAATATTACTGAACACATCTTAAGCTGACATGCATTTTGTCCTTGCAGGTACTGACAGTCTTCCCCCGTCCCTATCCATCTCTTCTAATTCTAGCTAGCACTTGTGTGTTTTATGTACCAGTAGCATTATTTAACAGTAAGCAATCAGCCTTTGTTCTCCTCTAACAACTTTATTCCAAGACCCCAGAGGAGATACAAACTCATTATTTAAGGACTTCTAGAAGCAAAGGCAGTAGTTACCATGTCTACTTAACTTATCTAGAAACTGAAGTTCAGAAAAGTAACATGACTTATTCTAAGGACAAGTCAAAGCTGTTTTTTCTTTGTAATATGCTTCTAATCCATTTGATTACAAGATGGAATAAAATAGAGCAAAATGAAATTATAATAATTTTAATGACTATGTAGAAATTATAATTATCAATAATCACTAATTGGCAACAGATTAGACCTCAGGGTTTAAGTGCTATTACTCTAATCTATTTTTACTAGAGCTACCATTATATCATTAGGGTCCTGGCAGAAAACAGATGGCATACTCTAAAGCAGTAAAAGAACGGAGTTAAATAGAGTGGACAGAATCAAGGGAATCAACAAGAGGTGGTAAAGCATTCGGGACTGGTAATAGTGAGAAGCAGTTGTCAGACCATCACTCCTAGGTCTAGAGGGCCAGGGAAGGAGCAGTGCCCAGAGCCTGGTAAAACCATTTAGAATACCAGAGGGGCTGCCTGACATGGACATGAGCTGGGGGACTTCCCCAAACCCATGACCTTGCTTTTCTCCTCTCTGCTCTCCTACAAGTGACTCCCATTGGCCAAAACCAATAAGAAGCATGGGCGATGCTATCTGGAGTGCTTGGATTTCTTTTCTTTATATACTATTTATATGCTGGTGACTGCCAGGTTTTTATTTGGACTCTTTTAAATCTAAGTTCAATGAACTGAATTTCAGTTTCTACTAGGTATCTCCTAACTGAGCACCTGAGCTCCTGTCCCCCCACCCATTTCTGTTCCTCCTACAGTCTTCCCCATATCAGCTGTTACTTGTTTCTTACCAGTTGCAGCTCAAAAATCTTGGTGATATCCCTAACTCCCTTCTTTCTCATGACCAACATCCTGACCTTCAGCAAATCTTAAGACCTTCCTTCAGCATCTATCTGGAATCCTACGACTTCCTACTGTTTTAATACCACCACCACAGTCTGAGTCTTAACCATCATTTGCCTGGAATATTACACTGGATTTGCTGCTTCCACCCTTACTCTCTTCATTTCTACACAGAAATGAAAGTGAACATTTGAAAAATATAAATTACACCATGTCAGGTTTCTATTCAGAATGTCTAATAGCCTCCTATTTCACTCAAACTAGAGAAAGTCAAATTCTTAAAATGGCCTACAAGATCTGCCCATCCACTCTCTTAATTCTTTGGCATCATTTCTTACCACCTCCTCTTTTATCCATTCTGCTAACATCAAACTCTGTACCATGCCTAAAACAAACTGGGTACACTTTTACCTCTAAACAGTATTTGCACTTGCTGTTTACTCTTCCTGGTACACTCTTCCTCCAAATATCTGCACAGCTCAGTCCCAATCTTCAAATGTCACCTTCTCAATAAGGCCTTTCCTGTCTACCTTCTAGTAAATTGCAATCTCCCCCACCCTAGAATTCTCAACCCACTTCTCTATTTCACTTTTCTCCATAGCACTTATGACCATATGACACATTTTACATTTAGTTTAGTCTTCTCCTGCTTATACCACCATCCCCACTATAATAAAAGATCTATCATGCTCACAGGACTATGAAGAGACATAAGCAATTGTCAAAGGTAGAAAGAAGTCTACTTTTTTTTGTCTTCTTCATAGTACTTGACTTGATAGTACTTGGGAGGGATATATAAATGTTCCCTAGCTTGAACCAGAGAGTTTTAAATATATTCAGAGTAGCCTAGTGCCAAGGGGTTTAAATTTGAAATCAAGGAAACATTTGAGCCCTTTCTGTAGAAATGAGTTACAGGGATTCTAGAGATGTCCCTGGAAGCTGGGAGAACCAAAGAGAGGCCTCTTTCATAAAAATATTATCAGTAGATTATCTGAAATTGCTCAGGGCCAGAGCTTATCCCAAGAACAAAGTATACACTACAGCTTGCTGAAATCTGAGCCAATGTCACAGGTTAGGTTTCAAGAACTATGAGTAAAGGAGACAGACTTCATAGCAGAAGCCACGGACGATTCAATATGTTCTATCTAGTCTTGGCAAATGGTCAGTCAAAAAAACTCCCAGGCTATATTTTTCAGCCTCATTTTAAATATTTTAATGTATAAGGTCTTAAAAAGTAGTAGAGTATATAAGGCCTCACATAACCTGGAGACCAAAACCAATAAAATGATAAAGTTGTTGAAAAGTAGTTCTGACTTTTTCTCCACTACTGTGTTAAAGAAATATCAGTAAGTTGATATTTGCTGAATAAATACAAATACAAATAAATAAATAAATATCAGTAAGTTGATATTTGCTGATATTTGTTCAATTTCAGCAGAATGGAAAACCTGGGAAGCAATTAATTACCACTGGGGGTTTTCTTTATGTAAAGAATAGAATTAAGCATTAGCCAAGTAACATGACTTCAGGGGCTCAAGAGGCCTCAACATGAAAAGAAATCCTTTCTATAAGCTTGCTGATTCCTCAAGTCCTATATTCCACAATCTAACTCTTTTACTTAAGGATTTAATCCCGGTTAAATGTAACTACTCCCTGGTTGAGGTCCCTCACCAGTTATTTATTCCTCAGAGTAAAAAAATAATTGAGACAGGTTTTGCCAAAGGGAATAATGGTGGGATACAAGGATCTTGAGAAGCCTGTCATCCAAGAAACAAAGGATTAAGAGACTCAGACAATTAACTTCACCTATCTCATAGTTTTGCCTGGATTCAACATCACTACATCTGTTTTAAAGATGCCTAATCTCCAAGATGAAATGTCTTTTTGGGTAAGTTGTCATTTCAGAGACTGAGGTAAGCTTTCATGTATATATTTATCTGGACATAGGGATAGGGAATGGTAGGAGAGTGGTGCCATCAGATGTGTGGATTACACAGTCCTCTCTTTATTCCCTATCTGACCCTCATACCTCTCATCTGTCTCTGTAATTTATTCAGCACAATCAATGAGACCACTAGAAATTTAGTCATGGAAAAAACTGACAGTAATGACTAAAATCCATTCAGTACCCCAATACACGAGTGGATTTCAATTACTCAGTCTCTCTTTCCAATTATTCAAATTACCACACTGGAAGACACTCACATTAAGGTTTGTGTTCATTATGCTCATCTTCCTAGCAGTTTTCCCCTAAGAAATCCAGGTTTGCTTGATCAATATGAGATACTGAATTATATTAAAGGACTTATTGGAAAGACAACAGAGTCAATGTAGGATTACAGAAGCTTCCACCCTAAACCATTAATGAATATAAATAACAGGAACAAAGAAAACAGAAATAGTACTCTAACAAGAAAAATAGTACTCTAACAAGAATAGTACTCTAACATGAATTCTAAATTTTATAGAGTATCTTTGAATAATGGAGATTTTGAGAAGAATGCAACATTTCCCTACCGACTACCTCCCCCTCCAAATATAACACACACACACACACACACACACACACACACACACACACACATACACACTGAGAAAAAGAGAAAACAAGCAGAGCTGTATTATGGGGAGGAAAGTGAGTGGACAAATTCCTGAAAAGTCTCTTGATGGCCCAGGGGAAAGAACTGAAAGGTAGGTGAATGAGAAGCTAAATTACTAAAAAAAGTCAGAATTTAATTTTTTTTCTGGCTAGAGCAACATGAGAGAAATACCTCAGGAAGAATTGTCCAGAATGAACTGTCTATAATAAATACAAGTTTGGCAAAATAAAAGATGAGAATAAAAGGAAAATACCACTCCTCAAACCACTGGATACTTTTCCATAGTAGCTAAAAAGCATCACATTAATTTGTTGGAAGAACTTCTGAATTTTGAGTTTTTCCCCAAAATAACCACAACTGTGGGCAGGGAAGAAAAATGGATGGGGAATGGTGAGTTAAGTAGTGGTGTTTTCAGATAGCCAAAGACTTAATGAAGCTAAACTGAAGGACTCACTCTAAAAATGGGGTGATAGTCCAATACCATCATGGATCTGGAGGTGCCCCCCAAAGAGTAAAATCTGGCAAAAGATGTTTAACAAACTTCTAAGTTTGTTAGCAAACTTAGAGATTAAAGACAAACTATGTCATTTGAATCATGGCACACCTCTAGCTCTTTTCTCTCACCTCAACCCTACCACTCTCCTTCTCTAGGTAAATTTAAAGCCAAATATAGAATTGAGGCAAAGGTTGAAGGAGATTACAAAAAAGACCAGATAAAGTAGAAAGTTGGCAAGGAGAAACTATCCATATATTTGGGAAAATAGATGGAAAAGTGAAAAAGAGCCATTATATCAAAACAAAACAGAAACACAAAACAAAATAAAAACAAACAAACAAACAAAATGTAAGCACATATTTTGCAACCCAGAAAAATAATTCACTCTGGATGAAGACACCAGTAATAAAAAAAATCTTTATGAATTAAATAAAATTAAAGAAAAGATGAAATTTTTGGAAGAAGAAACCCTTGGTGAAATAATGACAACAAAATAAGGTAAAAATGAGACTGGAGAATGAACTGGAGGCAAAATTATATTAAAACCAATTAATTATTTATTAATAGCAATTAATGAATGAGAACAGCAAAAGACCAAAGCTGATGAAGAGCTCTAGAAAATGTTACAGAATGCAGTTAAAATAGACAAAATGATAAAAGGAAGCAAAGAGGAGCTATGGTGATAGACAACAGAGACCAATTATATATAAATAAGTTGGTGTCCTTGAGGTAGAGTGTACAGAAATAATGGAACAGAGAAAAAATTTCAAAGATAAAATGAAAGAACTGAATTTGCCATTTGCAAGTGCAGTATACTGTTCTAGGATAATTTCACAGAAAACGATCACTACTGAGACATATTCTACTGAAAAGATTGGACTTAAAGTATTAAAAAAAATCCAACTTCCAGTTTTAGCTCCACAAGTAAAGAGCTTAAAAGTCATCACTCCTGTTCTTACAACAAGAAAATGGTTGAGCGAACTGCATATCAATGACACTCCTTGAGCCTATTAGAGAAAGAAGTCACAGGGCAAACTACTAACCACACCCTCTGCAGCAACAGGCAAGTACAGAGGACCCCAGCTGAGATCAGTTTACCTGAACAGAGACTGCTAAAGTCACAAACTGGTAGTGACGAGGGAGCAGAAGACTAGCTAAGGACAAAGCACAAGCTGGGTGGGATACATGACATTCCTCTAGGAAACTTCCAACTATCTTAAGGTTAATGCCTTGCTAGAAGGAAAAACAACCTTAACTTGACAATGGCAAGGCCTCTGTATCCTGTGACTCTTTAACATATGAAAATCCTTTTGAAACTTCCCTTTTCCTTAGCTCCCCTAACTCCCAAGTATATAATCAGCCACCCCTCATAACCTTGGGGCAGCAGCTCTTGCTGCCCACAGGTCCTGTCCCTGTGCTTTAATGAAACCACCGTTTTGCACCAAAGACGTCTCAAGGATTCTTTCTTGGTTGTCAGTTCTGGACCTTACCCTACCAAACCTCACCTATATACCAAACCATAATCAGTAGGAACACTTAAGCGGTAATTCTGATGAACTGCTGACTCCTTAGTGTGGACTAGCATGAATGAAAAATTCCTGGGGGGTCACAGTCTAAGGGGGAACCTGCCTTTCATGGCTTTTACTTCAGGAATCCCACCAATTCTCAGGTGAAGAACAATAAAAATCCCCTAGTATTTCTGGCAGTGGGAGGTGAAAAGTAACCATTTTGAAACATACTCAGACCATTCTCCATAAAAAGGCCTATTCTTCAAAACAAAAGATTACCATAGCCTTATTTCACTTGGGGGAGGGGCGGGGGAAGGGCAATTATCCAACTCCAGCCCCCTCTAGACTTCCAGACTCACCTAAGAGGAAAAAACCAAGAAACACTTGTGAAGGTCACAACCCAGGGATATAAACTTATGAAAAGCCAGATTTAATCACAGTATTATAGAACTTTACCCCCAGATTTTTGCATAACATTGACAGGGCTCCAGTATGATAACAGTGGATTATAGATGAAAGAGCTGCAAATAGCAAACTTTATTCATAAAAGGGATTCTTAGGGAAACCCAAAGATAACAGGAGAGACAAAAGCAAGGACAGCAGAGGAAATCGAAGGTTCTGGCATCTACACCTAGAACAAACATTAGACACAATCCAATTCCCAACCAGATTAATATAAAGCCTCACACTAAAGGCATATTTACCTCAGTTTCTATCACCTGATACATCATGTCCAGCTTTCAACAACAACAAAAATCACAAGTTATGATAACAGGCAAGAAAAAAAAAAACAGTCTGAAGAGACAAAGCAAGCAAGGGGTAAAATCTCCAAGAAGACATAATGTTTAACCAGTGTGTACAGAACAATAGAGCATAAAAATACACAAGGCAAAAACTAACAGACCTCTAGGAGAAATAGACAAACCCACTATTATAGTTGGAAACTTCAACACCCCTCTTTTAGAAATGGATACATCAAGCAGGAAGAAAATCAGTAAGGAAAGAGCCGACTGTTAGAGCACCATCAATCAACTGGATTTAACTGACATTTACAGAATCTTCCAACCAACAACAGAAGAATACATATCCTTCTTAAGCTCACATGGAACATTCACCAAGATAGACCACACTCTGGGACATAAAAGAAATCTTAAAAAACAGAACTCCTACAAAGTGTTTTCAGACTGCAGTGGAATTAAACTAGAAATCAATAACAAGATAAGATAGCTATAAAGAAAGATAGCTGTAAATCCCCCAAGTATTTGAGGATTAAGCAACAAACTTTTAAGTAACACCTGGATCAATGAAGAAGTCTCAAGAAAACCTAAAACTGGAGTAGCTGCATTACCTCTCTTAACACACACACACACACACACACACACACACACACACACACACACACCCCTAAACACACACACACAGTCCTAGTGGTTCTGCTTCCCTGATTAACCCCGAATGTTACAGAATTTAGTATGAAAAGGAGTTCTTAAAGAATGTAATCTTAAACATGAGCTCCTAAATTGATTCTGGGGTTTTTGGTTCTCTGATCTGGTTAGATTTAAAGGCATTAATGAATATTTCTAGCAGTAAAGGCAATACTGGTAGTTGATGGCATGCAGTGGCAAAACAGTTACTCAAATTATTACCTGGAGACGTCTATAATAATGTGCCTATAGAAGGCAAGGCTTTGGGTTACAAAATATTTTCTGCCACAGAAAAAGTTAGTGAAAATAAGTATAATGGAGTTGGTTGATTGCTTCTAAGTGTGCTGGAAAATTTAAGGAAAGACAATCATGAAAGCAAGGCTTTAAATTCCCAGCTCAAAATACTGCTTCTATGATGACTCTGAAAGAAACTCCTATATCCTGTAGTTGCAAGGCTGATATTTCTGAAAACCAAACCCAAAGTCCAATCCTATGTGTAGCTGAATTACAAAACAAATTGAATTCTCAAACTCATAGAGTCTCGTTTGTTAAAGTTAAGATGCTGATTGGGAAGAAGTGGGATTCTGAAAATCATTATGGGATGGTTGGGCAGATTCTAATAAAGCTGGGGTCTCTGAATACCTAAATTCCTTCAAACTATCTTTTCCAGTAGAAGCAGCCCTACCACTCTGGCCACACTGACTCAAATGACACTATTCCTGGAGACCAAAACATCATTGTGCTCCTATCAGATGACCCATGGAGTTTTGGCTCAGGTCTACTGTACAGTGAATGAGCCCAGTGGGTCCCTGGATTCACATGTGGTTATTTCCTAAGTTTTGGGATGCATAATGGGAAGAACATTACTCAACCATTGGCAGAGGAGCCACAGTGGTTCCTTGACCCATGGAATAGAGCTTTTAAGGTAGAAAAAGTCAAATGTAAACCATTAGAACTGCTTCCATCTATGAAAACAGTCAACTCTTGGGGCATCTGGGCAGCTCAGTCGCTTAAGCATCTGACTTTGGCTCAGTCATGATCTCAGGGCCCTGGGATAGATCCCTACACTGGGTTCCGTGCTAAGCAGGGAGAGTTTGCTTCTCCCTCTCCCTCTGCCCCTCCCCCCACTCATGCGCTCTCTCTCTTTCTCTCTCTCCCTCCCTTGAATGAATTTAAAAAATAGTTTGAAAATAGTAAATCCAAAGCAATACTATGTTCCTGGAGGATTACAGAGATTAGTGCCCACCACATCTCTCTTCAAATTGACTAGCTGGCCTGTGCAGAACACAGATAGATCTTGAGAATGACAGACAACTTATAATTATCATAATTTTAATCAGGTAATAACTCCAATTACAGCAAAGAAAACTGCGTCATTTGCTCACCCAGAATCACCCAAATTCAGATATCATATGGTTGGCAACTGGTTCTAATTCTCACTCTCACATGGGGGTAGTTCTCATCTTATGGTGGGGGGTGGGGCATAGAGTGGAGGGTCAGGCAGGTATATGGCAGGAAACCCTGTGTCTAAAGACACACAGAAACACAATGTGAGTCCCTATGTCCTCATAATTCTTGTGGGCCAATATTCCCAGATCTGGCTAACAAAAGAGATACCAAAAAACTAAGAAATTTGGAATCACTGCTGGCTATGCTGTAAATTCCAGCCAGTCATCAGATTCAGAATTTTCTTCACTGATATTTAAGTGAGAATGGCAACTGCCATCTCATATGGATTTGGATTTCATATGTGGACATTAGAACTCCCAACTGGCCACCTATATAGACCTGCCTCATTAACCTCACAATAGTATCTCACACATTGTATACAGTTGAAATTCTTGAACCCATTTGTTGTGCTGTGGCAAAGTGTAGCTAATAAATATAATTCCAAAAAAGTTATTTATAAAATTGATCCAAAAATCAATGGTTCTTCTATGCTTAAACAATTACAAAAAATATAATGGAAATATGCCTTTCACAATTGCAACTACAGAGAGAAAATACCCAGTAATAAATTTCTTCTATAAGAAGAAAATTAAAATGCTTCATAGGGTGCCTGGGTGGCTCAGTCAATTAAGTGTCCCACTCTTCATTTTGGCTCAGGTCATGATCTCAAGGTCATGAGATTGAGCCCAATGTCTGGCTCTGCACTTAGCAGGGAGTCTGCCTGATATTCTCTCCCTCTCCTTCTGCCCCTCTCCCCACTCTCATGCATGCTTTCTCTCTCTCTCTCTCTAAAATAAGTAAATCTTAGAAAAAAGAAAATTAAAATGTTTCAGTTTTCTTCTTCAATTAGTAAAAATATGTGTCTTGTTTAAGAAAGGTCTAGATGTTGTGAAGATGTCAATTCACATAAATTAATCTATAAATTTAATAGCTGCTGAGTAAAATACTAATAAATGCCTTGGGATTTTATTGTATTTTGTACATGGGGTGGGGGGATTTGACAAAATGATTCAAAACCCAGATATCAGTTAAGAGTTTCCTCAACTAGTGAGATATTTTTAGGATTGCCTCCACCTGTTAATTTCATAATCTAACAAAGTCCTAAACCCTTCCTAAGATTTCTGTAAATCTCTGGGATCTATATATCCCATGATCTTTTTGTTTGGGGGCCCTATATCTTTGAGTAGGTTTTTTTTTTTTTCCCCTACAGCACACTGATCTCACTTTGATACTCAGCTCCTATTTAGTTTCTGCAACTGAACTAGTCTCTTCAAGAAGTGGTATATTCAGAAGACTTAAACTAAAATCAGAAGAACGGCATGCAGAAGAAGGACTTACATCCCACCAATGTAAATGCTTTATATTCAATCCCTCTCAGATTGAATTTTCCCTTCCAAAGTCCATGATCTTCTTCTGTGTCATACAGTGGTAACCTTCTTTTCTGATGTCTTGGTGTCCGCAGTGACTTCGGTACCTCTTAGGAAATATATTAAGGTATTTCCTTCAAAGCACTGAATATCTCTTAAATAAAAATTCTGTATATAAAAATCTTACATTATTATGGATTGTTCAATACAAATCAAAAAAATCTGGGGGAAAAAAAGGATAATGGGCCTGCTCTTACCTGATACAAAGCTGGTAAGTGTATGTTAATTAGAAAAGAATAGCACTGGCACAGAGAAAACTCATAGTGAGGGGACTAAAATGCAAGAATCTAGATATGAAGAATCTATTGGGATTGATGATACCATAATGGGGAGTTTGGCAGACACCACCAGTTTGCCCCTAATAGTCTTTTGTCGACTTTTCCCATAGTTCTATCATAGTGGGCACATGCATGCTCAAAATGAAGAATACTTTTTCCAGCATCTTTTGCAGAATGTGTATCTAAGAGAATAATATTTGGTCAACGAATTTAAGCTGAAGTGTTATATAGCAGCTTTTGGGAAACTGCCTTAAAAAATAATTAATCTCTATACGCTTTCTTGTTTTCTTCTTCATCCTATCCTTCATCCTGCTGCTTAGCATACAAATGAAACCAATGTGAACCAAAAAGCACCACATTTTGACTCCCATTTGATTTGGACCCCAAAGCCCCACATTTTAGAGGTAGTAGGTCAGTGAGATAGCGTGTGCCTCTGAGGATTTAATTGAGCAGAGCCACTCTATAAAGTCCAGAATATAGGCCTCTACTGTAAAGGAGAAATACACTTTTTCTTGTGCATGTCAATTTTATTTTTAGTATCTAACTCAATAGGTAAACCTAATCCTGATTCAGATGATGAGTCTGATCAGTGGGTAGAAAGATGGATTATCCAGTAAGCAGTATTAGAGAAACCAACTATGTATATAGGAAAAACTCTTGCTACTTCACTTTTCAAAGTCTTTCTAAGTAGAATGGGAAACAAAAAATTCATAAAGGAAAATAATCAATTTGAATACATATGTTTAAAAAATTATAGATTTCTGTATGGAAATATACATAGACATTCTACAAGTAAAATAAAGAATGGATAAAAATATTTTCAATATAAATGACAATAGACTAATTGTACAAGGACAATGGACTAATGTACAAGGAAAGATGAGCAATTTAATTAGATAATAAAGGATATGAACAGAGAATCTGTAATAAAAAATCTATAACCATTTAAAAAAGTGTTTATTTTCATTCATAATGAAATAAATAAAAAAATTAAAGATACCCAACAGAGAAAAAGATTAAAAATATAAGTATAAAAATATATTTAAAAATGTATAAATATAAAATAAATAGTAATGTGAGGGATCTATCATAATTGTAGTATATGTTACAAAAGGAGGGGGAAAGGGATCTAAAAAAATGTTAAAAAAATAATGGCCCCAAATTTGCCACATTTGATGAAAGCTATAAACTTGTATATCTAAAAGTTCCAGGCAGGATAAACAAAAAGAAAACCATATCAAAGCAAATCACAAATTGCTGTAAACAGGCACTGAAATGAAAAATTTTAAAGCAACTGAAGAAAAAAAAGACCAAAAAAGGAACAAAGAGAATATAGACAGGAACAAAGATAAGGATTCATAGAATGCTTGCTTCAACTATGTAAGCCAAAGTAAAATAAGAAGATTCTTTTAAGTGTTCAAAGAAAAAAAATCTATCCACATGGAATTCTATGCAAAAATATCCCTCTAAAATGAAAAATAATAACTCTTTCAAACCTAAAGGAAAAAGCAGTACCAGTAAATTCATTATCAGAGGACTTCCACCATTTGAAATGTTAAAAGATATTCTTCAAGTAGAAGGAAAATGACACCAAATAGAACTATATCTACGTGAAGGAATGAACAGTGCCACAAATAGTAAAAATGTGGGTAAGAAATTGATATTTAGCATTTAAAATTATCTTTAAAAGATAATTGTTTCAAGCAAAAATAATGACTTATTGAGATTTGGTAACACATAGAAGCAGAATAGATGACAACAAGAGCAAAGGGATGGGGGGATATACATGTAGTGTTGTGAGGTTCTTATACATATTTGGTACAATGTTATTTGATGGTAGAATGTGATAGGTAAATTAAAAAACCATATTGTAAAACCTATAGAAGCCACTAAAAATGAATAAGCCAGTAGTAGAGATAAAACTGAATTCTAGAAAATACTTAAATTTTTAAAAAGGCAGGAAAAGGGCAAAAATTGGGAAAAAACAGAAAATAAAAAGAAAGATGGTAGTTCTAAACTCAACAACCTTGATGATTACATTAAAATGATATGGCCTAAATACTCCAAGTAAAGGGCAGTGGTTGTCCTCATGGATAAAACGGCTGATAAAACAGCAAGATTCTACCATATCTGTCTATAAGTAAACCACTTCTAACATAAGGTCACAGATAGATTTAAAGTAAAATGATGGATATATAGATGCCATGATAACTAGTAGAAAGAAAGCTGCAGTGGCTATTTTATCATTAGACAAAATAGATTTCAAATAAGGTATATTATCAGAGATAAAAAGATATGTTTCAAAATGACAAATAGGTTAATTAAAAATGGGCCAGGAAAGGTAGTAATTCTAAATGTGTACATCCCTATAACAAAGCTTCAAAATTCATGAGGTAAAAAATGATAAACCTGAAAGGAGAAATAAGACAGGTCTACACTTACAGCTGCAGGTTTCAACTCTCTTTTCTCAGCAATTATTCAAACATACATACACGAAATGTGTAAGATTATAAAGATGTGAACAACATTATCAACCATCTTGACCTATTTCATACTTATAGACATTCTATAGAATAACAATAGTTTTATGTTCTTGTGGTCCATAATCTGGGCCATAAAACAAGTCTCAACAAATTTTAAAAGACTGAAATCAAGCCAAGCAAAGTCTCTGACAATAAGAAAATTAAATTAGAAATCAATAATGAAAAGATACTTGGAAAAAGCTTTTTGAAGGAATCAGCATAGTCAATAAGGCACTTAGAGAAAACATTTCCATTAAAGTGTGAGGCAGATAAAAGAACAATAAAGTCAATTCAAGAGGATCTAAAAATGTTTTGAGCAATTCATACTGTTCCTAATCAGGAAGCATGTAATATTTCCCTACACACTTTTATTTATATTTTCCCATTGAGTAAATGAACCCGCTCGGCCAATTTAAGGAAAAGATTTGTCTGTCATATAAATGGGTGTTATATGTAACTAATGAAATCACTACATCAAAAACTAGTGATGTACTATATGTTGTCTAATTGAACTTAATAAAAAAACTGTATTATTTTGAAAGACGGGAATTTGTAGAATTCCATTCATTTCGGCAGAAAAACAACTATTTAGGGGAATGGAAGGGGGTAAGGGAATGAGGATGATCTTTTCCTCATGTGTACTTCAGTAAAAGATAAATATTATAGGGGTGCCTAGGTGGGTCAGTCAGTTAAGCATCTGACTCTTGATTTCACCTCAGGTCGTGATCTCAGGGTTGTGAGATGGAGCCCTATGTTGGGCTCTCAGCTGGGTGTGGAGCTGGCTTGGGATTCTCTCTCTCCCTCTCCCTCTGCGCCTCCCCACCTCTAAAAAAAAAAAAAAGATAAATATTAAATCATTAAAGGAGAAATACCAAGAATTCCATCTTGGAGTAGGTAACCACTGAAAGTTCAGATGCTAGAATCTCTTGTGGGCTTCATTACAGAAACAACTACACCAGAAACTCAGTTTGAAAATGTGACGTTGCAATTATACAACTAAAATGGGTCAAGTCAGTCTCTGGAGGACTTATTTTCCCAATCTGGTTTAATACTATGGTGAGCAGTCCATTACATCAGAGCTCAACACTGAGTTCTTAGGCAAAATTTAGAGGTAGCTTACTTCATCTTTGGAACCTTCTCATCTCTACCTTTTAGTGTCTCTCTCTTCCTTGCAAGAAATTTAGTTCATGTTTATCAGTTCAGCATCTTGCTCTTAGAAAATCTAAAACATTTATAGAGAATATTCCTATGGTAGTGGGAACCAAGTGAGGATAGATTTATATACCAGCAAGTTAAAGAGGCTGTGAGATCAACAGAAACCTAACCTTTCCTGTACAACTTTTTATGTTTCATATCTAATTGATTTTAAGTTTACCTCTTTCTTCTGTGACTTAAGAAATTGTACACTCTGAAAATACTGATATGGACAAGTACAATCCTTAATTATTACTGAATAGAAAACGAGAAATTTAGAGTACATTAGTCTTAGCAGTCTGGATAGTGATGAACCCCTGAGTTCCTAATTATATAAGGTCAAAGAGTTCCACTGGTTAAGAATACAGAGCCTCCAGACAGCAAACTCAGCAGGGAATATATACCTCAAGCTCCTTGAAGGTTTGTTCAATTTTTTAAAAGACTTTATTTTCTTAGAGCAGTTTTAGGTTTACAACTGAGAGGGAGGTACTGAGACTTCTCATATACTTGGTGCCCACACAAATGCACAGTTTTCCCCATTATCACTCACCAGAATGGAACTTTTTTTCCCCCAAGAATGAATCTACATTGACATATCATAATCAGCTAAAGTCCATAGTTTACCTTAGGATTCTGTCTTGATGCTGTACACCCTATGGATTTGGACAAATGTATAATGAAATACATGCATCATTATAATATCATAACAGAGTATTTTCACTGCTCCAAAAATCCTCTGTGCTCTGGCAACCAGTAATCTTTTTACTATCTCCATAGTTTAGCCTTTTCTAAAATGTAATATAGTTGGAATCATACAGTATATAGCCTTTTCAGATTGGTTTCTTTCACTTAGTAATGTGCATTTAACTTTTCTTTGTGTCTTTTCTATGGCTTGATAGCTTATTTATTTTTAGTGCTGAATAATATTTCATTGTATGTACTACAGTTTATCCATTCCCGCACTGAAAAACATCTTGGTTGTTTCCAAGCTTCGGCAATTATGAACAAAGCTGCTATAAACAGCTGTGTGTAGGTTTTTGTATGGACATAAGCTTTCAACTCCTTTAGGTAAATACTAAGAAGTGCATTTGCTGCATCATATAGTAAGAATTTCTCATTTTGTAAAAAAACAAAACAAAACAAAAAAACAACCACCAAACTGTCTTTGAAAATGGCTATACTATTTTGCACTCCCACCAGCAAAGTATGAGCGTTCCTGTTGCTCCCCATCCTTACCAGTATTTAGTTTTGTCAGTGTTTCAGATTTTGGCCATTCTAATAGGCATATAGTGGTATCTCATCATCGTTTTATTTTTATTTTATTTTATTTTTTAAAGATTTTATTTATTTGACAGAGATAGAGACAGCCAGCGAGAGAGGGAACACAAGCAGGGGGAGTGGGAGAGGAAGAAGCAGGCTTACAGTGGAGGAGCCTGATGTGGGGCTCAATCCCATAACGCCGGGATCACGCCCTGAGCCGAAGGCAGACGCTTAACCGCTGTGCCACCCAGGCGCCCCTCATCATCGTTTTAATGTATATTTCCCTGATGACATACTATGTAGAGCTGTTTTATTTTTTCAAACATATCTGATCAAATATTAATGATCAACCATTATAATAACAATAAAAAAGGACTCCCATTTGGCACATGGATTTAATGTGTGGACATGGTCAAAGAGTAAAGAATATCTGTGTATTTGTCATTTTGATAATTATAAGTTTGAGGAATTATACCTTCTAGTGAATACAGGCATGACTGTAAGTCTTAGTTTATACCTTTAGTTCCAGCATCCCTTCTGGTTTAGCATTTCAGATTTCTAATCTCTTAATGAAGCATTATCATTAATACTTGCATTTAAGTAAGCTTCTCATACAGAGAAATGTCAATTTATGAGCTTAACAATGTCAAATTTAATACCCAAAAATGTAGTTTTGAAGACTTGATCAAACCAATTTTATGAAAGAGGTTTTTTTTTTTTTAAATAAGGCCATATTAAAACATACTCTTCAAAAAAAGTCAGAGACACAGTATAGAGATGGATATGGTTAAGAAACAGATTAAAGTATATTAACTGAATTGAGGATAATTATTCTGTTCATGTAATTTTTGATGTTCAGGCAATCAATAGAAAGTTTTTAAAATTTTTGCTTTAATACCCATGGATATGTTATTTTCACCTCTTGGAGCTAGAACTTTGATTTTGGATATAGTCTGGGAATAGAACCATTTTGTAGTTCTACCAATTGTGTAAAATTTATTTTTCAGTCAACAAACATTTCAAAAATTATAGAATTTTAATAATATTAGCAACTCCTTTTACTTTCAAGTGTATCTTGGCTTGGGAGATAAATTATAAAGTCACTCTAGTAATGATCAATTTAATTTAAACTATACAGGAATGAGGTGGTGAAGTACTTGTTTTTATGCTTTCAAAAAAGAAAACTAGAAGTTCAGAAACCAGCAGTAAGTTAAAAAATATTATAATAAAAAATAAGAGAAAAATGTTTATAACTGTCATCTAAATGTAACCATTCTTCTGAAAGAAATGAGATTCTTCTGATAGTAAAAATGTCTGCATATTTCTAAAAACACGTATCTAGTAGATCCAACAGTATCTTACTGTGTAAGCTGTCCAAAGTACTGCATGTAGGAATTTTAAACTTATACATGTCTGCATTTTGATGTGAGAGTATTCCTTTACTAAGTGTAACACAAGAGGTATTAAAATCCAATAGCTCTCGCTGTGCAACATGTTCAGATCATGCTGGCTCCTGGAGAACAAGGGAGATGGATGGTGTGCTCTGAGGTCCCTCAAAAATCTGACTGGAGGCCTAGGTTTTAGGTTCTAGATAGAGCTAGAACTTTCTTCTGCATTCAGTTTCTATTTGCATGTTATTTCCACTTCTGAAGCTTCAAGTAAGGAGCTTATAAGTCTATAAGTTAATTTAGGATTTTTTTCCCTAACAATATAGTTCTATTCAATTTTGTCCTGTAGTTTCATGTTTATTTCAACCTGGTAAAACTCAGGTAGGTTAAAAGTAGTCGGTCAGTTTAAAAGAAATGAGAGCTTCCTACAGCTTTGGAAAAACGCAACACAGTCAATTCTAATGATATTCTAAACCTGATATGTTGGCTATTTTCCATTTGCTATCAAACTCCTTCCCCTCATTTCTCAGCTTTTCTGCCTTGTTTTGGGGTGGGAGGCTGACCTCTACGGAGTAGTTAACCAAGGTCCTTTATTTCTGGGCTTTCTTTTAGGTTGTGCCAATGAGCAGCACCAGTAGGAGATTGGAGAAAGGCTGAGATATTCATTCCCCTTGTTCTGTCCCTGTTGTACTACAGTTCTGGTAGTTGCTCAGCCCCTAAGGCCACAATTCCTCTCAGATAGCCTTTTCCTACAGTTTTAGTTCTCATCAGCCTTTGTTAGTAGAACTGTCCTCTGTTGTTGCCTCTTGAGGCCTTGTAGTGACAATGATTTCTTGTTAATAGTCCCCATGTACTTCAATCACACCTTTCTGGTTGCCCTGGCCCTGCTTACACCTCTGTAAATAATCTCTTCCAAAATTTGTTCAATTCAACCCCTTTGACTATGTCATTTGTTTCCTGTAGAACTCTGACTGGTAGGCCTGGTATCACCAAAATGAACGTCTCTGAATTTAACTTCTAATTCCACACTGCTTCTACATTGCTCTTAGAAGTATGAAGTACTGGTTTGTTCAGGGGTTTGTTCTGGAATCACCAGCAAGTGAAAATTAAATTTCATTAAAAATGGGCAAAGTAACATGATTTAACCTGCCTTCTAGATATTTCTGAAAGCACAAGAAATAGGGGGTATTCTCAATCTATACTACAACACTGCCACTTAATAATGAAGATTCTAGAAAATTTAGTTTAGGAAAACTTCTCACTCATTGAACCACAAGTGCTGCTTTAAGCAGAAATTGTGAGTTGCCATAGGTTTTCACTAAATTAAAAATTTGAAGGCAACAATCCCGAGAGACATCCAGACTGAACCACCTTCATAAAGTTGATTAAAATATTTACCATTATGCCAGGCTACTCTGTGGCAGTTCCAGTGATGACAAGGCATTTTGCTCTCATCCCTTCATTGGGAAAAAACAAATGTAACCCAGATGTCACTTGGGACTGCCCTGACCCTTATAAAGTTTGCCAAATCCCCAGTTTCAGAACCCGGAATGTCCAGTGGCCTCCCAGTGACCTCTGCGAGTATCTGACAAACATCTAGTGGATCTTTTGTTTTCATTCCTGCATCAATTAGATTCAGCATCTTGCACAAACTGAACACAAAATTTTTCTCCATTCCTGCTTCTGCAGGAAACCCAAACACATGAACCACATTATGATTTGTAGATTGAACAAAAAATTCTGAGATCACCGTGAAGAAATCACACTGAAAAATATACTGCCACCTTCTCTTTGCTACCCCGCTCCCTTCTTGTCTCTCCTCACTCTCCCCTACACTTTCTCTCCTGCTCTTTCACTTCCCCTTTTCCTTCTGCTCTCTCTCCCTTCTTCATGCTGTTTCTTCCATAAATATTCACTACATATGACTGCATCTCTGCCTTTAGTGATGGTACCTATAATCCACATTGTCATATCCACTACCTTTCAAAGGAAATTCTGTTGAACATATTTTTTCTCTGCTTTAATGCACAAATAATGTATGTGAATACAATTACTGGGAAAATGCCCAATTAATTGCTCAGAGAAATCTAAAGCTCTATTACAAAGAGAATATGTCTTTAAGAAATTAACCAGAGAAGAAAGCTTAATAAAAGTACATGTTGAACCTCTCAATAATCAAGAGTCTCAGGTCTTTAAAATATAAAGTATTTCCAAGTATTTTGTGATGATCAGAGTCTGTGAATTAATAAATCTTGGCAAAACCCTTTAGAATAAACAACTATGTACTACATGTTGGGGGCAGATTAGGGACGCAAAGATGGTACCATCAGAATTTGCCTTTCTGAGTCAGAATCATTTTGCAGAATGCTAGTCATCCCTGTCATAGGTTGAGTTCCCAGGGAAAGAACCATGAGATGAAAATTTGTGTACAAAAATGTATTAAGGGAAAAAAAAAAAAGAAACCAAACAAGGGTGTGTTTTTAAGCAAAGTTCTACGGAGGGTAGCTTTTTTTTTAATCTGAAGGATCAGAATGTGAGTTATGTTCCACCCTGCGAAAAAGGGTTTCCTCGTGTCAACTTTCAGGTACTTCTGGCCTGGGAACAAAGTGACTCGACCTGAGGGTAGTCCTCCAGGGGAGAGTCACAGGGCAGGCTCTTGCAAGCAAATGTACTCCAGAGCCAGGGGGAGGAGCACTGTGGTAATTTAAAAATTTTAAATCTTTACAAAGTCTCCAACACTCTTCCCACAAAGGGAGCCAAATTCTTCTTCTTTTAAATAGGGCTTGCCCAAATGACTCACTTCTAATGAACAAAATGCAGCAGAACCAACACTGTGAATTCCAAGGCTAGCTTCAAAAAGGTGTTATACCCGACTGATTCGGACTCCTCTCGGACTAGTCTTGCCCTTAGAACTGAAGTACCATGTAACAAGGAAGCCCAGGCCACACGGAGATGCCTGGCTGACAGCTCCAACTAAGATCTAAGCCTGTAGCCAGCATCAACCACAGACATGTGAATAAGGTGGATTTCCAAGGATTCCATTTCTTATTCCTTTTGGCTGTTGCCCCAGACATTGTCAGCAGAGGCCTTTCTGTCCCTGCCATGCCTGGTTCAAACTCCTGAACTTCAGAATCCATGAGTATAATAAGTGGTTGGTCTTCTGCCACTGAATTGTGGGGTAATTTGTTACACAGCCATAGGATCTGGAACAGTCAGAGAGAATGTAAACATTTCTGCAAGAAGTTTCTGAAGGAGTATGGGTGGAAGACCAAAATCTGTGACAGTGCTAATGATATTTTTTGACCAAGGGATTATGAATGCCATTTCTGCCTCAGATAACTGGATAGACTCATGGGATAGCATGATTTAGGGGAAAGAACACTGGCTACGGAGTCATAAGACCTGGGTTCAAATTCCAGTTTGGCCACAAGTTTCTGAATCTCTTATAAAAGTTTTGTTTTGTTTTGTTTGTTTGTTTTTATGAGTAATATACACATAATTATCCCTATCTGACAAGGTTGTTTTTGAGGACCGAATAAAACAAGATATGCAAGAGTATCTGAGACACAGATACCGTGTGTAGAATCTCAGTAAGTCTACTTTCTCCATCAAACTGTGTGCCCACTTCATAAAGACCAATGCTATTTCACCAATTCTTGCACAGACGAACAGTTCTATTTGCTAATAGAGGAAAGGCTCAGACTTTTTCTTTGACTTAGGACTTTTTCTAAGTTAGAAACCCTTTTTCTACTCCGTTAATGATCTCAAAGGACACTCTCATCAACTTATTTCTCCAATACTACATAGACGGTCTGTGCAGGTAATATCTTAAAGAGCATTTACAGTCCTCCTTTTAGGGTGCCATTATTATTAAATAATGTGGCATTTTCCATTATAGAAACCATCTTGACTGTTGGAAACATTGTCGAAACCATATTTGGTAAACCAGGAATGAAATGCATCCTTATTAAGTTATTCAACAATTTTAAAGTTTGCATTTGGAACCATTCACAGAGTTCTTTTTAAGCTATTAATTTCACATGAGGCAAGAAGACATGTCTAGACAAATGTTCCTCAAAGGAAGTATTTTAAAATAAAGCCTTTTCTGACATGGCTATATACTCTTGTGCCCGAACATTTTACTTTGAACTCACTGTGATATTTGCTTTCTTGAAAGCAAGCTAATGTTCTGTGAATTAACCAGACTTCAGAGAGTTCTGAATTTTACGACAAATTTTCAGGAGTGTAAAAAAACTTAGTTTTGTTAACAGAAAGCCTTTTGACAGAATATTTTTATGAAGACTTTTTTTGTTTAATGGGGTTTATGGGCCTATGGACATAAAAAATAATGGGGAGACCATATGCTGGTCTTAGAAGAGTCCAATATGAATATAGTGAAAACTCAAAATAAGAACCTTTGTGATTTGTAGTGGCATATCATTTGGTTATTGGTAAAATGACCTGCCAAGACCATGAAACTTTAAAATCTTACTTGGCTTCCATACATTACTGATTTTTTCAATAAACTGTATTTGGCCATATTAATACGATTCAAATTATTGATGATACAAAGTAGTTAATTCAGCTGAACTCAAGACTGTAATAAAACTGATGTTTGACTAACTTATCTCACCAGTAAGGGGCTTTCAGGCAAAAGCACTGGCATCAGTTTCAGGGCTATCTCCTGCCTAATTATTTCTGTCTTCTCCAGCACTATCTCTAGAGAAGGGCCTTCATAAATCACTTCCACACAAATCTTCATACCATAGTCTGAAAGGTGACCCATAAAGATGCCCCACTGCCATCATCCCTACGGCATCAGCTATGAAGAGTTTTGACTTTCTTATAACTCTGCTAACTCATTCATTCATGCAGCAAACATTTACTGAGGCCTATTGTGTGCCAGGCACAGTTCTAAGCATTGAGAATATAGCAATGAACAAAACAGATAAAGATCCCAGCCTTTATGTGGTACATATTACAGGATGGGGAGACAGATGATAAGCAAACAAAAAATGTACATGTCTTATAGTATTAATTAGCATAGAGAAACATAAGACAGGAAAGTGAGCATGGAGAGTAGGAATTACTATTTTACATGGGGTGATATAGGACAGCCTCACCTGTAAGGTAACATTTCAGCAGAGAGCTGAAGGAGATAAGGTAACAAGCCATTCAGATACTTGGGGGAAGAAAAGTCCAAGTAAAGAGAGCATCAAATGCAAAACCTCTGAGGTGAGAGCTGGGTTGACAAATACAAGATATGCCAAAAAGTCCAGTGTGGTTGGAGCAGAGGGACAAGAGGGAGATCACAGAGGTGTGGACTAGACCTCACAGTTAAATTCATATGGTAAGCACAAGAATAAAAGGAGTTGCTGAAGACAAAGTAAGTAAGATATCAAGAATAGAATTTCTAGAAATGCCTCCATTTAGAGGGTGGAGAAAGACAAGGAGGTAGTAAAGCATATTGACAAAGATGGCAATGAGTCCCCAGGAGAAAGCAGTGTCACAGCCTCTTAGTAAAAGAGGCTGTTCAGCAGTATCAACTGAGTGTCAACTGTCTCATATTCTGCATGAAAACAAGGACTCAGTAAAAGTAAAAAAAGTAAAGACTACGTAAAAGCCTTTCGATTTGGTAATCAGGGGTTACAAGAGATTTTTAAGAGCTTCTCTTGAGTAGTGAGAGTGAATGTCAAGGTGGGAAGTAAGAAGAGTGAGTGGTGAAGAAAAGCAGGTAGCATACGTGGACTGACTGACTTCTCTGCCTCTTCCCCATTCCCCCCCCTTCTTTTTTTTTTTTTTTTTGGATCAGTTTAGTCATAAATGGAAAAAGTGAGATAGGACTTCTGTACTTTAAAAGCACAGAAAGTATTTGCAAGAATAGCTATTGGCTTTCCATTTTTGTGACTATGTATGTGGCCAACGAAATCACTGCAGAATTCAAAATCAGTCTGATGCTCACAATCTGTTTCAGCTAGCGAACATACAGTAACATACAGTAACTTACGCCAAGGCTCATTAGGATGAGACACAATCTCTCCTTTAGTTGGTTCTTAAGATTACAATTAGTTTTTTTTTTTAAGATTTTATTTATTTATTTCACAGAAAAAGAGCACAAGCAGGGGGAACAGGAGAGGGAGAAGCAGGGTCCCTGCTGAGTAGAAGCCTGGTGTGGAACTCGATCCCACGACGCTGGGATCATGACCTGAGCTGAAGACAGATGCTTAACCGACTGAGCCACCCAGGCACCCCTAAAATTAGTTTTTGTTAGGGTTTTTTATCCACCCCCAGCCCATATTCCATTGCTAATTTGACAGGAAGATTTAGTTATTCCAGTTCACTCTGGCACACTTATTAAGACAATGGGGCAAGTAAGTAGTATTTCTAAGCAGTTACTATTAAAATAGATCAATGATAATGGACTTTGGTGAAAGTATTAGCCAAATCTTCTTGGTTATAAAGACACTTTTCAGGTCTTTTGAAAAATTTTATAATTGCTTAAAAAATTTGGCAGATGTATGCTAAGCTAACTGGCAGGCACTTTACTTTTGTGCTTTGTACAACTCCCGGGGCAATGCTGACATTCAATAAATATGATATATTAATATTAATACTTTCCATGTTGCCTTCATTATGTTTTTATATCTTAATTAAATGATTATACTGGAAGCAAACCAGGTGATCAGATGATTATAAAATGTCTCACCCCCAAAAGTCAAAGATCAACGTGTTAAAATCCAGTGCCGCTCTTCATAATCGACCAAAGAAAGCACATTTATGGTGTTACATATAAGGTGTGATTTGCTTTTCTCTCCTAAAACTAGGGAACAAAATGAACATCAGATGATGTTTTTGGCTAGTTGGTCTTCCCAGGATGTGCTATTAGAATATCTCTGGGTCAGCTATATTTTGTTTTCATACAAACAGTAAGAAGCTGAACTTGAAAACTTCAGAAGAGAAACTTTATAAGAGAAACTTAGAAGAGGAAGTTTCTATGGTAGAAACTGGTGCTATGGCTTTCTCAGGCACTGCCCCATCATAAGCTAGATCACAAAGAAGAGTAAAGAAGTTTAATGCCAAATGTATCAATCATGCTAGTAAAATTCTTGGTGGGGAGTACTAAGAATTGTATAGTATCTCTTACCAATTAGGAAGGGAGTCCAGTGAAACTTCCCTGCTAGAAAGATCTGTTCAAAGAAAGGGAAACTTTCCATTCCAAATAATCTAAATTAGTTCTAAATGTGAGGAAAGATGAGGGTGACAGAGGAAATAGCTTACAAAATATATATTATAAAGTCTAGAGGAAAACCCAAGGCTAACTTTAAAAAACCTTAAAACACCATTTAAAATATTCTTCTGAGTGAATTTTCCAACTCTTTTAGAAAAAATGATGTGTCTTGCATTGGCTTGCATTTTGCTTTGTGACTCTTCAGTTATAGCATTAATTGGGTTTTGTTTTTTAAAAACTGTGGTTTTCAAAAAATATTTGTATTACAATGTCAAGTGGGGTGTTCTTAGACGTAGTTAGAATGACCCTCTAAAAGGCAGGTTTTTTCCCATCATACAGGGATAAACAAGATCTTTTGGATTTAACAAAATTTTACTACAAAATGTATTACACTTTTATTGCAAATGTATTAATGATGCAGTATTTGAGTGACAGCAGCAAATCAGGAGTAGCTGGTTAATAGTGGGGGAAAACCAGGAGAAATTTGTTATGTGAATGCAAAAATCTTTGTACATCAGAGGTGTCTGATTACCGCTGTGAAGAAGGGATAGGTCTTCACAGAGGTATTTGGGTGGGGATGGGAAATAGTACCAACAGGCTCTTGCCTTCTCTTTCTTCAGGTAATATATATACCAGAAACTACTGATTGAAGAATTATTTTGGAATTCTGATACATTCAAATTCTAAATATGATTGATATTTGTGGTATGGAAACTTCAGATTCCTTTCTTCCTTTTTCAATGTCCCCTACCCCATGTAACACCTCCAAATTAACAATATTATAGGACAATCAGTATTACTTTTCAGACCTAAAGGAATTTTATTCTTTAAATTAGCTTTAAGAATCATGATTAAATGTACCTTTTTCCTTTCAAAAATTAACTTAGTTTTACTAGAAGATGATCATATACACTTAGGGTTAATACTGATTAGGACCGAGATCCCCTCTGGCAATGGTGAAATATCTCCAGCACAATTTTATACATAGTCATATTACTCTGTAAAGCAGAACTTTAATAAAATAAATAATACATATTAGAAGAAAGCTAGTTAGTCCCTCTGTAGGAAACCAATATGTTTCCTTAAGGCATTGAGGGCATTAAGAGAAGGAGGAAATTGTCATCTACATACCACTATTTTTCTGCTTCTGCCTCCTAAATAGATTTACACAGCTTTTGTCTTTGTGGGCGTTGTGGGAGTTGTGATATTAATTAGTATGTAAAATTTGTTGAGAGTGATTTCCCCTTAATAGCAGAATAAAATAATTTAGCCCATTTATAGCTCCTAGCATTTTTATATCTTGTTCTACATGACTATAAATTTATTACAGAAAAGCAAAAACTATGGATGCTCTTGTATTTCATCACTCTGTAAAGAAATATTTTCTCTGTTTTAAAAGACCATTTTCAGAAACACTCCCTACCCTTGTTTTACTTTTCCCCTAAGTTACTTTACAACATATCGGGAATTCAGTTCTGTGGAGGCATTAGCTGCAAGTACAGTCTGGGGCAGTGTGGTTAGATGTACAACCAACTGATAGTTAAAAGGACTATATATTTTTAATTAACTGGTTTCCATCTCAGATTCTTATTAAAAATAGTTGGTAAGGCAAAAAGCAATCAGGGCAGAAATTTTAGTGGACAACAAAGGTTGCCATGAGGTCAGAAACTTTTCCTCCTCAAAGTTGTCATTTGAAAGTACTGTGGATAACAAATGTTCTTCTGATCAATCACCTCCCAAAGGAAAGTCTACATATTTAGGCTCTTAGGCTCCCAATTCCAGACATTCTTTCTTCAACATCTTCTGAAGTTGATTCTGGTACCAAACCAAAAAAGATTGTGGGTTCAAACTACTAGGAAGTAATTAGGCGTTGATGGACTGTACCGTCTGCTGGCATTATGGGGGATGAGGGCCTTGGATCTAAGATCTTAGTTCCCAAATTCAGTATGGCAGACCACCCACAAGATCAGTCTTCTGACAATCCTCAGGAAAATGCCTACTACAAGAGACCATGAGCCAAGGAACAAACGAAGCTAAGCACAGTTTCCTTTAATAGAAAATCTCTCTTTCCAAACACACTCACACACACACACACCCATATGGATGTGCAATTTATAATTCATCCAATATCCTATCTTTAATCACCTCCCAAATATGGCCAAACTAATATAATGCAACAGATTTATAACACTGGTTTCAGAAAACAGGTTACATGCTAGTATCATGGAGAGTGATGCACCATGCTAAAAGAAGAATGCCAGCATGAGTAAGAAAACACTTTCTGTTTTCAAGAAGCTTAGAGTTTAGCAGGTACCAAAGAAGAAAATTTTCCCTGCATGCTAAAGATAATATATATATAATCCAAAGGAAAATTAAAATAGTCACTTTAAGGGAAGTACAAGGTGTTAAAAGTGCTCAAAGGTGGGTGAGATATGTCTGTTTGGCTCTGTCACCCTTATGAACGCAGTGTACATAACTGTGCAGCATAGCAAGGCACTTAAAATGCAACCTTCCTCAACTAATACATCTGTTTTCTGTATGTATATAATGCCATTCAGAGAATAATTTTATTAATAGATATTATCATTACTATAATAATTCCACCCATATATTGAATGTACCAGTGTATATGAGGCATTTTTTTTATTAGATGTTCAAATATTTTTGAATGACTTAATTTACTGCTGGAAATGGAATGCCAACCAAGGAACTGGCTGATTTCAAAGCCCTTGCTCTTTTCATCACGATGTGCTACCTTTCTAAATCAGTAGTCTCAACCTTGACATCATCTAGGGATGATTTCTACACCCTGAAGTCATCTAGGGAATGTACTGGTACCATGTCCTAAAATTCTGACTGAGGTGGTCTGAGATACAGCCTGCTCATCAGAATATTTTAAAGCTCCTCAGGTGATTCTAGTGTGAAGCAAAGGTTGAGAATCATTGTTCTAAATATACTCTTTTGAGATAAAACTACAGAGGCTCTTCTTTGTTAGACGAAAACTTTAACAATTTAAAGAAGAAACACCATTTTAGCGCAGAGTTTTAGGATGAATTTAAATCATCTGTATGAAATTAAACACTTTTAAACATCAAGGCTTCATAAATGCAAGAGGTAGGTGGTGCAATTAGAAGTTTCTTTAATGTTCTCAACATTTGCTACAACATGGACAGCACTGGAGGAGATAATGCTAAGTGAAATGAGTCAAGCAGAGAAAGACAATTATCATATGGTTTCTCTCATCTATGGAACATAAGAACTAGGATGATCGGTAGGGGAAGAAAGGGATAAAGAAAGGGGGGATAATCAGAAGGGGGAATGAAACATGAGAGACTATGGACTATGAGAAACAAACTGAGGACTTCAGAGGGGAGGGGGGTGGGGGAATGGGATAGACCGGTGATGGGTAGTAAGGAGGGCACGTATTGCATGGTGCACTGGGTGTTATACACAACTAATGAATCATCGAGCCTTACATCGGAAACCGGGGATGTACTGTATGGTGACTAACATAATATAATAAAAAATCATTAAAAAAAAAAAAGAAGTTTCTTTAATGTTAAAAAGCAATACCACAACCAAAAGGTAGAGATATAGTCAGGTGAATAGAACCAGCATTAATGAACTATAATTACTTTATGAGACTTCCTGTATGAAAATGAATGTGATAATTAGGCACAAGGAGGGCTTTCTGTTATTTGTTTTAAGAATTTTATAAATGTCTTTAGCGATGCATTTGTCGGACTTGAAAAGTTTCGTCTAAATTTGAGGGTCCCTCCATCCATACTTGAGTCTGATCTAGAAGTTCCCTGCAGACCTATCCACAGTTACTCCCTTTTATCCAATGCAGCGTGTCTGGATCATATATGAAGTAACTTCATACTAGCAAATTTATTGTCCAACCTACAAAAAAGCCACATGAAAGGAGGGAAAATCTGAGATCTGTAATGTGGTCACTGCTAACTCAGCCAAAACTAACTTTTTGATATCTTTATGTTCTTAACATCTGCATTTTGCTCAGTCTCCAGAGTAGTAGCAGAAGTAATATAGGAGACAGATGAGAAAAAATGGAGGAAAAACAGCGCTCCAAAAACAGTATAATAAATTATTATAATGTATCTTCATTAATCATACTAGCTATGGTTTCGATTATTTATTTTTCAGTGGAGGTTTCAGGGTGAGTGAGTGAGGCTTTCTGTCAAGCTGCTTTATGATTCTTTAAAAATCTGGGATGGAAAAAATTCTCAGGCCTTAGCACTGAGATCCTAATTGAAGTCTCATTCCTCCCAAAGCCAACAAGAAGCAGCAGCACAGAGGTATCCCGTACCTTGGAAACTATAGATCTCTTTTAATTGATACAAGGGATCAGGTCATTGTTTTCCCTCAACTAACTAACTTGGACCTACTTTTTCTCACATTTTAGAAATGACATTTATTCTAAGGAATACAAATAGCTTACGTAAACTCTTTCATAAAATTATGGTTCAGTGGTAGAAATATCTTCCTGGACCATCTACACCAGAGTCAGTATACAGTAGAGTGAAGTTGCTTATCCTAGGATCAGTGCAAATTATCTCTTCAGTTTTCATAGTTTTGCACCAGACTTCAACTTCTAGTCACAACATGACTTGAATAGTTTGAAAATAAGCCCTCTCTCCCATGCCAGCTGAGGGTGGCCTTTTCTGGAAGCCCACGAAAGATGGAATGTCTGAGATCCTAAAGCTTTCTCTCTGGAGTTTTAAGACAATCCACACTTCCTCAAAGATGATGCCAAATTCACCAAACTGTTCATAAGTCTGACCCAAATTGTAGACTATGCACAGGGCCAATCACTAAGCCAAACTCATCTGGTTCAAGTGTATAATTTCATTTGTAAAACTGGCTGCACCTGGCAAAAGGAACAGTGGAGCTGGGCACATGGTCTACAGCATGTGAGACCAAAGCCGGGGATACACACAGGCTCAGCAGGAAAGGAGCCTGAACTGGGCCTGGAGCTCCAGAACAACCAATGAGAGGAAAGTCAAGCAGTGGCTGGTGAAGATAATATATATTTTCACAAAACTGCTTATTTTCTTCAAGTTTGAGAAAGCTGAATAGACAAATAATAACTGACACTATTATTACCCCCAAATACTTCACAACTTTTGTAAATTGGAGCTCTGTTCCAAATGGCTAAGACTAAAAAAAAGAAGATACATCCATGAGCCTAAATACATGGTCTTGGAAATGGTGTGGGGTATATTCTGGGAGGGGTAACATGCAAAACAGAGCTGATGGATTGGGACAAAAGACAGGTTCAAAAGTTGAAAATAGTGAGAACCTGGAGATCTACTTCATTATATCTGGTGACCACATGTTCCCTTCATACTTTGGGATACAGGAGCAACAACTTTTCTCTATCTCTGCTTATGAATATGTTCAATGTTTCCAAAATTCACATTCCTCATGACAACATCCACGAAAGAAAAGAAGAACCTCTGTACCTTGAAATTTCCTATTGCTCAGGTTGTCTTCCTCCTCCTTTACTTTGCTATCATCATCATCTTTAGCCATTGGCTCAGTGCAGAAGATGATTGAGTCAGGAAGCTAAAAAGAGAGGGACAAGGTTTTTAAAATAAGGGCTCACCACTGATATTTACCCAAAGAAAATGAAAACACTCATTTGAAAATATATATGTATCCCTATGTTTACTGCAGCACTCTTTACAAGAGTCAAGATATGGAAGTAACCTAAGTTTCCATCAACAGATGAATGGATAAAGAATATGTAGCATACACACACACACACACACACACACACACACACACACACATATATATACATATATATATATAAAATATATATATATATAAAACAAATCAGACAAAGAAAGACAAATACCATATGATTTCACTTATATGTGGAATCTAAAAGACAAAGCAGGGGCTCCTGGGTGGCTCAGTCAGTTAACTGTCTGCCTTTGACTCGGGTCATGATCTTGGGGTCCTGGGATGGAGCCCCGCATTGGGGGTTCCCTGCTCAGTGGGGAGTCTGCTTCTCCCTCTGCCCTTCCCCGCTTGCTCATTCTAGCTCACACACTCTCTCTCTAATAAATAAATAAAATCTTAAAAAAAAAGACAAAGCAAATAAAAAAAGCAGAAACAGACCCATTAATACAGAGAACAAACTGGTGGTTGCCAAATGAGAGGGGTTGGAGGGACAGACAAAATGGGCAGAGGAGAGTAGGAGGTACAGGCTTCCAGTTATGGAATGAATAAGTCTTGGGGATGAAAGGTACAGCATAAAAAATATAGTCAATGATATTGTAATTTTGTAGTGTTGTACAGTGACAGATGGTAGCTACACTTGTGAACACAGCATAATGTACAGATGTGAAATCACTATGCTGTACACCTGAACCTAATGTAACATTGTGTGACAAGTATACTTCAATTAAAAAAATTAGAGTGGAGAATCTAGACTTCATGCTATAATAACAGGAAACCAATAAAAAAAAAGTGAGAAGAAAAGCTTGATGAGAACTTAATCCCAGGGAACATAGACCTAAAGTCCTAAAATCAGAAAGAAATCAAAATAGTTTACTTTTAAAAAGGAAAGGAAAACAAGAAGAGAAATTATAATGGAAAACAACGGAAATTTTGCTGGAGGGGTTGAGCTTCAGGGCGAATCAGGTGTCAAATGTGGGAGAAAATTCAAGTATGATGATGCCCAAGACTGCTTAAAAGTCTTGGAAATTTGACATTCTCTGGAGATCATAGCAACCATAGTTTCAATGTTGTGGTAGAGGCAGGACCTATTCTTTAGTGAATGGGCAAGCAGGCTGGAAATTAAACATTGGTACCAATATCTATTCTTTGTCCTGCTCTCTTAAGAATGCTATTTGGGAAGAAATGGGAAGCAATCACTGGAGGAGAATAAAGGTAGAAGAGTGGATTTTTATTTTTAAGAATTTATTTGTACCAGAGAGTAAAAAAAATCAGTACAGAGGCAGTGGGAATAAGGAGTACCTTGCAAGATTAGCACTGGATAGTGAAAGGAAAACTCTTGTTTTGAGATCATCTGAGAATTTCAAGTAGAAATTCTGAGGGTTAAAAGAGGAATTAAGGGGGGGTTCTTAGCTAGTGAGCTATGTTTCTCTAAGAAGTGGGAAACTAAGCCATTTCCTATGGTGGTACAAGTAAGATAGAAAGTTATAAATATAGTCAGCTAGTGGAATGGCCAATACTGGAAGTAGGCAGACAATTAGATAGGTGTAAGTGAAAGATTCTTGAGTATGATGGAGTCTCTAAATGTTAGGAAACATAAGTTTGTAATAGAGCCAAATTACATGTGTCTCCCCCAAACAGTTGGCAGTCTAGGTGTAGTAGTGAAGAAGGCAGATGTTTTAGTTGGTCCAGATTTGATGGTTGATGGAACAGACAGAATAAAAAGACAAAAGAATTCAGAGTACTACAAATAAAGTAGAATGAGATGTACTATAGTCTCAGCTAAGGAATCCCTAGGAAAGAGACAAAACTAAGACAGACATGGAGCTAAGCTAAGGCACAAAATCTCTGATCATTTCTGAACTTTTACTCAAAAATGCCTTTATTTCCATTCCCTATATTTAACCCAGCAATTCTGCTTCCAGAAATTTATCTGACAAATATTCTCATACATACTTAAAGTCTATTCACTGAAGCATTGTCTGTATTAACAAAAGACTGGAGAAAACATGAATTCCATTTATAGAGATCTGGCAAATAAATTACAGTGCAATGAAAATAATGGAATCCTAAGAAGCAGTTAAATGGAATGAGGCAGATCTACGTGAGCTGATACGCAACAACTCCAAGATATATTAAATGAAAAAGTAAGATGCAAAACAGTGTGCATTAGTTGCCACCATTTGTGTCAAATCAAAGCAACGAGCATGTACATACACTCACACATGTACATGATATCTCTGGTAGGACAGAGAAAGTTTGGATCTGGTAATTGCCCCTGGAGATGGTGCTATATGGCTGGGGGTAATGGGAAGACTTACTCTCACCTTACCATATATATTTTACATATTTTTATTTTTATTACATATACATAAAATTACTTGGACAAAAAATGTTTAAAAATTTATATGCCATCATTATATACTGTCTCCATTAGTGGTGAAGGCTAATGGGGCAACATACTTAAATACATTTGTGCTTGCTTTTACCTGAGTCCCTCTGGACTAGTTGATTTTTAGTTACAATAGATAAAATGAGGTTTTAGTATATGAAATATTTTTTATGTTCTGAACCAGCAAGACCTGGTGTTCGAAAAAAAAAATAGGGCTATTTCTGATAACAATGCCATGTGGAAAAGACATTCAAGTTGAATTGTCCTACTGACAAATGCTAAGCTGAAAGAACATTCCATAGAAATACCCACCAATCTTCTTTAGAGCTTAAGGAATAGAATGAGTTTATAGGTTCAGGTACAATTCTACTGAAACTTAAATATAATGTTTTATGTAATAAACCTTTCTTGCTTATTAAGATTTCTTATGGCTTAAGGAAAAACTTTTTACTAAACATCTCTGAGGGTATACTTAGCTATGAGAAAATGCACCTCATAAGTAGTGAAAATTGTCAGTACTTTTCTTCATTTATAGCAAGTTAGAGACAGTCTTCAGCTGTTCTGTGTATAAACAGCACCTACATTTCAGCCTATTTCTGAAGAGACATATGCAAGACTCTGTAACCCATGCCTTGCCAAATAAGTCTATACAGAATCCAGAATCATCTTATTGGTGGGATATTCCAAAAGTTCTATGCAGAGCGATATGATATAGGCTATAAGATAGAAAAAACACAAATATACCTGAGGATATCTTAAAAAAAGTATAATGTACAACACAACAGCTTTTGTAATACCCAACTCTTGGTATGTATTCATTATTCAAACTATTAGCAATTACTGCTAAATCCACTTTGTTGTCTGTGCTGATTTATATTGTGGTCAGGGCAGGGTGCAGGGAAGAGAAAAAGAGAGACAACTAAAGAAGTAAGAGAGAGACTGAATTTTTATAACAAATATTGGTCTCAAGTGTTTTCTTCTCTGGCTTACTGGAAATCAGATTATTTTGAACCATTTCAGTAGGCCCTACAGCCAAGCTCACATAAAGCACACCTGAGCTTGGGCTGCCAGCTCAGAAGGTGAGCCATGGGTTCAAAGAGAAACATGGACAACACTGCTTTTCCTATTTATAATAAATACTCATGTGCCTCTAAAACCTGAAATGTCATTCCCCCGCCTTTTGTATCTGGAGAGCTGCACATTCTTCCAAGTTAGGTTCAAATGTCCTTTCTACAGTGCTCTCTCTGCTTCTCCAGCATCATGCTTTGTGTTACTACAATGTGTTTACACATCTATTACAGCACTTCTCACAGAATTTTGTAATAATTAATTGATGTCTATACCTATAATGATAAATATCTGCTTCACCATGTACTATGAAGTCCATGAAGGCAGGGGCCTTATGTTTTCATTTCGGCATCCCCAGCAGCTGACAGTGACTTGGCAGGCCACAGTCTCTCTCAGCTTCTGTCTCCTCATTTATAATGTAGAAAGAATAATTTCAGTCTTGAAGGGTTGTTGTAAGGATTAAAAATAATACAGGCACAGTGTTGAGAAAGGAAAACCAAGATGAACTCAAGGCTAAGAAAACGCTTAGTAACCATATTCGATTCTGGGTGGTCGTATTTTTTCAGGCAGCTTTAGGAGCAGAGAGAGCGTCTTCAGAGAGAAGATGAACCAGATCTGCAGTGAGAAACAGGGATGGGAAATGGAGTGAGGTCATCCATGGCTCACCCTACAGCTTTCTAATTCTAAGTTCCAGGCTTCCTGAGGTCCACTTGTATTATTCAGCATTAAAGGAATGGGCTTAAAGCATAACATGTTCAAGAAAGAAGTTTTATTATTTATTAAGTGATGAATAGCTTCCAAAGAAGAACAGAAACAGAAGTAGTAAAGTGGGAGGAGCTTATATAATGATGTTTATATAATATCTTTTGGATGTCTTACAATGATTTACTATGAGGTGCCCAAGGGTTCCCTGAAACATATCCACAAACATAAAACATGCTGGTCCTGTCCACACTCTAGATTATACATTATGACTTCTAGTAGTTGGCATATAAATACTCTCTGACTTGCCAGCCAGACTGCAGGATCCTAGAGAGGGGAAATTTTATCTTCTTCCTTTCTGTTCCCTATAGAGCCCAACACAAAAAACTGATACTCAGTAACTTTATAAATATTTATTCAATGAGTGAGTCAAAGTTTAATTAAGCCCTGATACATGCATGAGATTTTTATATAAGATATACAAGAGAAATCTAGAGACCAACAAATCAAAGATGGACATTTAAGCCTCTTCTCAATCTGCATACTCCTCCTGGGTGATTCAATACATACCCAAAGTTTCAACCACTGTATAGGTACTATGGTGTTCACATCTTCATCTCCAACCCAAGCCTGTAGCTTGTGCTCCAAAGTCTCATTTCCATTGCCTGCAGTAGCTGAACTTAATGGCCTACAGGCATTACTGTCTCAACGTCATCAAACACTAATCTTCAAATATCTCCATATACCATGTTCTCCTCCAAACTTGTTTAACTGCATACCTGGTCTCAGAATATGGATCCCACCACTTGCTACCCAGTCTATCTAGCTGGAAAATTGTGGTTCATTCTTGACTCCATAATTTTCTTTCCTCCCTACTCTTAGGAGAGCAATGTGGCATACATAAAAAGACATAGGCTTAAAATTTTGACTGGCCTAGATTTTGGTTCTGCCACTTATTAGTTATGTGATCTTGAAAACACTACTGTCCTATATAAAGTAAGACTATTAATGCCTAACTTACAAGAATGTTTAACAACTAGATATAATGTACAGAGTTGCAGACTCCAACCTCCACTGAGTGCCTGGACATGACTTTATTGAGTCATAGAGTAGACAATGGTTTGTTTATTTCTAAGTCCCCACTAGACTTTGAGCTATTTGAGAAGGGGACCCTAATACTTCTCTCTGATACTTTGAATTGACTGAACGGTAGCACAGTTTTTCCTAAAAACTTTGAAACTACATGTTAAAATAGAATAAAAGACACAAAAAACAATGGCAGAGTAAATAAGAATCTATCTTACTAGGCTTCATCTGTATTGTTCATATATATTTGGGAGATATATATATATGGCACCTATTTTTGGGAGATATATATATATATATATATATATATATATATATATATATGGATATATATATATATGGCACCTATTTTTTAAAACCATTTGCAAAAAGGTAGAGAACATTATAAGAAGAGAAAAACATGCTATACTTCAGAGTGGGAGAAGACTACAAAATATCTTGATAGACAATCTAAATCAGACAGAAATCCTGTAGACAATCAAAAACATGGTTAATATGGAATGTTTGGTCTGGCTAGCTGGGGGGACGGGATGGTGGGGAAAAGTAGAGCCAAGAATTGCATTTTTGTGACTCACTGCTCCTACAAAAACGGTGGCTTCTGAGAAATACAATTTAGAAGAAAATACCTATAATAAAATGTGTGGTGCAATACCAAAAATAACACTCACTTAGAGGGGGAAGCCCTCAATTAATTTTACTTAGAGAACAGAACTTTGTAATCACTGAGAATCTACCTAAAGATTTCAGAAGGTTTATATAAGCTCATTTGTTCATTTATTGGTTCATTCATTTACTCATTCAACAAATATATATTAAGTGCCAACTACAAGCCAAGATAGGTATGGTGGCAAACAAAGCAAACACAATTCCTATATTAGGGAGGTTACACTATAACAGGAAAGACAGACAATTAAACAAGCAAAAACAATAACATGTAAAAACATGTACAGAATATATTGTCTATTGAGCATTATATTATAGTGCTTTGGAAACAGATGGGAAGAGTACTTAACTAATCTGGGGTTAGAAAGAAACACTTTCCTCAAGGTGAAGGAGTGGAAAGATTATCAAGTAGTGGGGACAGTTTATGCAAAAACTTGAAGGCAAGAAGTATCCCAAATAGAGAAAACTTAAAGTTCAAGATGAAACATCAGAGTAGGCCCCAGAGGCGGGTGGAAGTTAGGATATGAAAGATTTAATTTTTTTAATGAGCTGAATTGAATTTACATTCAATAAAATGCATACATTTAAGGTCAAAGAATTCTGGCAAATGAATACATGTGTAACCTACATTCCAATCGAAATATAGAACATTTCCATCTCCTAGAAAAGTAGTCATCTCCTCTCTTGCTCCCCCCACCTTCTGACTCAGGTAAAAATTGCTCTGCTTTTTAATCACTTTTACGGTTTGGTTTTACTTATTCTACAATTTCATATAAATAGAATTTTTTCATATGAATTCCTGTTTTTTTTTTTTTTTTTACTCAGCATATCTGTGAAATTCCTCCATGTTGTATGTATCAATAGTTTGTTTTGCTGAGTAGTAGTTGATTTTATGATGTACTATAATTTGTTTATCCACTCATTTACTAGAATTCATTATTATTTGGGTTGTTTGGCCACTGTAAATAAAGTGGCTATGAACATTTATGTACAAATCTTCTTATGGATGTAAGTTTTCACTTATTTTGCAGAAATACCCAAGAAAAGATTTGCTAGGTCACCGTATAAGTATGTTTAACTTTAGAGAAACTGGCAAATTGTTCTTAAAGTGGTCATGCCATTTTATATCTCACCATAAATGTGTGAAAATTCTTGTTTTTCCATCCTTGCCAATACTTTATATTAGCAGTTCTTTTAATTTTAGTCATTCTATAGTTATGAAATGGTATTTCATTATGATTTTAATTTGTATTTCTAGCAATGACCAGTAATGTTGAACATCTTCTTACATGATTATTGGCCATTTGTATTTTGTCTTTTATAAAATTTGTTTACCTCACTTGCCCTTTTAAAGAATTGGGTTGATTGGGGACGCCTGAGTGGCTCAATCAGTTAAGCCTCTGACCCTTGATTTCAGTTCAGGTCATGATCTCAGGGTTGTGGGATTAAGCCCCCTGGTAGGGTTCCTCCTCACTCAGTGGTGAGTCTGCTTGAGATTCTCTCCCTCTAGCTTTGTCCCTCCTCCTGCTTGTGTTCACATGTGCGCATGTGCACTCTCTCTCTAAAATAAATCTTCTTAAAAATTTGGTTTATTGTTTTATCATTAAGTTGTAAGAGTTCTTTATATTCAAGTTCTTTATCAGTCATATGTGTTATGAGTACTTTCTTTTAGTGTACCTTGCCATTTCACTTGAGTTTTTCCTTTGAAAAGCAATTGGTTTGAATTTTCGGGGAAGTCCAATTTATCGATATTTTCTTTTATGGTTACTTGTCTTTCTGTTTTCCTATGTTTGCTTCTACAAGATTTATTAATCTTGGCATTTAGGTATATAATCCATTTTGAGTTAATTTTGTATACGGTGTGAGGTAAGAGTTGAAATTCTTATTGAATTACCTTGTAGAAAATCAATTCTGTTTCTATTGACTTTTTTTTTCTTGACTATATATTACATTTCTATGTTTCTTTTTTGATTGAATACTAAATACTTTGGATAATGCATTGTAGAGAATTAGGATTCTACTATCTTCCTCACTTTCTTTTTGCAACAAGTTCAATTACTGGCTAATCCCTCAGAATTTGTATGGGCTTGATTTTATGCTTTATTAGTGAGGAACTGTGGAAAGCTCAAGGTATTTTGCCAGCCCCTCTAACTTAGTGGGACTCAATCTCCAAATGCAGTTGCTTTATGGATCTTGTTAGAGCTCGGCATTGGAATTTCCTACGGCAATTCTATAGTAGGTTTTACTCTAAGGTATTGTACTTACTCCTAAGATGCATTTCTGGTGTCTCAGTTGGATGCCAGGGGTGTTAATGAGGCTTCAGAGAAAATCTCTCTACTCTAACAAGGCTGGAACTTCAATGTCTGCAGGTATTGCTTCACTTCCATGATCTCTGTTCAGCTCTCAAACTTACAGCAGCTGGTAGCTATGAAGCCTTGGGTGATTTGCCCTGAACATACATCAGGTCCATCACACAGATTTCTGGGACGGCTCTCTTTTCTACGATGCCCTACCCACCACATTCTAACTGCTTCAGTAATTCAGAACTGGGCAATTACGAGGCTCACTTTGTGAGTTTCCCTCCTCAAGGATCACAGGTGTAAACTCGCTGCTGTGCGTTGCTTAAAAAGCAGTTGCCTGACATGTTTTGTCCAGTTTTGAGATGTTTATGGCAAAAAGTCTAGCTTAGTACCATTTACTCCATGACAGCTGGAAGCTGAAACTCTATTTAGATATTTAAGCAGAGAAGTAGAGTATCCTATTTGTACTTTAGAAGGGTCACTCTGACTGCAGTCACAAGTGAATCGGTGGGGAACAAGATCAGGGGCAGAAACACAACATGTGGCAGAGGCACAAATCTTGGGGAAAAATTACTTTTTTAATAAATATATATGTAGTGTTCATTACATTCTAGGCATCATTCTTGTTTTAGTATTAATTCATTTAAACATTACAAATCCTGTCATATAAGTACCATTATTATCTCCATTTTATAGACTGGAAAACTAAGGGACACAGAGGATAAGTAATTTGACCAAGGTACATAGTAGAGCTGGAATTGAACCCAGGTTGCCTGACTCCAGAGTCTATGATCTTTAATACATATAATGCCATGGCAGAGAAGCCTAGACTAAAGTAGCAGAAATGAGCGACCTTCACTTCATGTGCCTGAAAAGGATACACTTCCCTTTCCAGACACTAATATCAGCAAACATTCTGGGTTGCTAGTGGGAATAGAATAATAACACAGGCATTTGGGGGGATAAGGAAAGGGATTCAAAGCAGAAAAGTTTCTTAGCCTAAAATCTAGATAAGGAATCTGAAAAAGACATAAAATCATGAAATAAGTAATCGTGAAATTAACATACTGCAGGGAAACTCCTGAAGGGCTAAGCAGATGCTGAGGAAAGTGACAACTGCAAGGACAGGAAAGACTATAAGTTATAAAATCAGAGTCTATTTTTATATGGGTTACTTTTGACAAAGGTCAGTCATAGTCCTAAGAACAATAGCCAGCAAGTCTCTGATGAGAACTTGCTTTATAATTTATGAAAAGTCATTTGTCTCTGAACCAACTTCCCCAGCCATAAAATGGGACTAAAATTGTAACAATCAAAAGCATACAACACTGAATTAATTTTCATTAAAAAAAGGACCATGAAATTCTCTGAAAATGCACTTTGATGCAACTCCTGAGGGAAATGAATTAGGAAATAATAAACTTATAATATGAAAAAAATGATGAAAATTTACTATTCTTAGGTCAAAGATTGAAACAAAATATCTGTTATTTTGAGATAACTCTATTTGAGAGGTCAGAAAAAAATGGCAGCTGAGGGTAAAATCAAAATCTTTGGAAAGGTTGTGAGCTCAGAACGTCTGGGTTTAGGTCAACATGTCATATGTACCAAGTTAAAGGTGTCTTCTGAATTTTTGGTGATAAAGAACCACTAAGATTAAAACATGCCATGCTGGGGTTAATGTAGAGCATGAAATCATCCATGATATCTGGCTTGCTAAAATGTAACACGGAGGCTTCTGGGGGTAAGGGAAGGTTTGGGAGAAGGGTGCAGGCCTTTGGAATGCCGAGGCCTACGTGACCACTCTGCTGTGACAACTCTGCCAGAGGAATGCCGCTGGGAGTTGCTTTCCCCAAAGCTTTCTTAGCCCAAAAAGCTGCCCTGTGAGCTAAGAGATATATGCATTGTCCCCTAGGCTAAATTTAGCAGCACTCCTAGAACACACAGATTAGCATAGTAGATTAGCATATAGTATCTTTCTCCATAAATAGATCCTCCTAGTTCCAGTAAGACCCCTTGTCACAGATAACATGCTTAAGAAACAGTGATAAAGATTTATGATTATCCTGAAGGACCAATAAAGGTGGGAAAAAGAAGGGCAAAGAGTCTTTGTCTCTGAGTGTTGACCCCCTTGCCTTCTCTCTTTCACAGAAAAGTTTGGAGTAATCTTTCATCCATCAGTACAGGAATTGTTGGCCATTCCTGGCAATGCCATAAAAATTATGTTTTTAAAAGTGCTGTTCACATTCATGTGTAGAAAATTGTGTCCTGCTGATACCCCAGTTATATGACTTAAGCCATCTCCTTCTTCTGATGATATGAAAGAGAATGATATAAATGCCACTTACAGCAGCGATTGGTTCACTGGGAAATTGATGTTCTTTATTAGTGTTTTAACTTGGGATAGTTGGGAAAAGTATTCTTCAGGCATATTCTCAAAAAGAGCTCCACTGGCATGTCTCCTGGTAAAGACAGGTTTACTTGGAGGGGCACTAGTATGATAATAGCATGCCTAGTATGAAAAGAGAATGAGATTCACATTTATAGATTTCCGACTCTACTCAAAATACACATGCAATCTAGAGCTTCACATAAGAGACAGTGTAATAAAAATAGCACAGATTTTGGTGAGAGATTAATCCAGATTAAATTTTGTTTATCTAATCTTGACCAGGTTATGTGAATTTTCTGAACTTTGGTTTCTTCATCCATTAAATAAAGCTTCAATGACAGTAGTGGGTTGAATGGTAGTTCCCATATGTCCATGTTCTTACCCCCATAATCTGTGAATGTGACCTCATCTGGAAAAGGGGTCTTTGCAGATATAATTAAGTTAAAAGATCTAGAGGCATGATTCAGGATTTTCTGAGTCCAATGACGAGTGTCCTCATAAGAGACACACAGAGGAGAGACACATAGGGAGAAGAGAAGGCCATGTGAAGATGAATGTAGAGACTGGAATTATTCCACAAGCCAAGAAATGCTTGAGCCACAGGAAGCTGGAAGAGGCAAGGAAAGATATTTCACTTAGAATCTTCAAAGAGAGCACTGCCCTGCAGATCTCTTTGTTTCCATCATTTGGCCTCTAGAACTACGAAGTATAGGTGAGTTTTAAGCCACCCAGTTTATGGTAATTTGTTAGAGCAGAAAACAAATAAAATGACCTTACAGGATCTTTGTAGGAAATGGAGATAGACCCGTATATAGCCCAAGTACGGGTTTAATAAATGTTAACTACTATAGTAATAATAAACAATATTTTAAACACAAAGCAATGTTCTCAAAGTTACCAAGTTTCCCAACATATTTTTTTTTTCTGTCACACAAGGCCATATTTATGATGGTTCATCTTGAGGTGTTAAAGGTATACATATCACAAGATGTCTCATGGAATCAAGGACCAAGTGTCTTTTACTTTAATATAAGTTTATAAGGTTGGGTGTCCAGGTTATTTCTAAGGATGTTCAAAAGAAGCTAAGGAATCTTAAATTCTAGGGATATCAAGAAACTTCAATTTTCTTGGCAGCTGATAGAAAATTCACATGCAAAAAGAGGGCTACCTTTATTGAAGACAAGATTTTGAAAGTCCATTCAGAGGAGAAGCTGTGCTTCCAGCACCTGAATGAGAAATAGATGTGCTTCAGCTAAGACAGGAGGAAACACTTGCTGATGACTTCAGAAAAATGAAGAAGGAATGAACTGGAAGACAGAAAAGGCTCCAAGCTCAAAATCTAACCCCTCCTCCATAACCATCTTTAGGAAAACTACAGACAATGAAAAATATGACTTGAGTGATTTCCTTTCTCTTTCCCACCCCTCCTGCCTTCCCTCCCTTCTTTACTTCCCTTGTCTATTGCTTTTTTGGTAAAAAGTACAGAGAGACTGGTCTTCAGATCCAGAGTAACATAAAACCGAGATAGTGTTTGAAAGTAAGAACTCAAAGGCAAAACGATACATGTGTTGATTAGTCTTCCCTTAGATCCAGCCCCTTCAAAGTCAAGTTAGGGTACAAGGGGAGGATTTGTGCAAAGAACTGCTGAAGATTAAGCTGAAGTTTTGATGTTCATTTTCTCTTTGTAAAACTCCATTCACCAAACATATAGTTCTGAACTGAAAATATTTTATCCATAAATATCAAGATACCTGAAATGGAAATATTTTTCTGGGGTGGAAAATTAACTTCTGAGGTGGAAATACCTTTCACATTCAAAAATCTAGTTACAGAATGTATATTTTTAGGGAAACATACATGTCTTGAAAGATGGTTATTTTTAACTAAGATTACTGCAGTTGAAACATGGTTAAAATTGGTTACAATCAGTTGTAGTAAAGCCAAGTGATCCAATGTGTGTATGTCCCATAGAGGATTGAATGATCAGCAAAATCATATGCTATATGTAATATGACATCTTTGAAATTTCTTTTTTTTTTAAAGATTTATTTATTTTGGGAGGGGAGAGTGCACGCAAATGGGGGGGTGGAGGAAGAGGGAGAGAGAGAATCTCAAAGAGACTCCCCACTGAGCATGGAGCCTGACATGGGACTTGATCTCAGGACCTGAGATCATGACCTAAGCCAAAATCAAGAGTCAGACGCTTAACCAAATGAGCCACCCAGGTGCCCCTTGAAATTTATTTCTTGATCAATCTAGGGGGACTCCTCACATCAAATACACATCATATTATTAGAGAAATAGTACATGCTAAAATGTCTGAGTCTGTGGTAAATAAAATACAATTCATGTGATACAGGGTTAAATATATATTAGAATTAGGAAAGGCTTTATGGCAGAGCAGTAGATTTGAATTAAACATTGAAGAAGATTGAAGGCTATCAGCAGAGTTAAACTTCATAAAAGCAAGTTAGTTAAACTCCCAGGATTGTAAAGATGAGGATAAGGAAGGGAGAAAGGGATATTAACATTCTCTCGCCTCACTGAGGACATTTGGATGAGAACTCAGATGTTTAAATACAAAAATTATATTCAGCATTCACTTACCAAATGGGGGAAATGGCAAATGGGTAAATGAAGGCCTAGCAACTATCTAGGGTGATAGAATAAAAAAGAATAGGAGGTATATTCTCTGATACACTTAGGCTCACAAGCAAGGAGCTAAACTGCAGTGGTATACTGAGAAACTGGAAAACATTTAAAAATGAAAATGTGGCCTCCTTAGGTTGAAAATTTTGCCAGAGTGGGTAGATTGGTTAGTCTGGACCCCTGGAGACTTTTAAGCATTCCGAAATGCCTCCAATGGGTGTAGAATGCCAAGAATGTGCACAAATTTGGTATTTAAAATTCTAGACTTGCATTTGCTAATCCAATTAAGTCTAGCTTTGCCAGACACAGGGGCTGATCTCCACTTCGAACCATGTAGCTGAAACAGCAAGACTCAAAGAAGTCTGAAGAAAAACCCATTTCGAGGCCTAAAATGACTAAATAATTAAAGTCACTAACATTTCTTTGAAATTAACTATTGCTACTACCTTCAGACTTCCCCCACCCCCCAAAAAAGATTATGTAAAATGGACAAAGTAGGTAGGAAACTGTCAGTGTTGTGAATGTATTTTATTTTTAGAACATTTTTATGTTATATTCATACCTTTACTCATATATTCCCATTCTTAAGAAGCACCTACCTTATCTATTACACTTAATTAAATCATCCACTTTTTGTTTGAGTCCATTTCTAGTATTTTCTTTATATTTCTAATGAAATCTTTAACTCTCTCATATGATAGCGTGTGTACCTTATCATCCCAACAAGATGGTAAGCACCCTAAAAGAAGAGACCATATCATATACTTCTTTAATATCCTCTTGATGCCTACTACTGTTATGTTAGACCTTGACTAATGTGTTTGATTTGATTTTCATGAATTCAGTTCCTATCTAGCATTTTTCTACTAGCAGATGTTACTTTGCACTATTAGGGAATTTGCTTTATAGTAGACTGTATATGGAAATCGAAGCTCTTTAAACAAAGGTAGAAAGATAGGTTTGCTTCTTAAAATTCTGAAATCCCTAACTTCCTGTTAAACATGGCATTTTGAACACATATTTAATCCCTGCAATGTCCAGAAATCAATACAAAGAAGTTTCTAAGAAGTATAAACCCCACAAAAAAGAATGGAGAAAATAAAGAAAACAAGATTTAAACATAATTTTGGAAGATGGAAAATAGGTAATTGAGTGGTCCCTATTTAACAGAGCAGATAAGTTAAAATTTAAGTACCAACAGAAAGCAATGCCAAATAAGAGCAGGATAAGTTATGCTGCAAAATCTAGAAATGGTCAGAAATTAGAGATACAAGATATCTATGAAAGCAGGGAATGTCCTAGAAGAGGATTAGTTGACAGCTTGAATAAAGTCTGTTGCTTCATGCTAACTAAACACCAGAATATAATAACAGATTAGAAATCAAATATCAAACTTCTCAACTGGGTAAAAAGCTAGATGATAACAGAGCAATGCCTTTCTAACTAAGGACAAAAAAAAAAAGAAATCTGTAACCAGAGCTCAAAACTGAATTATCAATGGAATAAATATATTTTCAGATATGTAAGGTAAAAAAAAATTGCCTTCAATGATATCTTTCTTAGGAAGCTAATGGAAGATATGGCATATTAAGATAGATAGATAGATGATAGATAGATAGATAGATAGATAGATAGATAGATAGATAGATAGATAGAATAGAAAGAAAGAGGAAGAAAGGGCCCAAGAAATAGGGGCTATAGTATAAGAGAGAGCTAAAGGGCATATTTCTGGGATGATGGTATAGTGAAGTGCCAGAAAGGTGAGGAAGTCCAAGGTGACAAGAGGCAACAGGTCTAGAGAATACCTTGTCCAGATTGGAGAAAAAGGACAGGGAATTCTAGAAGGGATCGTTTTTCAAGAAAGCAAATTAAAAAAAACAAAAAACAAAAACCCAGAACTGACAGTTTGCCTGATGCATTTGACCATTTAGAAAAAAAAAAATGTAGGACTGATTCTTTTTTTTTTTAGAGATTTTATTTATTTAGTTGACAGAGACAGCCAGCGAGAGAGGGAACACAAGCAGGGGGAGTGGGAGAGGAAGAAGCAGGCTCATAGCAGAGGAGCCTGATGTGGGGCTCGATCCCGTAACGCCAGGATCACGCCCTGAGCCGAAGGCAGACGCTTAACGACTGCACGAAAAATCAGTAGGACTGATTTTTAAAGTGTGTTTGGAGAGTTTGAAAAGAACTAATGATATAGGTATATAGGCAACTACAAAAGAACCAAATAGGAATAATTACAGGAAGGAAGGAAGGAAGGAAGGAAGGAGGGAAGGAAGGAAGGAAGGAAGGAGAAAAGAAAAGAAAGAAAAGAAAAGAAAAGAACAAAAGAAAGAAAGAAAGAAAAGGAGAGAAAGAAATGAGAAAGAAAAGTTATATAAGCAAAGAAAATAATCATAGTATACAACATAGTTCAACAATATTTTCATGGCTATAATAATATAAACACTGAATACTGATCCATCCAAAAACTGAAAAAACTATATAGGGAAAAGGTGGAAGGGAAATGAGAACATATATGTAGCTCACAAGAGAGGTACATGATAGAGTTGTATCATTACACTCTCTGGAGGAAATAAACAGATAATATCTAAAACTGGGGAAAAAATCCAGAGTGGCAGTGTAAACATATTACTTAGGTATACTATAACTATAGATAAAAGAATTAAAAGTAGTTACTACTGGAGAACAGGAGTCAGAGGTAGGAAAGGGAAGGGAAAGGAACACCATTCTTTTTATAAACTTGTACCAATATTTGTCTTTTAAACTACGTAGATGTATTACTTTGAAGAATAAAATTATGTTACAAAACAGTAAAATCAAAGAAAAGAAAAGCAGAACAAAATTAAGAAACAAGCTCATAAAATTTTGAAATCTCCAAATATTGAATATACCATGATTTAAACTTATAGTAAAATAACCCATAGGTTAAATGGGTTTCTTTAAAAGGAAGGTGGTTTTTCTGATTTTATAAAGAATTTCCAGATTCCTAGCATTTCCAGAGAAAGGATACCATGATAATCAAAGTTCTGATCTAACACATAAACCAGATGACATTATGTTCAAAGCCTACAGTCCAATGATTTTCTTACATGGAGTCAAGCCACAGTCCTTAGAATGACCATCACCATTCTGGAAGAGCTGCATAGCAACCTCCCTGATCTCATCTCCAAATCCTTCACCTTGCTCATTCTATTCTAGCCCTGTGGTCTTCCTTGTTTCTTGACCACACCAAGCACATTCTGCTGTAAGGCTTTTGCATTTGCTGTTTCCTCTGCTTAGAATAATTTTCTCTCAGATATGTCTGTCGATCTCTCTTCATTTCTTCCAGATCTCCTCTATGACAGAGGAGTCCCCTGGCCATTGTATATGAAATAGTACTTCCCACCCCTCGCACATACGTATCACCCTTTAATACTGTTTTATTTTTCTTCAAAGTCCTTTATCACCACTAGGACTGATAAGAATGCATTGAGGGTTGTAGTTGAACAAATACAAGAAATGAGAGAACACCAGGGAAGCAAAGGAAACAAAGCTGAAGAGGTAAGCATGACAAGAAACGTTTAAGGGACAGTGAATAGACCCATCCGACTGATGCTGGAATTACATTTGAGAGGTGAGGATGAGACAAATTAGTAAAACAGTTTTGGTCCAGTTCTGGAGAATCTTTATGTCCTATATAATGAAATACATTTGGAAGTTTTCAATCAGGATTTAATATGAAAATATTTTAGTGATATGAACTGGTACTAATAAATAGGACAGCTTAGGGAAGAAGGGGGTTGGAAGCCTAGCAACCAGTTAGCAGGCGACTGCTCAGGTAGAGGTAACGTCAAATATAACAGAAAGGATCAAAAGAATCAGGACTTCATGACTCACTATAAAAAAAGAAAAAGAAAAGGGAATAATCAAAGCACTATGAAGTTTAAACTGAATATATTAAGAAAGTAATGCTGCCAACGACTGGAATAAGTATGTCAAAAGACAGAGTCATTTTTGATGAGAAAGTTGAAAGTATGGTTCTTGTCCTAATTGTATTTTGGGATGACACTGAGGTTTTACAGAGGAAATGATGAGCTGGAAAATAAAAATACAGAAAAAAAATCAGGGCTATCAATACAGAGAGAGAAATTTATCTATTCAGAAATGATAATTATAGTGAGAGAAGAAGACTTCTAAGAAAGACTGTAAAGAGAATAGAATATTTCAAATTGCACCTTGGAAAATGTCACTTGGGAAATCGGGGGCAGAAAGAAGAGCCAAGAAAGCAGGAAAGAAGTTGTTGAAGAAGTGAATGAAAAAAATAGACCACTGTAATGTTGTGGAAGCTAGAAAAGAGGAAAATTTCTTAAAGAAGGTGATGCTATGTGGCTCCAAATGCTGCATAAAAGTCAAAGGGAATGACTGAAAAAGTCTTTGAGGTAATCAAGGTTAAGATCCTGAAAAAAACAAAAACAAAAATGAACTGCAGCAGACCCTTAACAGTGTCTAAGACTTAATTTCTCAAGTTTCCATGATAACACATTACTCTTCAACTCTAAAAACTGGGGATTTTATTGTCTACTTAATAGAGTTGTTAGAAGAATTAAATAAGTTACTATACTAAAATATAAAAGGCAAATCTGTGTTGAGATCAGATGCTAGACAAGTGGATAGACACAGTCATTAGATAAATGTTCTGGTTATCTACTGTTGTGTAATAAACCATCCGAAACTCAGCAGCTGAAAGGAAACCCAAAGGTTTCATTATGATTCTCTCTCATGAGCCTCAGGGTTGACTGCACTCAGCTAGGCAGTTTCTGCTCAGGGTATCTTATGTGGTTACAGTCAGACAATGGCTGGGGACTGGAGTCATCTTATGTGTCTGGTAGTTTATGCTGGCCTTTGGCTGAGACTTCAGCTCGGATACTGGTCAAAACACCTAGACATGGACTCTCCATATGGCCTGGGATTCCTCACAGCATGGGGCTGGGTTCCAAAAGAAAGCATCCCAAGAAGAAAAGAGACAGATCACCTTATAGCATCTGGCCTTGAATATAATGAGGGGTCATTTCCGCCATATTCTATTTGTTAAAAGCAAGTCATTAAGGCCAGCCCTTATTCATGGGAAGAATTAGATTCCACTTCAGAGTAGCAAAGAATTTGTGGATATTTTAAAACTACCACAGTAAGTGACTTTCTGTTAACCACAGCCCTGCATGTTTAATGTAAATTCATGCCTCAGGAGAATTACCAACTCTTAGGAAGACCTTGGAGAATTCTTATGAATATCTGAATCTGTGAATATTAAATCCATATATTCCAAGTGTTTACTATATTTAAAAACACAATACTAAGGAGTTGTTGAAGCTCCCTTCTGTTCCCTCCCCTTGGAGGTGGCAGTTTGACCATGAGATGTGGAGGTGGCAGCATGCCCAAGGGCTCAATGAGATGGCAGAGAACCCGAAAAAGCAGCAGTGAGGCTAAGGTCTTGAGGACGTGGTTGGTATGATTGGAAGACTGGTTAAATACAGGTGAAACTGAGCATGTTGGTAAATATTTTGAGGCTAGAGAAAGGGATTTACAAATATAGAAAGGAAGAGTGTTGGAAAATTCTTAGGTCAGTGTCTTAGGAGCTAGATGGGAATTGAGAGTATTGGTTTGCTGGCGGAAACTCATTTTTTAAAACACACACACATACACATAAATACACACATACATAGGGAGATTTAAAAGCACAGATATATGTGTATGTAAATACACATATACTTTTCCTACCTCTTTCTGCTGAGTGGATCTAGCAACAATACCATCCCAGTAACAGTAAGCATGTTAAACACCAAGATCTTTAATTCTAAACACCATCTTTTGCTAAAAGAAATCAGACCTTCTTAGAGAAACAGCTAAATTTCAGGGCTAGGGAGAGAAAGTATAAAGTGAGCCTGGGATAGCTTGTTAAGCCAGAAAAAAAAAGTCCGTAAAAGAAAAATGCAAGCATGTCAAGTGACACAAGTATCAGTTTTAAAGTAGCGGTCACAAACGAAATATGAGACAATCTGTGCACCAAAATAATGATAGTAATATATACATGAAATCCATTGAAAAAACAAGAATCTATGCATCCATACTGATATAAATGAATGAGAGAGAGGGAACATAATGGTTAATTTTATGTGTCAACCTGACTGGGCCACAGAGTGCCTTGATATTTGGCCAACCATTATTCTGGGTATGTCTATGAGGGCATTTCTGGATGAAATTAGTATCTGAATTGGTAGACTGAGGACAGCAGATTGTTCTACCTAAAGTGGATGGGCTTTATCTAATCCACTGGAAGCCTGACTAGAAAAAGAGAAAGGACTTGGACTGGCACTTACACCATTAGCAATTAGATTCAGGCCAAAATTTTACTATGAGCTCTACTGAGTCTCCAAGCTTATCGAATGAAGACTGTGGGATTTCTCAGCCTCTATAACAACATAAACCAATTCCTTATGATCTCTTTATATCTGTGTGTGTGTGTGTGTGTCTTGCATCCTACTGGGTTCTGTTTCTCTGGAGAACCCAGACTAGAACAGAATTTTAAGGATGATTTTCCTAGATTGGTTCTAGGCTTTCCAGAATTGCATCTCTAACCTGATTAAATTTGGTGACACTAATGACTCTATTTCCGGAAGTAAGGATGGCACCGATAGTCCATGATACTATAGGATACTCCTAATCAACCATTTATAAGAAGTAAGGGGCTGAGAAACTGTGCATATGATACTTCTGAACATTACTGGAAAACTGAAAAATATATTGAGATTTCTGGTTGCTCCCAATTAGCTGGACAAAATAGTGAAAGAAAAGGATGAACTCAGGGATTCAAATTCTCAGCTCAAGCATAAAAACCTGAAAGCTTCTCTGGGTGTCCTGAAAAGAGATCCCTATCTCCAATAGTTGCAGGACTGAGACTGCTGAAAATCAAACACATAATCGCATTCTGCATCTGGCTGAATTACACTACAAGTTGAACACCCACTCTCACAGGGTGGGATCCTGTAAGTTGGAATAAAGATGTGTGGGAAGACTAATGAAGCTAGGGACATTGATCCCCTAAATTCTAATGAGTCTTCTTTGGCAGTGAAAGAAGCCATCAATATTAATAAAATGCTGCATACAGATCTTCTTCACTTTATCTCCTGTTAGGGCATACTTACTAACCCTTAGGAAAATGATGAGAGGGAGACATTCTCTCAGCTTATGGGGACCAGTAGGTGGGCAAGGAGCAAACACACCCGTCAGTTTATCCAACATCCAATGCTTTGGAGCTGCTACCTGCTTCAGATGCTTCTTGGGACCATAAGCCATGGCTGCACTAGACATGAAAAGAGGCTATAACTAGACTCATTGCAGCAGGCCCCTAAAAGTGGGGTATGAAGTATAACTCACAAGGAAGTATACTATATTCCAAAAGAACTACTTACGTTTCCTAATGTATATAGACAGAAATATGTGGAGTATGTGTGTAAAACAATATTGAAGGTGTGGGATAATGTTAGAAGGAACATAAATTTGGATCAGGCTAAATTTATTGATAAAATCTCACTAAGCAGAGATTCTGCATTTAATGTTGCAAATTAGGGAGTTAGGAAGGGCTCTCACAGTTTGTTTGTTTGGTTGGCTGAAACATGGACTAAAAGGCGGCCTATAGCGAACAAATTAGAAATGCCAGACCTGACTTGGCTTAATGGAAAAGGATTCAAAGGCTTAGAAATATTGGAATGTTAGAGTAAATTTGTCATTTAAGACCTACTCACTCACACTGGGAAGGTTTTAAAGGCATGCCTTTCACCATTACTATGAGAAATAAATTGGTAAGGAGAATCCTGGCATCCTTGAAGAACTCTATGATAGTTCTCTATAGATTAGACGTTACAGTGGGAATTAGTTACTGAATTAGGAAATCAAAATACAATGGGAGTAATTGGGTTTCAGGGAGGCAGGGGCCAAGTAGTGGCACTCAATCACCAAAGGCAAGGTTGGCATGGTTATGGTAATGGGTGACAGAAACAAAGGGGCAATTAGAATAGTCTGATTTACATAAACCTACGGCATTGAGTATTTGATTGTGGTGTTCCTGAAAGCGGAATAAATATTAAAAAAAAAACCATCTAAATTCTACTTGATTTGTACAAGCAGAAAAATTCTAGGTCAAATGAACAAAAGTTTAATCTGAACATAAAAACAGAGTCACAGCCCCTCAATCAATTCCCAGACTTGAGCCAGTTTATCAATCCAAAACCTGAATGAAGGGGAGGCCTGACAAAAATTTATACTGCTAATATTTCTCCCATCCCTCTCCAAAGGGACCTACAGCTTTTTGTCAGGGTAACTCACTGGAGAAAAGTAAATAATCAAGCCTTTCTGGACTACTGGACACTGGCTCTGAACTGACATGAATTCCAGGAGATATAAACATCATTGTAGTCCACCAGTCAGCATAGAGGCATATGGAGATCAAACGATCAATGGAGTATTAGCTCAAGTCCATCTCATAGTATGCTCTGTGGGTCCCCAAACCCAACCTGTGGTTAATTCCCCAGTTCCAGAATGCATAATTGGAATAGACATACTCAGCCACTAGCAGGATCCCCACATTATTTCCCTGACCTGTGGAGTTAGGGCTATTATTGTGGGAAAGGCCAAGGGAAGTCTCTAGAAATGCTTCCACCTCAGGAAGCAGTAAACTAAAAGCAATACCACATTCATGGAGGGACTGCAGAAATTAGTGCCGCCATCAAGACCTTGAAAGATGCAGAGGTGGTTATTTCCACCACATCCATATTCAATTCACCTATTTGGTCTGTGTAGAAGGATGGATCTTGGACAATGACCATGGATTATCGTTAAGTTTAACCAGGTGGTGACTCCAACTGCAGCTGTTGTATCAGATGTGGCTTCATTATATCCCTTTTTACCTCACATGCAAATCCTTTTTTTTCTCCCTACAAATCAATAAGGACCACCAGAGGAAGTTTGCTTTCACCTGGCAAGGCCAGCAATACATCTTCACTGTCCTACCTAAGGGGTTTATCAACTCTCCAGCCCTGTGTCATAATTCAGTTTTCAGGGATCTTGATTGCCTTTCCCTTCCATAAGATACCACACTGGTCTATTACACTTTAGGCTGAATGGACCTTGTCAGCAAGAAGTAGCAGCTGCTTTAGATTTATTGGTAAAACTTGTGCATAACAGAGAATAAACAAAATAAATAAATAAAATAAAACAAATAAATCCAACAAAAATTCAGGGGTCTCTACCTCAATGAAATTTCTAGGAGTCTAGGAGTATAGGATATGTTAAGATATCCTTTCTAAATTGAAGGATAAGTTGTTGCAACTAGCCCCTCTTACAACCAAAAAAGAGGCAAAATACTTAGTGTGCCTCTTTGGATTTTGGAGGCAATGTATTCCTCATTTGGGTGTTGTTACTTCAGCCCATTTACTGAGTGACCCGAAAAGTTGCAATTTCGATTGGGGCTCAGAACAAGAGAAGGTTTTACAACAGGTTGGGCTGAAGTGCAAGCTACTCTGCCACTAGAGCTCTATGATCCTGCAAATCCAATGATTGAAGTGTTAGTGGCAGATAGAGATGCTGTTTGTGACCTTTGACAGGTCCCAATAGATGAAATGCAGTATAGGGCTTTAGGATTTTGGAAAAAAGTCCTGCCATTCTCCACAGATAACCATTCTCCTTTTGAGAAACAGCTCTTGCCTGTTACTAGGCCTTAGTAGAGACGAAATGCCTAGCCATGGGCCACAAAATTACTACGCAAGCTGGGTCATGATCTCAGTGTTATCTGATTCACTAAGACATAAATTTGGGCATGCACAGCAGCATTCCATCATCAAATGGAAGTGATATATATGTGACAGGGCTCAAGCAGGCCTTGAAGGCACAAATAAGTTACACGAATAAGTGACCCAAATGTTCATGGTCCCATTCCTGCTACATTGCCTTCTGTATCCCAGTCTGTACCTATGACCTTATAAGGAGTTCCTTACATTCAACTGATGTCAGAGAGAAGACTTGGGCCTGGTTTACAGATGATTTTGCATGATATAGAGGTACCATCTGAAAGTGGAGCATTATAGCCCATTTCTAGGATATGCCTGAAGGATAGTGGTAAAGTGAAATCTTCCTAATGGGCAGAACTTTGAGCAGTGCACTTGGTTGTTCACTTTGCTCAGAAAGAGAAATGGTCAGGTACGTAATTGTATACTGATTCATGGGATGTAGGCAATGATTTGACTGGATGGCCAGGGAGTTGGCAGGAACATGACTGGAAAATTTGTAACAAGGAAATTTAGGGAATGTGGATAAACATCTCTGAATGGGCAAAAAAACATGAAGATGTATTTGTGTCCCATGTGAATGCTCACTGAAGGGTGACTGTAGCAGAGGAGGATTTTTAACAATGAAGTATACAGGAGGGCTCATTCTATGGCTACCAGCCAGCCTCTTTCCCCAGCTACTCCTGTCATTGTACTACAGGCTCATGAACAAAGTGGCCATGGTGGCAGGGATGGAGGTTATGCATGGACTTAGGAAAGTGGACTTGCACTTACCAAGGTCAACCTGGCCACAGCCACAGCTGAGTGTCCAATCTGCCAGCATCGACAACTAACACTGAGCTCCTGATATGGTGCTAATCCCCAGGGTGATCAGCCAGTTACCAGGTAGCAGCTTGATTACACTGGACCATTTTTATCATGAAAGGGGAACATTTTATTCTTACTTGGATTGACACTTACTCTATATGGATTTGCCTTCCCTGCATGCAATTATTCTGCCAAAACTACCATCCATGGATTTACCGAATGCCTTATCCACTATCATGGTATTCCATATAGCATGCTTCTGATTAAAGAACTCACTTCAAAGCAAAGCAATGGGCCCATGCTCATGGAATTCACTGGTCTTACCATCTTTCTCACTACCCTGAAGCAGCTATTTTGATAGAAATGGTGAAATGGCTTTCTTAAAAAAGATTTTATTTATTTATTTATTTGAGATAGAGAGAGTGTGAGAGGGAGAGCATGAGCTGGGGTATAGAGGGAGAGGGAGAATCAGGCTCCCCACTGAGCAGGGAGCTCGACGTGGGGCTCTATCCCACGACCCAGGGATACTGACCTGAGCCAAAGGCAGACACTTAACCGACTAAGCCACCCAGGCGCCCCTGAAACGACTTTTTGAAGACTCAGTTTCAACACCAGTTAAGTGGAAATAACTTGCAGGGCTGGAGCAAGGTTCTCCAGAAGGCTATATATGCTCTGAGTCAGCATTCAGTATATGGGTCCAGGAGTCAAGGGGTGGAAGTGGGAGTGGAACTTCTATTACTCCAAGTGACCCACCCACTAGCAAAACTTTTGCTTCCTCTTCCCATGATATTATGCTCTGCTGGCCTAGAGGTCTTAGTTCCAAAGGGACAGATGCTTCTACCAGGGGACATAGCAATGATTCCATTGAATTCGAAGTTAAGACTGTCATCTAGTCCCTTTGGGCTTTCTCACTGCGAATCAGTAGGCAAAGAATAGGCAGTTACTGTGCTGTTTGGGGTGATTGATCCTGATTACCAAAGGAAAATTGGACTGTTGGTCCACAACAGAGGTAGGGTAGGGAAGAGTATGTCTGGAATATGAGAGACCCATTAGGACATTTCTTAGTATGACCATTACCTGTGAGTAAGGTTAGTGGAAAACTATAACAACCCAATCCCGGCAGGACTGACTAATGACCTAGACTCTTCAGGAATGAAAGTTTGAGTCACTCCATCAGGTAGCAAACCATAACCAGTTGACGTGCTTGCTGATGGCAGAGGTAGTGGACTGGGTAGTGGAAGAAGTTAATTATAAATATCAACCATGACCATGTGAGCAGTTATAGAAATGAGGACTATGATTGTCATGAGTTTTTCTTCATTTTATTATGAATGTATTTTTATACAAAATCTTTCTTTTCTTCCCTCTTTTATGCCCTTATAAGATTTTTGAGTTTATATCATAGCAATTAGGTATTATTAACTTTGTATAGTAATATTTTGTTAAGTATTTTTTTTAAGATTTTATTTATTTTTTGTGATATAGAAAGAGAGAGAGTGAGCACAAGCAAGGGGAGTGGCAGGCTCAGTGGCTCCTGCTGAGCAAGGAGCCCAATGCGGGACTCGATCCCAGGACCCTGGGATGGTGATCTGAGCCAAAGGCAGACGCTCAACTAACTGAACCACCCAGGCATCCCCTTTGTTAAGTATCATGTTTAAATTACTAGTTATCAAGAAGAGTAAACATCACTCAAAGACTCTACCTCCTCTTCTGAGAAAGTGGTTAGTGTAGTTTTGGTTGTATGCAGGACAGGTGTACTATGTTAGGTGGGATTTAGACCTTGTTATTGTCTTTATTTGGAGATTCAGTATGGTTTAAGGAGATGTGCATGGGTTCCAAGTTGACAAGGGTTGGACTTATGATGGTTAATTTTATGTGTCAACTTGACTTGGCCACAGTGTGCCCAGATATTTGGTTAAACATTATTCTGGGTGTGTCAGTGAGGGTGTTTCCGAATGAGATGAACATTTGAATCAGCAGAATGAATCAAAAAGACTGCCCTTCTTAATGTGGATTGGCTTTATCCAATTTGTTGGAGGCCTGACTAGACCAAAGAAGATAGAGAAGGGAAGATTTACTTTCTCTGCCTGTCTTTGAGCTGGGAAATGGCCTTCTGCTTTTGGATTCAGACTTAGACTAGAACTTATACTATTGGCTCCAGACTTTGAATTAAGACTGGACCTTACACCATTAGCTCTCCTGGTTCTCAGGCTTTTAGACTCCAACAGGAACTATATATACCATTGGCTCTTCTGGGTATCCAGATTGCTGACTGCAGATCAGCAGATTTCTCAGCCTTCATAACCACATGAGTCAATTCCTTGTAATGAGCCTTTTTATATGTATTTGTTCCTGTCTTAATTGGTTATCACTGTAAAAGAATACCATAGACTGGGCTGCTTAAATAACAAACGTCCTGGAGGTTAGGAGTCTGAGATAAGGATGGTTAGGGTTCTCTTCCTGGTGAAGTCCTCAGGTGCCCTTCCTTGATGTGTGCACAGAGAGAGAGAGAGAGAGAGAGAGAGAGAGATCCCATGTCTCCTCCTCTTTTTATGAGGTTATTAATACCATCATGAGGGCCCTACTCTTATGACCTAATATAACTGTAATTATCTCCTTAAGGTCCCATTTCCAAATACCATCACACTGGGGATTAGGGTTCCAAGATATGAATTTTGGGGAGATACAAATATTTAGTCTATAGCAACTCTGTTTCCCTGAAGAAGCCAGACCAACACAAAGGAACACCTTACTATAGGATGCCAAATAATAAATATAGATCTGGCAACATAGTGGTGGTTTATTAAGAGATTCTTGGGTTAATACTAAGGCTCCTAGATGGAGCTTTGCTTTAGAAAAGGATATTAACATAAACTTAGAATGCCTCTCCAAACCCCAAATACTTGGGGGAATTACCAAAGGGGGAAACAGTGACTTTACATTGGAGCAAACTAGCAGACAATAACCTGCCTGGTGAGGGATGGGTAGGTACTGTGCATACCCCTAATGTCACACACAGAGAAGAGCACAGCCTTACTTCTGTAGTATTTCTGCCAAGAAAGCAGGACCTAATACTGGTCCCAAGGAAACATCAGATGGCCCCAGGCTGAGCAAAACCCTTCAACATCAAAGTGTTTACTATTTTAAAAGTTAAGATCAGGTGCACCTGGGTGGCTCAGTTGGTTAAATGTCTGCCTTCAGCTCAGGTCATGACCCAGGATCCTGGGATTGAGCCCTGTGTTGGGCTCCCTGCTCAGCAGGGAGTCTGCTTCTCCCTTTCTCTCTCCCTCTACCCCTCCCTCTTGCTCGTGCTATCTCTCTCTCTCCTCTCTCTCAAATAAATAAAATCTTTTTTAAAAAAGGCAAGATCATGAAAACCAGGGAAACACTAAGGAACTGTTCTGGATTGAAGAGCCTAAAGAGCTATGACAACTAAATGTAGCTTATGAGCTATATTGGATGCTAGACCAGAAAGGAACAAGAGATAAAATTGGTACAGTTGATGAAATCCAAATAGAGCCTGTGGGATGGATAACTGTGTTTTCTGACTATTGACTTCTTTGGATGTTGGCATTTAGTTATGTAGGAGAGTATTCTTGGTTTTTGAAAAATACGCACTGGAGGATTAAAAAGAGAGAGAGAGAGAACAAATGTGGTAGAACGTTAACATTTGGAGAACTTGTGTGAGAGAATATGGAAGTTTTTTTTTGTATTATTGTAATTTTTCACCCAGTTTGAAGTTATTTCAATAATTTCAAAAATAATAAAAAAAGAGGTTCTTAGAAATGTATACCCTCTACCGAAGTTTCCTGATTCACAACCAAATTAATCTATGTCCTCATTTATCTTTATTCCTTTCTCCGTATTCCACCACTAAATCATCCATGCTTTCCCCCAGAATTTCCATTTATCTCTTTCAAGAAAAACCAGACACAGAAAAAAAAATGCACCCTGATTTTTGGCGAATTGTCTTTATGCATATCTTCCCTTTGTTCCCTTCTTAACTTTAAGAGTAGTGCCTGAATCTGAGCAGAGACTGTATACATCTGTATCCAATTTCTCATTTTCAACAACTACATATGCCAGATTCAGTATACACATTTAATTCAGGAAACTCCCAAATATTGGGAGCCAAAGTATGACCAAGTATATCTATAATCACACTAAGCAAAAAAATCAATCCAGTATAAGAACATGCCACTGACTCAAGGAACCTAGCTTCAAAAAGCAAAAAGCTAATATATGGGAAAATATCACATTCTTCTCAGATGCCCCTAGGTCTAAAACTGGTACTGTCCAGTGGCATTTGCCATGACCACAAAAAATGTTCCTTCCTTCCAGAAATGCACATTCATTTGATCCTTATGAAACCAACTCTCCAATCTAAATCAGAATGCAGACTGAAGCTTAGGAGACTGTTTTGATAACCAAAAAATTCAGAATGTTTTACAGACACCATACTGGGAAGGATCCAGTAAAGGAAATAACTTTACTCAAAAGAAGATCCCCCAGGAGGACCCATATTATGATTTAGTCAATACCAATCAAGAAGGTGGGTGGTAACAAGAGAAGTTCTTTACCCAGGAGCCAATTGTGCACAGAGGTAAAGAAAACAGTTAAAACAGATTAGAAGCTAGACAAATTCACAATTATATTTTGTCACTGGATCGTATTCTACCTAAGGCTGCACCAAATATTTTTAATTCCTAGTACTAAAAAAAAAAGTAAGAAAGTAAAAGAAGAAAGAGACATTGGCATAGAATATAAAGAATTCTTTCTCTAAGCAAATGGTGCACATTTTCTTCATATTTTCTCTAACATTTTTACAATTGGGAAAACACCCCAGCAGGGTGCAAATATTTATGTATAGTCTAACCTCTTCAAGTGTTTTCCTATTACCAGGCCTGATGCTTCATAGTGCATGATGAGTTGGTGGTGATCGTTTTATGGATCTTTTCCAAAACCAAGTACCAAAAATCCCTGGTGGTTTAGAGTCGAATGTGTATGTGTTTCCACCATCCTTATCACATATTGCTACAAGACAGAATAAAATTGTTTAAAAAATCAAAAAAGGAAAGTGTTATATCTACATTTTAGCTTATTAGTTGCTAAAGATGGGCCCATACAGCATTTGGCATTTCAGGTCTTCTAGATAGTTGTTTCATTCATTAAGGCACTGGATTTGCTATCTGAATAGGCCATAGGGAGAAGACTATAAGAATTTCAATCTCAAAAGCAGCATCTCCTATAAACCAGTTACAACATCAGGTGGAAAAACACTTATATGCCAAACTTGTTTCATCCAAAGCATTCATAAAAATGGCAGCACCCCACTTTTTGTGCATAGTGCAATTCTGATTCATTATAGCCAAAAGTGTTGGGTAAACCAAAAAAAAAGGGGGGTGTGAGGGGAGAAACATACGAAATAAAAGGAAGTTGAATATATACTTAAGTCATTACTGATGAATTCAATGACTGATGAAAGTTTCTAGTTTTTACTGGCCTTATGTCAGTATATGGTGCTCATGCTTATCTTTCTCAGTGACAGTGGGAGTATCTTCCACTCCTGCTGAAAGAAATCTGAATCACCAGGAAGAGTGCTATAATAGTAATCATGATGCTGGCACAGTTGTTGTGAAAGATTATATTATCTGGCAAAAACTATAATACCAGGCAGTAAAACAGGAATACATTGCTAGCTACCTGCAGCTTTCCAGAAAGATTAGGCACTTGTGGAAAAGTTATGCTTAGCTGGATAAGATCATTTTTCTATGACCAGAGGAAAGATTATAAAAGTTTAGTTTGAGAATCTTGGTTGGCTAGCCTAACCTAGCTTCACTCCCCCACTACCACACCAGCCACTCATGATGAGGCACCTTAATAATGATTATAAACTTTACACACTTATACATATTCTTCAGGGGAACCTGGGATCAACATGTATAAAGGAATCTATACTGAGAACACCACCATAAGAATAAACAGTGGACTGCCCACAATCTCTATGAAGCTGTCCTCAAGGGGGACCAGAATTTATACTGCCTCTAAAAGGATATACAGCATTTAAATAGACGGGTAGGAAGGATAAGGGGAAAAGCAGGGGAAATATTCTAGATGGAGGGAACCATCTCTAAATAGTGAGAAAGTAAAATTTGGGGCAACAGTGAGTAGGGCTGTTTGATCAGAGCAGGGATTCTTGTAGGTAAGTAGTAAAAACAAAGCAAGCAAAGCATTGTAAAGGATACTGAATACAAGTTTAAGAGTTTGAACTTTGCTGCTAAGTGTCACCAAAGGAGACATTTCATCAGCTATTAAGGAAAACCACATGTTGTGATGAATTTACCAAGACTGTATGAGTGATAACTTTGGGCCACCTTTTTATGTGATATAAATAGCATGAGCTCTCCTAATAGTGACAGAATCCTGTTCTATTTTTCCCAACTGGATGTTGATAGAGCTACCAGTTGTGGCAAGGTCTTTTGGGCATGCCTTTTGAGCCCTCAAGGTAGTAATCTCTGAGCAGACATTGCAGACACTTAGAATAAAACCAAAGCAGTCATAAATAGCATCAATGCAATTTGCATAGCACCTTTCCTCCAAAATGCTTTTAATACTAAAGGGAGCCTGGATCTTCATAACAAGCCCATGCCAAAACTCACTTAACTGCTTGCTTAAAAGGGATAAAATCCTTGAACATGTGCATCTGTAAACACCACCACTCTCATTAGAGCTTACACAGCTTAGTGTCATAGATTAGAAAACGGCCAGCATCAGAATATTCCCAACTCCAAAGTAGAAGCATAAAGGCTGCTTGTGGCAAGTGCTGCTGCTCTCAAGGTCTATAGCACTGACCTAGTTAGGGAATGCAAGCTGATAACCTTTGGCTAGCATCTCTGAACCAAAGAAATGAACCCTTATATTTGATCTTTGGCTTTCCACATAGCCTTGACAGACTTATTTTCAGCATATCATCTTTCTTTTTTCTAAATCACTATTGTATAATACTCTTCCATACTTCTACAATGCCTGAAAAACCAAGTTCAGACACATTAATTGGATGTTGATGGTCTGAGGTCTTTTCTGAGTACTCATTGCTACTATTTTGTTTCATTCCACTTCCCCTCTCTTCTATACACAACTGTCTTCTCTTTATCCTAAATATGTTATACTCATTCTCACCCAAATATGTTCACCAATGGTAGATATCTTGCCTAAAACATCCCTCTGTATAACTTATTCAATCTCCATGAAGCTATCCATATCCATATAAAGTCCTTACTGCTTTTTTTAAAAAAAATATTTTATTTATTTATTTGACAGAGAGAGAGACAGCCAGCGAGAGAGGGAACACAGGCAGGGGAAGTGGGAGAGGAAGAAGCAGGCTCCCAGCAGAGGAGCCTGATGTAGGGCTCGATCCCAGGACTCTGGGATCACGCCCTTAGCAGAAGGCAGATGCTTAACGACTGAGCCACCCAGGCGCTCACCTTACTGCTTTTTCACATCCTGCAGCATTTATAACTCAAGATTGTTATTCTGGGACTTAATTATGTACTGCCACATTATTATTTAATTCCTTTAAAAATTAGATTACAAGCTTCCAGAAGCAGAGTTATGTTTGGTAAATTCTTTTATATTCCCCACAACAGCTATCAAAATACAAAATATAATTAGGTGCTAACTAGAGACCATTTAATTGAATTATCATGAACATCCATTGGTCATTAGTCTATGAGATCAGTAGCTGGAAGGCAGCATGTTTTAAAGGAAATAGTACAGGTCTGGCACCATAAAGACCAGAGCTCAAATCTCAGTTTACAACTTACTAACTGGGGGACACTGCAGTTGTTCTCTCTTTGCTTTAGTTTTCTTAGATGTAAAATGGGGATACTTCACCGGATTATGAGACTTGAGTAAGTGAGCCTCATATTCCATTGCACATGGTAAGTACTCAATAAACTTCAGTTCTTAAGTGAGTACTCATGTAATAACTAATTATAATAATTGTAAATAAGAAGCAGAGGTGTCATCTTTGTAAACTACATAACCCCTCTGGCAATAACCTGTAGGGTAAAAATTAGATTAAAGAGCCAATATCCTCCTCAACTTTTCATATCCAGAAGAATCAATATTTTAAATAGATCAGCACACAAAATGCCAATTTATAGTAGGAATAAGAACAATTTCTTAGACCAGAACATCTTAATAAGGTAGTCAGCATATCTTTTTTCTTATGGAAATACTGTATGAAAAGGCAAATTATAATCAGTTTGCCGAACATGAATTAAGGAGAAGTAAAATAAATCAATATATCACTAAATAAACAAGTTTTTATTTAATGATTATAATGCCTTGTAGGGACAATAGGTTATGATATAGTTCTACTAGGGAAGTAACACTGCCAAGGAAAAGGGAAATTTGAGGGCACTGGTCATGGTAACCTATATTCTATACAGTGTTGAAGGCATACGGTCAAATTATTACCTTTGGACTCTAATTTTCAGGTTCTAGTGCTGCTACCTCTAGGAAAGGGTTTAGGCTGGTTAGTCTCCATTTGCATCAACCACTCTCCTCCTCCACCAGGTCCACTCTCTACCTTCCTCTTGTTGCTTTGTGCACGAAGATGCTGATCCCTACAGACTGCATTCTCTAAGTTCTCTTGCTTTATGGATTTTGCATCTCTGCAAAAAGATATGTTGAATTCCTAACCTCTGGTATCTGTGAATGTGACCTTATCTGGAAATAGGTTTTTTGCACACATATTTAAGTTAAGATGAGATCTTTAGGGTGTCCCTTAATCCAATATGACTGATGTCCTTATAAGAAATGACATATGAAGAGATAGACACATAAGCACACAGAGTGAATACCATATAAAGATTAGAATTATGCTGCCACAAGCCAAGAAACAACCAGAAGCTAGGAGAAAGGCCTGGAACAGATCCTTCCCTAGAACCTTCACAGACCCTAATGACACCTTGATTTCAGACTTCTGATCTTCAGAACTGTAAGACAATAGATTTCTGTTGTTCCCTCAGTTTATGGTACTTTGTTATAACAACTCTAGGAAACTAATACACTGCCACAATAAATCATCTGGAGCAGTGGGTCAGAGATTTTACTTAATGGGAGAGGGAGCCCATGACAATGGTGAACTCTGAAGCTATTCCCAAAAGAACTTGCTTTTGGAAGAACAGAGTATGAGGAAGTTCAAGCCTAAGGGAACTCTTGAAAACAATGGGGATTTTGATGGCAAGCAGTTAAAAGGAGACTGAGAGTTCTATAAAAGCAAGAAACTAAAAAGCCAGCTAGTTTACCAGAGAGAAGTAGGAAAAGAGACAGCTGAGAACCTTCCTGGGTCAGAAAAAAACCTCACACTGGTCTCAAAAACTAGCCTTCCCCAAATACAACTGAATCTAACAATGGACCAATTTATACCCTGGAAAATTCTGGGGAAAAAAAAAAAGAAAAATAACAATCTGCCTGAAATGAGTGGAGCCAAATAGCTGAGTGTGATATCATATGAGACAGCTTAACAACAAAGATTAGGGAAGGAGATAGTCAAAGAAGAACCCTCCAAAGCCACTGTCACGCCAGGGTGACTATGCATATGCCCGAGGCGGTACCCTCTGCAGAGTGTCATCAGAAGTTTCACCCTGCAGGGTAAATAGACTTCTCTGAAATAGCTTGGCCAGGTCCCTAAACAAGTAAATGAAAAAACAACAACATAAAGAAGCCCTGTAGGGGATGGAGGGAAATCATGTCTGAATTGCTATAATGTACTACCTGAAATGTCCACTTTCAATAAAAATTGAGACATTAAAAACAAGAGAAAACTATGATCCCTACACAGGAAAAAAGCAGGCAAGAAAATATCCTACGAGAGGGCCAAGATGTTAAACATAACAAAGACTTGAAGAAAACCACTATAACTATTTTCAAAGAACTAAAGGAAATCATCCTCAAAGAAGTAAAAGAAGTTCTAGTGACAATGTCTTATTGAATAAAGAATATCAACAAAAGGTGTTACTTCTACCAAAGAACCAAACAGGAAGACTAAAGCCAAAAGTACAAGAAACATTGTGAGAAATTCCTGAGAGAGCCTGAAAAGTAGATTTGAACTGAGAGATGAAAGAATTGGTGAATTTGAAGAAAGACTAACAAATATTATGCAGTGTGAAGAACAGAAAGAAGAATGAAGAAAAATGAATAGAGCTTTTGATAAATATGGGACACCATTAAGCACATCAACATATGCATAATGAGGGTACCAGAAGGAGAGGAGTGAGAGAATGGAGCAGAATAGTCAAGGAAATTATAGTTGAAAACTTCCCAAATTATTGAAAAATATTAATTTATACATACAATAAAATGAAAAAGATCCACATGTAAACACATCATAATGAAACTGTGTAAAGACAAAGAGAAAATCTTGAAGCAGCACAAGAAAAGAGAGGTAATCTGTGCAAGGGAGCCTTAGTATGAATGACAGATGGCTTCTTATCATAAATAATGGAGGCCAGAAGTCAGGGGGAAGATATATTAAATGGGGAAAGAAAAAAAAGTCAACCATGAATTTTACATCCAGCAAAATAATCCTTCAAAAGTGAAAACAAAATAAAGATATTCCCACATAAACAAAAACTGAGAGAATTCCATGTTAGCAGACCTATCTTACAAAAAAATACTAAAGGAATTTCTTCCAGTTTAAAGAAAGTACTCCAGGTGGTAATTTGATTTCATATGAAAAAATAAAGAGTGCTAGCAAAGGTAATAATGTAGCTATAAAAGTAACAAAAACTAATTTAAAAAGCAACTTTATAAGTGAATATGTATATTGTTGAGTCTATAACATATAGAAATTCAATTATTGACAATAACAACAAAAAGGAGGTAGGTGGGACCAAAGTTGTATTGAAGTAAGGAGATAACACAGGAAGGTAACCTGAATTCATAGGAACTAATGGTAAATAAAAGGTCAGCATAACAAACTCTACAGATATATACTTTTTCTTCTTTTCTCAGCTTTTCTCACTGGCGCTTAACTTTGGGAGCTTTAAAAATCAGCAGGGCTTAACTGTGGGAGAGTTGGAGGGTGATAGGAGACTGAGTCTCTGCCCTTAGAGGGCCAGCACACTAAATGACTCTGCCTGAGACACAGCACAGAAGAAGCACTTTGAAAAGCACCTGGCATATATAGTGAACAAACTCGTGGTTACCGAGGGGAGGTTAGTGGGATTGTGAGTGAAACAGGTGAAGGGGATTAAGAGTGCACTTACTGTGATGAGCACTAAGTAATATATACAACTGTCGAATCACTATATTTATACCTGAAACTAATATAACACTGTATATTAATTATACTGGAACTAAAAAAATTAAAAATTAAAAAAATTTAAAAAATAAATAAAAGCACCTGGGGTGAAAGAGATTTATTAACCAGTCTTAGGATGTATGCCAGAGGGGCAAGAATCTGCAGATTTCTCCAGGAACAAAAGTGCTGGTAGGTACCATTTTTCTTGCCCTCTCCCAGCTTAGATAATAGGACGCTCATGGGGACCAGTTCTAACATTCTCCATCAACCTTGCTAGCATGGCATGCCCCACTCTGGTATTCCTCTGCAGATCCTCCCCACTCAATCCACCTGCCTCAGAAGGCAGCAAGCAACCCCCAAAGTGGTTCCTGCCCTGTCACACCCAGTAGGCAGACCTGGACAGGACCATTACCCATCCAAAGTGACTTGCCCCGAAGAGGGGAGGAGATAACCCTACACACTAGTATGCCCAGAGTTCTTGCAGCTGGGACTTCTGGCTGGCTTCTCAGGGAGCAAGCCCTGACATTTGGTGTGCCTGCAGCTGTCATAGAGGCTAACTGTGGACAGCTAGGCACAGTGCCTGACCCACCCATCAGTGGGTCCAAAGTAGTGCCTAGAGTGCTTGGTTCTGGTAACCAGGGATCATTGTACTACAGGGCATCATAGGAACTCTTCTACACAAGATCACTACTTTCATGACCAGGAGACATATCTGACCTACCTATACAAAGACACAAACACAGAGGGTTAGACAAAATGAGGAGATAGAGGAATATGTCCAAAATGAACCAGTAAGACAAAGTCACAGAAAAAGAGCTAAATGAAATGTAGATAAGCAATATGCTTGATAAATAATTCAAAGTAATGATTATAAAGATACATGCTACTTTTAAGAAAAGAGTGGACAAATTCAGTGAGACTTCAATAAAGAGATAGGAAATATAAAAAGGAACCAGTCAGAGCTGAAGAATACAATAACTGAAATAAAAAATACACTAGAAGGAATCAATAGTAGATTAGAGGGTGCAGAAGAATGGATCAGTGATCTGGAAGACAAGGTAATGGAAAGCAACCAAGCCACACAGCAAAAGGAAAAAAAAAGAATAATAAACAAGGAGAATAGGTTAAGAAACCTCTGCAACATCAAAAGAATAACGTTTGCATTATAGGGATCCCAGAAGGAAAAGACAGAGACAAGGGGGCAGAAAACTTATATAAAGAAATAATAGCTAAAAACTTCCTTAACCTGGGTGAAGGAAACAGAAATCCAGGTCCAAGAATCACACTGAGTGCCAAATAAAATGAGCCCAAGGAGGTCCACAACAAGCACATAATTAAAATGGCAAAAATTAATAATAGAGAATCTTAATGGCAGCAAGAGAAAAGCAAACAGTTACATACAAGGGAAAACCCATAAAACTACAAGCCAATTTTTGCCAGAAACTTTGCTGGCCAGAAGGGAGGACGATGAATATATTCCAAGTGCTGAAAAGAAAAAAACCTTTGGCCAAAAATACTCTACACAGCAAGATTATCATTCAGAATAGAAGGAGAGATAAAGAAATTCCCAGACAAACTGAAGTTAAAGGAATTCACTACAGCAGTCTTAGTAGAAATGTTAATAGAAATTCTTTAGTGGAAAGAAAATGATATCGCTAGAAGTAAGAAAATTATGAAAGGAAAATATTTCACTGGTAAAAGAAAACATATAGTAAAGGTAGTATATTACTCACTTATAAAGCCAGTATGGATGTTAAAACACAAAACTAATAAAATCAATTATATCTACAAAAATTAGTCAAGGGATATACAAATAAGATGTAAAATAGAAATCATATACATAAAACATGAAAAGGGGAGTAAAAATTTAGTGCTTTTAGAATGTGTTCAAGCTTAAGTAACCATCAATTTAATATAGACAGCTATACACAAAGAATGTTATAAAAACACCCCATGGTAACCACAAATCAAAAACCTATAATAGATATAAAACAAATAAAGAGAAAGGAATCCAAGCATAACACTAAAGAAAGCTCTCAAACCACAAAAGAAGAGAGCAAGACAAGATGAAAAAAATGGAGAAGAACTGCAAAAGCAACCAGAAAACAATGAACAAATTGACAATAAGTGTATACTTACCAATAATTACTTTAAATGTAAGCGGACTAAGTGCTGTAGTCAAAAGACATAGAGTGACTTAATGGATAAAAAAAACAAGAGCAAACTCTATGCTGCATATGAGAGACTCACTTCAGACCTAAGGACACGTACGAGTTGAAATTGAAGAGCTGTAAAAGATATTCCATACAAATGGAAGCAACAAAAAAAAGGTAGGGTAGCAATGCTTATATAAGACAAAATAGACTTTAAGACAAAGACTGTAGCAAGAGACAAAAAGGGAATTACATAATGATAAAGGTATCAATTGAACAAGGAGATAAACAGTTGTAAATATCTATGCTCCCAATGTAGGAGCACCTAAATACATAAAGCAAATATTAACAAGCATAAAAGGAAAATTGACAGTAATACAAAATAATAGTAAGGGACTTTAACATCCCACTTACATTAATGTATAGATCATCAAGACAGAAACCAACAAGAAAACAGTGACTCTGAACAACACATTAGACCAAACGAACCTAATATGTATAAACACAACATTCCATCTAAAAACAGCAGAATACACATTCTTTTTTTTTTAAGATTTTATTTATTTATTTGAGAAACAGAGTGTGCGCACGTGGCAGGGTGGGGAGAGAGAGAAAGAGGGGGGCAGAGAGGGGCAGAGGGAGAGAGACAAGCAGACTCCCCACTGAGCAGGGAGCCAGGCATAGGGTTTGATCCCAGGAACCTGAGATCGTGACCTGTGCTGAAGGCAGATGCTTAACCAACTGAGCCACCCAGGTGCCCCGAGAATACACTTATATGCATTCCTTTCAAATAAACATGGAACATTTTCCAGGATAGATCAGATGGTAGGCCACAAAACAAGTGTCAATAATTTTAAGAAGTTTGAAATGATATCAAGCTTCTTTTCTCTCTGCAACAGTATGAAACTAGAAATCAATTACAAGAAAAAAAAATGAGCAAAAGTTTGTGTTGTAAAAAGCACAAACATATGTAGGTGAAGCAACATGCTACTAAACAACCAAAGAGTCAACGAAGAAACCAAAGAGGCTATTAAAAAATACATGGAGACAAAAAAAAGGTGAAAACACAGTGGTCCCAAATCTTTAGGATACAGCAAAAGTAGTTCTCAGAGAGATGTTTATAGGAACTGAAACAATGAAAACAGACACAGACTCAAAAGTATGAGAACAAACTGGTGGTTTGCAAAAAGAAAGGGGTTGGAGTGATGGGCAAAATAGGTTAAAGGTTTAAAATTACAAACTTTTAGTTATAAAATAAATAAGTCTCAAAAATGAAAAGTACAGCATAGGGAATATAGTCAATCAATAATATTGTAATATGTTGTATGGTGACAGATGGTGACTATACTTATCATGATGAGCACTGAGTAAGGTACATAATTATTGAATCACTATGTTGTATACCTGAAACTACTGTAACATTCTATGTCAACTGTACTTCGATAATAAAAATTAAAAATAAAAAAATTATTAAAAAATAGTTTTAAAACTTCATTTTAATATATGCTTCTACTTAAATGTTACCAGTAAATATTAATACTCTCTTCTAAAAAATAAGGAAGAAAATAATAAAAATTGTAGTGGAAATAAATTCAGAATAAAGAGATAGTAAATCAACAAAACCAAAGTTGGTTCTTTGAAAAGATAAACAAAACAAAATTGAAAACCTTTAGCAAAACTGACCAAGGAAAAAAGACAGGACACAAATTATAAAATTAGGTATCAAAGAAGGGACATTGCCACTGATTCTTTAGAAATAAAAAAGATTATCAGGAACTACTATGAATAGTTACATGCCAACAAATCAGATGACTTAGGTGAAATGGACAAATTCCTAAAAAAAACATAAAGTACTAAAGTAACTCCAGAAGAAAAGGAAAATTCTAGATAGATCTAGAACAAGCCAATGCCCTGGCTCAGATGATATCACTGGTGAATTCTACCAGATGTTTAAAGAAAAATTAATAACAAATTTTCACAAGTTCTTCCAAAATTAAAAAGAGGAGGAACACTTTCCAACTCATTCTTTGAGCTGCTCTCACCTTGATATGAAATCTAACCTAAGACATCATAAGATAAGAAAACTACTGACCTTTATATCACCATAAATCTCATACTTTAATAAACTACTGACCTTAATATCACTTATGAATGTAGAAAAATAAAAATCTACAGCTAATACCATACTAAATGGTGAAAACTAAATGCTTCTCCTTAAGATAAAGAACAAGACAAGGATGTCAGCTCTCCCCACTTCTATTCAACATTTTATTCAAGAAAATGAAAAGGCAACCCACAGAATGAGAGAAGAAATTTGCAAATCATGTATTTGGTAAGGGATTTCTATTTGGAATATATAACGAGTCTTACTCATAACTAAAAAAAGACAAAAACCCAATTAAAATGGGCAAATATTCTTAATACAGATGTTTGCAAAGAAGATATAGAAATGGCCAATAAGCACATGAAATAGATTCATCCATTTTTTTTGTCTTTCCCTATCTATGTGGTCATGAATTTATCTGTTTTGTTCATTGCTGAATATCCACTATTTTAACAGTGCTTGCACATGGTAAACACTTAGCAAGCATTTGTTGATGGATTAAATATTATGTGAATAAGTAGCAATACTTTTGATACCATAGGCACTTCTGTAGGTACGAAAAGAAACTGACAATAGTTTAAAAATACGGACTTACTTACTACACAAATATCAAGTCTGGAGACAAACAGCTGCTGTCATTGATCTAGAGGCTTAATTAAGCTAACATTTGGGGAGCTCTCTTAGACCTCATCTCATGGTTGCTAGATGGTTGGAACAGCTCAAAGTATCACTTCCTAATACCATATGAGAGGTAGGAGAAAATGGAAGGCAGGGCAAAATAGACCTCTTCTATTTTATCAGCTAGACCTGCAGTTAAGTAAAATCTATCCTTGATTCTGGGCTAACTTTAACTGAGATCAAGTTACTCTGCCTGATAGCTGAAAAAAATCAGGGTCTTGTTAGTATACAAAACCATGACATCAGGGAGAATGCCTTTTGAGACAGGTAACAGGCTGTGGCTGACACAATATGTAAACCAAAAAAATATGAGTGGGAAAGAAAGTTAAAATTACAAAATCAATGCTCAGAAATCAGTTGCATTTCTATACACGAACAATGAGACTGAAGAAAAGGAAATCAGGGAATCTATTCCATTTACAATAGCACCAAAAATCATACGATATCTCAGAATTAACCAGAGAGGTAAAGGATCTATATTCTAGAAACTACAGATCACTCTTGAAAGACATTGAAGAAGACACAAAAAGATGGAAAAACATTCCATGCTCATGGATTGGAAGAATAAACGTAGTTAAAATGTCTATGCTACCCAGAGCAATCTACACTTTCAATGCTATCCCGATCAAAATACCAATGACATTTTTCGAAGAGTTGGAACAAACAGCCCTTAAATTTGTGTGGAACCAGAAAAGGCCCTGAATCGCCAAGGAAATGTTGAAAAGGAAAAATAAAGCTGGGGGCACCACGTTGCCTGATTTCAAGCTATACTACAAAGCTGTGATCACCAAGACAGCATGGTACTAGCACAAAAACAGACACATAGACCAATGGAACAGAATAGAGAACCCAGAAATGGACCCTCGGCTCTATGGGCAACTAATCTTTGACAAGGCAGAAAAAAACACCCAGTGGAAAAAAGTCTCTTCAATAAATGGTGCTGGGAAAATTGGACAGCTACATGCAAAAGAATAAAACTTGACCACTCTCTCTCACCACACACAAAGATAAACTCCGAATGGATGAAAGACCTCGATGTGAGACAGGAATCCATCAAAATCCTAGAGGAGAACATAGGCTGCAACCTCTTTGACATCAGCCACAGCAACTTTTTTCATGACACATCTCCAAAGGCAAGAGAAACAAAAGAAAAAATGAACTTGTGGGACTTCATCAAGATAAAAAGCTTCTGCACAGCCAAGGAAACAGTCAAAAAAACTAAGAGGCAGCTCATGGAATGGGAGAAGGTATTTGCAAATGACTCTACAGATAAAACACTGGTATCCAAGATCTACAAAGAACTTCTCAAACTCAATACATGGGAAACAAATAATCAAATAAAAAAATGGGCAGATGATATGAACAGACACTTTTCCAATGAAGACATACAAATGGCTAACAGACACATGAAAAAATGTTCAAAATCATTAGCCATCAGGGAAATTAAAATCAAAACCACCTTGAGATACCACCTTATGCCAGTTAGAATGGCAAAAGTTGACAAGGCAAGAAACAACAAATGTTGGAGAGGATGTGGAGAAAGGGGAACCCTCTTACACTGTTGGTGGGAATGCAAGTTGGTACAGCCACTTTGGAAAACAGTGTGGAGGTCCCTCAAAAAGTTAAAAATAGAGCTACCCTATTACCCAGCAATTGCACTATTGGGTATTTACCCGAAAGTTACAGATGTAGTGAAGAGAAGGGCCATATGCACCCCAATGTTCATAGCAGCATTGTCCACAATAGCTAAATTGTGGAAGGAGCCGAGATGCCCTTCAACAGACAAATGGATAAAGAAGATGTGGTCCATATATACAATGGAATATTATGCAGCCATCAGAAAGAACGATTACCCAACATTTGCAGCAACATGAACGGGACTGGAGGAGATTATGCTAAGTGAAATAAGTCAAGCAGAGAAAGACAATTATCATATGGTTTCACTCATTTATGGAACATAAGAAATAGCAGGGAGATCGGTAGGAAAAGGAAGGGAAGAATGAAGGGGGGGGGTAAACAGAAGGGGGAATGAACCACGAGAGACTACGGACCCTGGGAAACAAACTGAGGTCTTCAGAGGGGAGGGGGGTGGGGGACTGGGATAGGCCAGTGATGGGTATTAAGGAGGGCACATATTGCATGGAGCCCCGGGTGTTATACGCAAACAATGAATCATGGAACACTACATCAAAAACTAAGGATGTACTGTATGGTGACTAACATAACATAATAAAAAATTTTAAAAAATTACACACACACACACACACACACACACACACAGCTGATTCTTGTTATTTATGGCACTTACATTAAATAAAGTCACCATGAACATGAATTCAAGATTCAATTAGCAAATACTGAACCATTGCTCCTAGAAGAAATACAGGGTTAGGTTTTTGTGTTTTTTGTGAGAATGTCTCTGTTGCCTAATTCTCTGGAGGATGTATTGCAATTGCTCTGTAGAGTGTCATGAGGTAACATTTTTGTCAACCAATCAATACACAATCTTGTTTTATGTGAGCTTCTGTTTAAAGATATTTTATTTAGTACATATTGTTGACCCATTAACATTGAACTCACAGCCAACAGCACAACTCGTGCCTAAACAAAGCTTGCCTAACACATATATTTTCTCCTCAAGGCACATCATATCCTTCTTATGCTTAGAACACTAAATAGCACTTCAGAACTATGCTTCAGGGCCATTCGAAACAGTGAAATGAAAAAACTTTGGTACTAAACAGACTATAAAAAGGACACTTGTTTAAAATAGGAGGGCTGAAACAAGAAGGCAGAGCATCACCTTATTCAGCCTCAGCTGGTGATGTGCAGAGTTGGGTGATTCAAATTTTTTTCTGCTATGTGCATGTCCACAAATGACTGTGAAAGCACTGAAAATTTTGATTTTGGGGTTACATGCAAATTTTAGTAAGTACGCAAATTTATAAATATGTATCCGTGAAATGAGAATTTGCTAAGTTTTTCTTATCCCTTTTTTTATCAATGGATTATAGCATAATATAGCTGTTTCCTTTTCCTTACAAGAGTTAGACTACATTTCTAGTAACAAACTGTAACGGTGATTCCTGAAAGGATAGTCTTTGACCACATTTCTACCTTTAATTGGAGTTAGGCATGGCCTTATGAAGATAACCTTTTTGCCAAAGGTATGGACACAGAAGTAATATGCACCCTTTCCAGACTTGGCCCATATAAGCCTCCACACAAGATTCCCTGTGAACTTCTCCCTTTCTCACTGCTGGGGATGGAGACAATCTATGTTGGGTTGTCTTAGGAGACATGTTAATTTTGGGAGTCCTATATGAAATTTCCAGAGTTACAGGATGGGAGAAACCATTGAAAGAAAGCCAGGACAACATTATCTCTCAATTATTATTTGGAGGTGTACTGCCCAACATGAGGAAAAAATACACTTTTGTGTTAAACAACTGAGATCTGGAAATTTTTGTATAAAGCAGTAGAGTTACCTTAAGTAATATTCTGACTACCATTCCAGTTAGTATAAGAAGAGGGTTTCCTTATACCTTGTCTATGTCTCTATTGCCTAATTCTCTGGAGGATGTATTACAATTGCTCTGTAGAGTTTTATGAGGATATTATTTTACTCACCTATTTCTGGTCAGCTTCAATATCAAGGCCAAAATGATAAGAAAGAAACTGAGACACTGACAACCCATTCAAAGTGTTCTTCTGTGCAAAGATTCATGGTGCTGTTTGTTACTAATGCTAGAAAATACAGGTCCTGCATTATTTTATTAATTCAAAAACATTCATTGAGCTGGTAGGGATACATGATTATTTTTCTATCTGCTACATTAGACAGAACATTTGGCCTGAAAGAGACAGACTCTACAGGTAAATCCAAGATATAAGTTCAATAGGTCAAGCTATATTTAAATGCATGTAAACCCAGAAGTTAAGAGGGGAAAGTTACACATTTTAATTCTTATAACATTTCTGGAATGTCCTTAGCTTCTGGCTCAGTATTCTCTTTTCATTCAATCTCCTCCCTCTTTCAGCTTTCTCTTCACAGAAAGCACAATTTAAGAAACTAACATATTAAAATGCTCCAAGTTTTTCCCCCTTCAACGATAGCACTTTGGGGTAAAGAATTAAAGTTACCCTGAAAGCTTCCCTCATGGGACTGCTCTGTGTTCCAGACTAGTTATTAAAGCTTTGGTCATGAGCTGAGAGCCTCCTGTCTCTTGGCCAGGTTTCCACCTCTCAGAAGAGTTTCTCTTGCATCAAAAAACATTTACCGAGAAACTGTGTTTCAAGCTACATGTTAGGTACTACACTAAGAATTCAGAGATGACGAGGTGCCTACTCTGGAAAACTAGATTACTGACTAGCATATTAAACAATGTAATAAATACTACAGTAGAAAGGTGTATAGAATTCTACAAGAGCACAGAAGAACAGTGAATTCTGTGAAGGTGGGCCAGTGGAATAAAGGTAGGTAAGACTCCACAGTGAAGGAGATACTTGAGCTATCCCTTTAAAACATTTATCTTGATATGCAGAGCAGAAGAAGGCTTCTGGGCAGAGGACATACTCTTCACAAAGGCCCCAGAAATAGAAAGAAACCAAAATGTGTTCAAGGTACAGTGAGGAGCTCGGCATGACTGGAATATAGGAGGCATGAAGGGAAAAACTAGTGATAAAAATTTTTAAAGTGGAAATGAGCCAGCCAGAGAGGTCTTGCTTGTATCACGGGAAAATGTAATATGATCCCTCACTACTTTCTGAGGGTGGTGGGATCAGCAATTGCAGGTGAATTTTTCATTTTCTTGAATGAGGTGATGAGTGTGACCATAAATGTTTGGTATACTTGGTTTATTATATGATATATAAGAAAGGGAATGGGTAGAGAGAGTTACAGGCACAGAAGAGAGGAACTGGGAAGATTTAGGTCCTTCATGCTAGCCGGGTTAAAAAAAAAAAAGGTAAAAAATGGTAAAATAGTAAAAAAAAAAAAAAAAGTGACCGTAAATGGTCATACGGCTGAAAAAAACTAGAAGAGAATGAAATTGTGATGAGAATTTATTGAGTTGTTTGCCATACAGTGAATGACCTCTATGTCTCCCATGAAATCGTAGGTAACTTCTACATTGCTTGTTAATGTTTTGGTATGACAGGATTATGTATTGAGGAAATCAAAGAAGTATTGGCTTCAGCTGTTCTTCAGTGTTATTCCTGGATGAAAACAAAAGCTGTCTATATGGATATCATATGCTAAATTTGATGTTGAAACTGTAAGCAATCAGGACCATAGATTTTAGGGAGATTGTTAATATCACATTGAATTTTTAGGACTAATAACTCCAGATTAAAGCATGTTAAAGTAGTGATAGGATAGCAGAGACTATAAATTCCTCCTCATCATCAATGTTACCAATTTTTTTCTTGTCCCCACAGCCAAACTACATTTTCTAGGCTTTCTTGCATGCCTCTTGCAAAATACATGTTAAAAAAAAAAAAAAAAAGGCAGAAAAGCGTCCATCAGTCTGGGTCCCTGAATGACTATGTGGAAGGAGGATCCTCAACCACCTATTGATAATAGTGCAGAAGTGTGAGCAGGAAGTAAACCTGTACTGTGTTTGAAACACTATAAATTTTGGATCAACTGCTTATAGCTATTGGGCTACCCTAACTAATGCAGATGGGAAGAAATAGGAAGTTTTTAAACAATACAGGAAGGCAGAATAAAAGTCTGAACTGAGGCAGTGATGGTGGAAACAGAAAGAAAGATGCTACCGGTTCATGACCTAACCATTTCTTACAATATGTGTGCATTAGTCAGGTTTTGCTGCAATAATACCAAGTTCCAAATAATGCCCAAATTCAGTGGCTTATAACAACACTTATTTTTCTTACTCACAAGTCTGTAGGTCAGTTGGGGTCTGGCTGGTCTCTGTTAGGCTTAGGTGGCTTTGGCTTCGAGTTGCCAGGTGATTCCGGTCTGTCCTAGATAACTCATTCAGCCTTCAGTGAACTGTTCTTCTCATGGCAATGGCAGAAGCACAAGACAGTAAAAAGAAACACATGATTCCTCTTCAGGCGTTCAGAACTAGCACTAAATCAACCACTTCCGCCTACATCTCAGAGTGAACGAAATTAACATGACAAAGCCCAACATCAATGGGACATGCAAGTATAATCCTGTCATAGGGGAAACCAGGATTCATGGTGAAGGGAAGGAAGGAAGGTTTGTGTACAGAGTATGCAACATACTCCAAAGTGTATCTCAAAATTGTTCTCCTTTGTGAAGCTTTCCATATTATTCCAACCTACTTTATTCCTTTTATATTTATTGTCAGTTATTACATCATTCAGCTCACTTTATAAACAGAGCCTGCTTTTTTATTCTATTCACTTAAATGGTTAAGAAGGCTGCTATATAACTAGACACAGAAGTAACTAGCTAGCTAATGGTCTTGAGGCAAACCCTTTTCTAACATATTCTCAAAGCAAAAATAACATTACTTATTTCTTGTGGCTACATTACGCAAGGGAGAGATGAACTCAACAAGAAGTGCATGATGAAGTTTGAAGTACATAAATGATAAAGTCAGGAGGGATTGAGTTGGCACTACTCTTGGAAAAGGGAGATTAAAATTAGATTAGGTTCTCAGAGAAAGTTATCAGCAGGGTATTCTGCAACTACAAAGATCTGTATCTAAAGACTGAATATGTAAATACGAATTTTGTGTCTTACAGACAATACATTTAGAGTGCATACCTGCCAAGGCAGAAGAACAGTGGATCTCTGCCTGGGAGCATGAAAGCAAAAAGCTTAATGCTGTTTAATGAGCTGGGTTATGACAGAGAAAGAACAGGAAGCCTCACTACCCACAACTAATCCCAAATAATACAAATGGGACTGAGAAAGAAAGGCAAGCACAGTGAGACTTTAGTAATGAGCAGCCTGGACCCAACACTTCCAACAGAACCCAGGAGAGGCCCCAGTCTGGAACCCACACAGCAAGATCACATGATAAGGATCCCAGATGAATCTAAAACAGAAGCACACGTCTAGGATTTTTAGCAAAAGTAACCGTAATAGTTTCTTTTAAATACTAATAAGGCTTATGTGAGTCTTAACCATATGGGTTTAATATATGTTATAACATATTAATAAAATAAAATTAATAAATTAAAAAACATTGATTAGCCCTACAGCAGCTATCTCAATACTTCTTATCAATTAATTTAACAAAATTCCAAATAGCATTGCCCAACTACAATATTGATCTTATTCTCAATATTAGTATCAAATACTTTTTGCTGTTTTCTTCCATATGAAATCTTCCTGTCTAAAGATCCAAATAAATATTTTAAAATAATGAAGATGCCAAGATTGAAATAATTATTTAAAAATAAAATTTTATGCTAAAATATAGCATAAATATTACAAAAAGACAAATAATATTAGTTAAGGTAATTGCAACACATGTACACTTTGTATACCACGTATTCCTTATATACTCTGTATACTGTATATGTATATGTATACTAGCCTTAACATATAAAATCTTCCAATAAATAAAGAAAAAAACTCATCAACAGAAATGTAAGTAAAGATGCCAAAAGGCAATTGATGAAAGAAATAAAATGACCAGTAAATATAAGGTTAACCCCATTAATAACAAAAATATAGTGCTCCTGAAAATGAAATAGCATTTCTTTTTGCTTCCTAAACTGATAAAGACTTAAAAATAATATTTAAATTTAGCAAAGGATTAGGGAAACAGGCATACACTGCTGGAGGGCAATTTATATGTATCCTCTTTGTTTAGCCAATTTTACTTTTAGTAAGTTGCTTTAGGGAAATAATTTTGGTGGGAATGAAGATTCCCTATAAGCAAATTCAGCATAGTGCTCTTTCTAATAGAAAAAAAGAGAAACAATGTGTGTCCAACTATAGAAAATAGGTTAGATAAAATACATTATATTTATGTAATAAATTGCAGATGGGGGGAAATAATTCAAAGCAATATCAGCATATGATCCCATTTATAAAAAAGAATTACCTTTCTCTTAAAAAGTAGAAGAATATAAACTGAAATGTTCACGGTTATTATTTCTAGGAGATGGGAAAAGGATTCAAATTTTCTTATTTTGCTTATTAAAATTTCACATATTCTATAATGAATTTACATCTCCATGGCACTAGAATATACTGCACATTGTTTTTAAATAAAACATTTCAAGATGTCTGAAAGACAGTCTGAAACATGACTTTGCAAATCATTTTGAGCAGTGGAATAAGGGTATAATTTCTAAAAATGACTATCTTAAAAGAACAACACTCATTCAAAAATATAAGTTCTATGATGACAAACAAGATTATATTATTTGAGAATCAAAATTTCTTTTTTAAGATTTTATTTATTTATTTGTCAGAGAGAGAGAGAGAGAATGGCAGGCAGAGGGAGAAGCAGACTTCCCACTGAACAGGGAGCCTGACGTGGGACTCAATCCCAGGACCCTGGGATCATGACTTAAGCTGAAGGCAGATGCTTAACTGACTGAGCCATCCAGGGACCCCAAGAATCAAAATTTCTATTTAATTTACTAGCTAAGTAAAAGCTGGGTATTGATGAGGTGAGGTAGTCTCCTTGCTGAAGAAAAACAAGTGTCTATGTCAGAAAAAGAACAGTTCAAAAGGCAGGGAATTACCAGAAATGGTTTTATATTTATTACATAAATACCCTTTTTAAATTTAAATTCAATTAGCCAATATATAGTACATCATTATTTTCAGATGTAGTATTCAATAATTCATCAATTATGTACAATACCCAGTGCTCATCACATCACATGCCCATCGACCCAATTACCCCATCCTCCCACAACCTTCCCTCCAGCAACTCTCAGTTTATTCCCCAGAGTTAGAAGTCTTTCATGGTTTTTCTCCCTCTGATGACTTCCCATTCAGTTTTCCCTCTTTCCCCTATGATCTTCTGTGCTGTTTCTTATATTCCACATATAAGTGAAACATGATGATTGTCTTTCTCTGATTGACCTTTTGTTCAGCATAATACCCTCCAGTCAATGTAAATGGTAAGTATTCATCCTTTCTGATGGCTGAGTAATATTCCATTGTGTGTGTGTGTGTGTGTGTATATATATATGTGTGTGTGTGTATATATATATATATATATATATATATAATATATATATATATATATTACATCTTCTTTATCCATTCATCTATCGATGGACATCTTGGCTCTTTCCACAGTTTGGCTATTGTGGACATTCCTGCTATGAACATTGGGGTACATCTGGATCACTGCATTTGATAAATATCTTCTCTTGCCTGACTGTGTCTATTAATAATGGTCACTGTTGTGCATCTGCAGAAAAAATGATCACTCTGGGCAAGTCTCCAAAATTAGTCTAGCACTGTAGCATTAAAAAAGGTAACAAATAATGTTTGTAAATATCGATCATGCCATATATTTGCATCCCATTTTATAAATCATAAGGCACTTTTATATATATTTCATATTGCCCAAAGCAACTTTTATTTTAAGCCTGGAAATGTAAGAAAGAATAAAAAAGAAAGAGTAACAGATTCCAGTTAGTGCTTAGTTCCACTATCATAAGCATCTATAAATATTATTGACTATTTTCTGTAGATAAAATACCTTACAAAGCAGTATCTCTTCCTGGACTGGTTCTTTTCTGCTAAATAAAACTTGGCCTTTAGTATTCTTGGCAAGTCTCTATCACTGCTTTTATTGCAATTATTTTCTCCTCTATTTCCTCTCTTGAACAATGAGCTCTGTAAGCCTTATTCATGTTTGTTTCTTAACACTTAGCTGAGTAGCGGGACCTCAGTAAGTATAAAACCAATGTGTTTTTTTTTTAATGCTGAATAAATGACATTTGTTTTGAAAAGTTAATGTTTTCTATGTAATATGTCAATTATGTCTCAAAGCTGGAAAAAATCAATGTTTTAGCAATAGTTATTAATTGATTTAGTAATTGATAAATTTAGTCTTTGCCAGATGGGCTCTTTGAATTTCAGCTCTGAATATTCTTTCTAAACTACTCATTATAAGATGGCTCCATAGGTTCATTTGCCAAAACAGGTGGTCAAAGTTGTTCTAATCAACTTCATAAGCTCCTTTTCTTTCTTTCTTTCTTTCTTTCTTTCTTTCTTTCTTTCTTTCTTTCTTTCTTTCTTTCTTTCTTTCTTTCTTTCTTTTTTAAAAGATTTTATTTATTCATTTGACAGAGAGAAGGAGAGTACAAGCAGGGGGAGTGGCAGGGAAAGGGAGAAACCGGCTCCCACTGAGCAGAGAGCCCAACACAGCGCCCGATCCCAGGACCCTGGGATCATGACCTGAGCCAAAGGCAGCCGCTCAACCGAGCCACCTAGGCACCCCGTATAAACTCCTTTTTCTTAATAATTCACCTGTTGCTTAGAGAAGGATTATTGACCAGAAAGGCTACCACATTTCTATGAAAATCCAAACTTCTTTAGAAATGAAGTGAATTCAGAATAATAAATAATTTTTTAAAAACAATAAATAATAAATAACTTCTATTTATATTTCTAAATATCACAAATTTAGAAGCATGATTATCACTTATAGCTAAGGGAGAGTGTAGCTGCTTCTCTCCTACCTGAATTTTACTTCAGTTTAAACTAAAAATGTTGATTTTTTTCAAGTCAAAATGCTCTATTAGCAATCATCTGGGCTTCAGTTTGTTGAAAGAGTTTCAGATAATTTCCTAAGAATAACCTTTAATAAAGAAAGAAATGAGTAAGGACACCTGGTTGGCTCAGTCAGTTAAGTGTCTGCCTTCAGCTCAGGTTATGATCCAAGGGTCCTGATATCAAGTCCCACATCGGGCTCCTATGTTGGGGAGCCTGCTTCTCCCTCTGCCTGCCCCTCCCCCTACTTGTGCTCGCTCTCTCTCTGTCTCTCTGACAAATTAAATTAAATTAAAAAAAGAAATAACTAGGACCTAATTATTCAATCCAAGGAAATTATAAAAGGGGAGGCCCCTTTACCAAATCTGCAGGTTTGTCCATGGCAGGCTGAACTTCAAAGTCAAATAGACATATTTGAAATCAGCTGTAATCAAGTTATTACTGATCTCTGTCTCACAAAATAAGAGGGATAAATTTTTCTAATTCCTTTGGTGGGAAACCATAATATTCTAGAGCTTTCTCCATAGAAATAAAGCTTGTAATTTAAATGAATCCATTTTGATCACTCTGCCCTGATCAAAGTCAGGTGAAAACTTTTAACACAGTCCTGTGACTCTTCCTATTTCAGGAGGAAAAGTCCCCCAAAACTAGCTGAAAACATAACTTCAGTCATCTATAAAAATATTTCTGTATTTCATCTCATAGATTACCAAGGGACAGAGAATTTACTTCCTTGAACAATATCATGGAAAGCTGATTCTCCCCCTTTAAGATGTGGTACTTGTATCTGATATAAATATAAACTAAGATTATAACCAAATAGATTAATAAGATCTATTAGAATGGTTTTGATTTATAAATGTATTCCTGTTCTTACTTCATATACACACTCCAACGAGAAGTATTTCTTTTCAAGTCAAATGAATTACTTGATGTAATAATTCAATCTTAAAATGGAGTGTGTTATGTTGAAGGAATGCTGCTTTTCTGTTTGGTACAGAGTTTAGCATAAGGAAGGGGATGTCAAGTATGATCTTTCCCATGAAGTAGTCTACTGTGGAACATGGCTGTACTCCAAACTATTTAAGGAAAAAAAACCCTAATGAACTAACACAGGGGGAAGGCTGTTTCCATGGCAATTGAACTATCAGAAAACCCAAAGAACAGAGATTCTTTCTCTAGCTAGTTTACGTAGTTCCATTTTTAACTCCTTGCTACTGGCAGTCAGAATCAACAGGCACTCAGGCTAGCCAAGTAAATGTTTACTTTCCAAAACACCAAGAAATAAGTCATGATCCAGTTATTATTTCTTGAAAAGATGATCATTATCCCTGAGAGAAGGGAAGAGAGGGGAGAGATGATAGAAATGTTTACAAAGAGCTTTAGGCAGAGGACAATGAAGATTAGAGAAGACTCAACAGAACTCCTCATTTGAATTAAAGAATCATCTACTGAGGCCACAGGAGGCCATCAAAAGAAAATTTCTACTCTCTTGTGAAGTCTATGATAGTGATGCAATCAGGGCACTAGAGAGCATTGAAGAGAGGCGCTAATCCCACTTTGGGTGGGGCTGGGCGTCCTCAGAGAGGTAAAACCTATACAGGTTTTAAAGGATGACTCAGTGCAAGACAAGCCAGTAAGAACCAAAAGGATACTGGAGGAATTGTGACAGGTATTAGCAAAGAGAACGCAGAATGGTTTGTATGGGGAACAACTCCAAGCAGTTAGTTTTTACTAAAGCAGTTAGTATTACTGTATCAAGGGTGAAAAAGCTGCCAGAGATGAGACTAAACAAAAATGGAAAAACTGAGAGCCTTACTCCTAAGGTCAGGAACATGGCAGGGACGTCCGCTCTCACCCCTGATGTTCAACATAGTACTGGAAGTCCTAGCCTGAACAATCAGGTGAACTTGTATTCATCTCACACTTCGGTTAAAATACTGTCTCCTCAATGTAAAGTGTCTCCCAGAGGACTTAACTTCTCTTTATCCTTAGAATCTTATTGTATTTTGTATGTCACTTTATTACTATGGTTCTGATAGTGTATAGTAATAATGTTTCCATATATGTTTTCCAAATAGAAAATAAGCAACCTGAGTACAAAGGCCTTAACTTTTTATTTTTACATTCTCTAATACCTGGTATCATATCTCACACATACTAGGTATACAACTTGTATCTGTTAAATAAACGAACCTTTAGAGTTCTTATTAACTATTTTTGGTTGTGTATTAGATGTGTTTACTATACACATTTGTCAAGAATCAGGAAGGGTCTGAGATTTTACTCTACCCACAAGGTAATAAGTTCACTCACTGGTCTCACAGTTGCTGGTGGAAGAAAACAAGAGTCCAGGGCAGAGAAGAAGTGCAGATTATTACAGCAATAGCAATAGCCAGAGTACCAGCACTTTTTGCATTGGTTTCCCTTACCTGAAGTCCCACAAGGGCAACACAAATGCGTACCAATGAATGCCCATGGGTTGCCTTACAGGAGGGAAACCCTGAGCTTAGGAAACCCAGAGTTTTTATACTGGGGAGTCAGCATGCCTACCCTTCGCTCTGCAGTGAGACACATATCTTTCTAAGGTTATTCACTGTACAAATATCTTTGGAGAGATAGCCCAGAATAAAAGAAGTTAGTTCTGTTTGCAAGATGTGTAGAAACATAAGATACCCAAGGAGAACTGCATACCAACAACATTCATGAAAAAGGAATACACATCTTATGGATAGGATTCATTTAATCTTACTTAAATACTCAGAGGGAACCTCTGATCAAATTCCAAGGATGTTGTAACTTAAATAAATTCCTTGTTTTAAACCTCTTTTTGTATATCCTAATAATTACCTTGGATGAGTTTAGATTCTATTACAAGCATGGTAGAGATATTTATAGCTCACTGAATATCCATATGCTCTCCGTATTTCCTAGCACCATTGCAGTTAAGTGGGGACACGTGATGAGTTCTGCCCAATGGACTATAGAGTAGAAAAGATCTTTAACACTTCTAAGATGGGGCAAATAAGAGAGGGCATGACTTCTCTGTTCTCTCATTTCTAATGTAAAAATTATGGAGGTCCTGTACTGAGATACTAGTGTGTGTTAGCCTCAGACAGTAAGTGACTATGTGGATCATAGCTCTTCTAACCAGTGTTAGACATGTAACATGAGTGAGAAATAAAATTCCAATGTGTTAAGTCACTTGAGACTTCAGAGATAATCTGTTTTCACAGCATAATATAGTGTATCTTGAATAGTATAGCAGGTCTTTGTCACATAAAAGTGCAAGTATTTGAAAAAATTTTTTATTATTTTTATTAATTTGCATAGACTCTCCACTGATAAAATAAGCTTTCACTGAGCTATGAAAATACTGATGAAATACTGATGAAATCTAATTAACCTGATGAAAAATATAACCACTTCTTTTACTCACATCAACATTCAATAGTTGTTAACTCTGTGAAATGTGTTGAAATGCCTTTAAAAAGTTTCTATTTAAGAGTTCTAACGTAAAATAATTGTGTCTGCTTTTCCATTTGACCCAGAATCTACACAGATGAAGGTTTTTGTTCTGAATCTATTCAACAATATGTCATTCAATTTTCATTCTCTCATTCACTCAACCTCCTCAAGTAATTGTTCTGTGTGTTTACAGCATAAAGGCCTACACAAAATGCAAGAAATGTTAAAAGTGGAGCACCTGGGTGGCTCAGTCATTAAGTGTCTGCCTTTGGCTCTGGTCATGATCTCAAGGGTCCTGGGATTGAGCCCCATATTGAGCTCCCTGCTCGGTGGGGGTCTGCTTTTCCCTTTCCCTCTACCTGCCGCTCCCCTTGCTTGTGTGCTCTCTCTCATTCTCTCAAATAATTAAGCAAAATTTTTAAAAAAGGAAATGTTAAAAGCCAGTAGTTTTTCTATTTATTGACTGGTTGGTTTATGGGAGTTCTACTTTTCATTAATAAATTCAGAACTTATGTTTGGGCAGGATCCACAAACTTCCTTTAATTCTCTATCTGAAACAAACTTTTAGAAGTCTCCCTTTGTGGAATCACAGAGAAAGTATCAAATAAATTTGGAGAAAATGAAAAGGACGGAGAAGAAGAATTTTAAAAAATCTCAATGCTGTTTTCATTGACCTACAGAAAAGTTAAGAAAAATGACATCCTCTCAATTTTATAGATTAAGAAACTGAAGCTGAGAGACATTTATGTAATTTTCCCAAAAGGTAACAAGCGGTAGATTGGGATTTGAACCAGCCTTTCTTATCACATCATCTTTCTCTTTCCTAAAACTACACTGCCTTTATAAAAAAGACATTTGTGATTAATCTGGGAGGATTTCAACAGAAGACACTGAAGGAAGAAAAAGAGGCAGGAGAGCATAGCATCAGAAGGGCATCCACACATGGAATAGAATATAAAATCTTTAAAGAGATATAAAGAATGCTGAAGCTTAAAAAGCTAGTTCAGAACTATTCCAGTGAAGACTTGAAATGCTTTGCTAGAAGGGATAGAGTATATTCACTAGTAAGAATGAGGAAAGGGGAAAGACTACATGATTTAATCTGGTGTTTGCAGATTACATCATTGTGCCTAATACCTCACCCCTTCTGCAGTGTATCATTTGTTATGAGTTCTTCTCACTAATGGGGTGATATTTATTTCCCCATTCCTTGAATTTGAGTTTGACCAGGTAACTTCCTTTGACTAACAAAATGAGAGGGATGTGACAGTGTACTATATGTAAACCAGGCCTTAAGAGGCCTTGGATGTTCCTGAATATGTACTGAAATCTCAGCCATTGCTGTGAAAATAAGTCTGGGTTATCCACCAGTCTAATGAAGATGAAAGACAAATGGCAAACTGTTCCAGATAACCCAAGCCTAGAGCCAACCCCCATGGAACATATTGACACAGAAGAAATATTAAATGATTGCTATTTTAAATAACTGAGTTTCAGAGTGAGTATTAGAAAACTAGCTCTGATTCCATTGTGACAGAAGAAACAGAGATTTCTGACTTCTGGCTTAAGAGAACACAGATTTCTTTTATCTGAGAAACTTTATGAAAAAAAATATATAATTAAGAAGTTGTTATAATATGCAGAGAAAGAGAAAACTATGACCTTAACTTGGAAGAAGGCACAGAAAGTTGAAAACCAACCAACCAACCAAAACAATATTAGAATTAATTAGAAGGAATGCTTACTATTAATAATTCCAGTTTTTACATGTTAAAAGTTATTTTCCAAACTTTAAAAGTTTTTTAAACAAGTTTTTAATTTTTTTATTGAAGAATAATCAGCATATAATATTGTATTAGTTTCAGGTGTACAACATATTGATTCAATATTTTCATATATTATGAAATAGCACAAGTCTTTTTTTAAAACTTAAATTCAATTAGCCAACATAAAGTACATCATTAGTTTCAAATGTAGTGTTCAATAATTTATCAGTTGCATATAATGCCCACTGCTCACCATTTCACATGCCATTCTTACTGCCCATCACACAGTTATTCCATCTCCCCGCCACTTCCCCTCCAGCAACCCTCAGTTTCCCAGGGTTAAGAGTCTTTCATGGTTTGTTTTGTCTCCCTCTCTGATTTCTTCCCATTCAGTTTTCCCTCCCTCCCTGATCCTCTGTTTCTTATATTCCACATATGAGTAAAACCGTATGATAATCATCTTTCTCTGATTGACTTCTTTCACTTAGCATAATACACTCCAGTTCCATCCACATTGATACAAATGGTAGGTATTCATCCTTTCTGATGGCTAATATTTCATTGTATATATATATACCACATCTTCTCTATCCATTCATTTGTCAATGGACATCTCAGCTCCTTCCACAGTTTGGCTATTGTGGACATTCCTGCTATGAACATTGGGGTGCAGATGCACCTCCAGATCACTGCATCTTATCTTTGGGGTAAATACCTAGTAGTGCAATTGCTGAGTCTTAGAGTAGTTCTATTTTTAACTTTTTCAGGAACCTCCATTCTGATTTCCAGAGTGGCTGTACCAGCTCGCATTCCCACCAGCAGTGTAAGAGGGTTCTCTTTTCCCCACATCCTCGCCAACATTTGTTGTTTCCTGTCTTGTTAATTTTAGCCATTCTGACTGCTGTACAGTGGTATCTCATTGTGGTTTTGATTTGTATTTCCCTGTGCCAAGTGATGGTGAGCATTTTTTCATGTGTCTGTTGGCCATTTGTATGCCTTCTTCAGAGAAATGTCTGTTCATGTCTTCTGCCCATTTCTTGACTGGATTATTTGTTTTTTGGGTGTTGAGTTTGATAAGTTCTTTATATATCTTGGATACTAGCCCTTTATCTGATATGCCATTTGCAAATATCTTCTCCCATTCTGTAGGTTGCCTTTTAGTTTTGTTGACTGTTTCCTCTGCTGTGCAAAAGTTTTTTTATCGTGATGAAGTCCCAATAGTTCATTTTTGCCTTTGTTTCCCTTGCCTTTGGAGATGTGTCTAGCAAGAAGTTGCTGCAGCCAAGGTCAAAGAGGTTGCTGCCTGGGTTCTTCTCTAGGATTTTGATGGATTCCTGTCTCACATTTAGGTCTTTCATCCATTTTGAGTTTAATCTTTTAGCACAATAAGTCTTGTTAACATCTGTCACCATACAAAGTTGTTACAGTAGTATTGACTATATTCCCTATGTTCTACATTATTTCTCCATGTCTTATTTATTTTATAACTAGATGATTGTACCTTATGGACTTCTCCAAACTTTTCACATATATTCCTAGACACCCGATCATGATGCCTATGGCTTTGCTTTTTAAAAGTCTTTTTTAAAGTAGCATTTTTGAGAATTGATGTGGAATTAATTGTGCATATTTAAAGTGGAAAACTTTATGAGTTTGGTTATACATATACACCTATAAAATCATCATCATAACCAAGATAATGAACATATCCATCACTTCCTCAAGTCCCTCTGTAACCCCTTCCTCTCTTCACCCCTAAACCTACAACTATTAAGAACACCTAATGTGCTTTCTTGTCACCATAGATTGATTTTCTAGAATTTTATGTAAATGAAATACACTGGTTTCTTTTAATCAGCAATATTTTACAAATTATCCATGTTGCTCAGTAGTATTCCAATATATGGATATACTACAATTTGTTTATCCATTCACCTATTGATGGACATATTGGGTTGTTTCTAGGTTTGGTCTATTGCAAATAAAACTGCTACAAACATTCTTGTTCAAGTCTTTGTGTGAATAAATGGTTTCACTTCCTTTGGGGGAATGTACATTATTGCAATGGCTAGAGGGTATGGCAGGTGTATACGTAACTTTTTTTTTTAAATGCTGGGAAGACAAATCAAAACCACCATGAGATGCCACTTCTTATCCAAGATGATAACTATAATAAAAAATGGAAAATAAGTTTTCATGAGGATATGGAGAAACTGGAACTCTATTACATTGTTGGTGGGAATATAAAATACTGCAGCCACTGTGGAATAAAATGCACAGCACAGGGAATATAGTCAATGATACTGTAATAGTGTTGTATGCTGACAAATGGTAGCTACACTTGTGGTGAGCACAGCATAATGCATAGGAAAGTTGAATCATTATTTTGTACATCTGAAACTAATGTAACATTGTGTCAACTGTACTCAAAAGAAAAAAATTTAAAGAATCTTATTGAATTATACTCTTTAAACACATTAATATTATGTTACATGAACTTCACCTCAATGTAAAAAAAAAAACTTTCAAAATATTTTCCATAGTGTCTGTACCATTTAAAATTACCAGCATTAGTGAATGAGAGTTCCAGTTACTCCACATCATCACCAACACTTGGTATGGTCAGTCTTTTTTAGCCATTCAATGGGAATATAGTGGTATTTCATTGGGGTTCCATTTTATATTTATCTAATGACTAATGATGTTCAGCATCTTTTCTTGTACTCATTTACTATATGTTTATTTTCCTTGCTAAAGAGTCTTCATATTTTTTGCCCAATTTTTACTGCTTGTTTTTTGTCTTCTCATAAAGTTGTAAGAGTTCTTTACATATTCTAGATACAGTTTCCTTATTGGATAGATATTTTGCAAGTATTTTCTCCAGTTTGTGGTTTGGTTTTTAATATTTGTAACAGTGTTGTGAAGAACCTAAGTTTTTATATTTGATGTAGTCTATCATTTTTTTCTTTTCTAGTTTGTACTTTTTATGTCTTATTTAATAAATCTTTGCCTAATCCCAGGTAACTAAACTTTCCTCCTATATTTTCTTTTAAAAGTTTGATAGTTTTAATTCTTACACTTTGGTCTCTGATCCATTTTGAGTTAATTTTTATATATGGTGTGAGGTATGGGTCAAGGCTCTTTTTGTTTGTTTGTTTATACCCAATCAATTGACCTAGCACCTTTGTTGAAAAGAACACCCATTTTCAATTGAATGGTTTGGCAACTCTGTTGAAAATCAATTGGCCATATATGCATTGAATATTTCTTGAATCTCAATTATTTCTATTGATCTATAGGTCTATTTTTATACTATCACATTTTTTATAAAATGCAAATAATTTCAAAACATCTGTACTTTAATAGTAAAAAATTACATTTTATTAATAGATTTTTTATTGTGAATAACTTTACATTTACAAAAAAGTTGAAAGATTGTACAGAGAAGTCCCATATACCCATCACCTAGCTTCACCCATTGTTAACACCTTATATTACAATGGTACATTTGTCAAAACTAAGAAACTGATGTTAGTACATCAGTAGTAACTGAACTCCAGGCTTTATTTGGATTTCACAAGTTCTTCCGTTAATATCCTCTATCTGTTCCAAGATCCAATTGAGAGTACCACAGTGCTTTTTTTAAAATTTAAATTCAATTAATTAAAATACAATGTATTATTTGTTTCAGGGGTACAGGTCTGTGATTCATCAGTCTTATATAATACCCAGTGCTCATTACAACACATACTCTCCTCACATTGCTTTTAGTTGTCATCTCTCCCCTGGACTGTTATAGTTTCTTAGTCTTTCCTTGTTTTTAATAACCAGGATAGTTTTGAACTGTACTGCCAGGTATCCTGTAAAATGCTCCACCCACTCCCCCAAAATTTGCATTTTGTGTTCTTTTTCTCACCATTAGACAGAAGTTAATGGGCTTTTGGAAAGAATGCCTGTGAAGTGAAGTGCCTGTCTCAACACTTCATATCACTTCCTTTATATGTGATACCACTGGTGATTTTAATCTTCATCACTTATGTGATGTATGCCAGGTTTCTCCACTGTAAAAGTTACTATATTTTCCTTTCCTACTTTATTCTTTGAATCCAAGTCACTATGACTAGGCCACCCTCAAGAAAAGGAAGGGCAAGAAGTAAGTTCCACCTCATGGAAGAAGGCATTTTTACATACATTATTTGGAACTCTGTAAGAAAGATTTGCTTCTTCTCTCCTATTTATGTACTTATTTAATCATTTATTCATATCAGTATGGACTTGTGTATTATTTTATATTTTGACTTATGATCCAATACTGTTATTTAATTTTTTTGCCACATTATTCCAGCTTTGGACATTGAAAGCTCTTTCACGTGGCTTCTATGTTCCTTTGGTATTCTGGCATCCTTTTGTTTACTGAGTATTTCCTAACTTTCTGGTACTATACAATCTTCCAGGGTAATCTCGTATTCTCCCTGCCTAGCCTGAAATCATTCATTTCTCCAAGGAGCACTGGCTCCTTTAATTGAATAGTATTTAGAAACTGAGATCTGGGTGCTTAGGCTATATTTTTTATTACCATAGTTTCATAACAGATATTAAAATCAGGGTGTATAAATCCTTCAACTTTGGTGTTTTTTTAAAAAATTATTTGGGCTAAATGTTCATTGGCTGATGAATGGATAAAGAAGATGTGATTTTTTAAATATATATAATGGAATATTACTCAGTCATCAAAAAGAATGAAATCTTAACCATTTGCAATGACATGGATGGAACTAGAGTGTATTATGCTTAGCAAAATAAGCCAGTCAGAGAAAGACAAATACCATATGATTTTCGCTCATATGTAGAATTTAAGAAACAAAACAGATGAACATATGGGAAGGGGAGAAAAGAGAGAGAAATGGAAACAAACCATAAGAGACTCTTAATGACAGAGAACAAACTGAGAGGTAATGGAGGGAGGTGGGTGGTATATGGGTATTTAGGAGGGCACTTGTTATGATGAGCGCTGGGTGTGTTGTATGTAAGTGATAAATCACTGAATTCTACTCTTGAAACATTGCCTTGTGTGTTAACTAACTAGAATTTAAACAAACAAACAAACAAACAACAATGAAAAATTATTTGGGCTATTCTAGGTCCCTTGCCTTTCCACATAAATTTTAGTATTATTTTGTCATTTTCTAATTTCTGCTGATATTTTGTTTGGGATTGTACAGAATCTACATATAAATTTGAAGAGAACTGACATCTAAATAATACTGGGTCTTTGGATACATGAATAGATCATATTTTTCCATCTGTTTAGGGCTGTAATTTCTCTCTCCATTATTTCATAGATTTTAGTATATAGGTCTCACACATCTCTTGTCAAAATAATCACAAGGTATTACATGGTTTTGATGCTATAGTAAACAATTTTTGTTGTTCTTGTTGTTCTTTATAGACTTTATGTTTTTTAGTCTCTTTATTTTATTTTTTAATTTATCTTATTTTTTATTAGTTTCGGAGATAGAATTTAGTGATTTATCAGTTACATATAATACCTAGTGCTCATTACATCAAGTGCCCTCCTTAATGCCCATCACCAAATTACCCCTTCCTTTACCTACCTCTCCTCCAGCAACTCTGTTTGTTTCCTACAGTTCAGAATCTCTTACAGTTTGCCTCCCTCTCAATTTCATCTTATTTTATTTTTCCTTCCCTTCCCCTATGTTCATCTGTTTTGTTTCTTAAAGTCCACATATGAGTGAAATCATATGGTAATTGTCTTTCTCTGGCTGACTTGTTTCAGTTAGCATAATACCCTCTGGTTCATCCACATCATTGCAAATGGTAAGATTTCATTCTTTTTGATGGCTGAGTAATATTCCTGTGTGTGTGTGTGTGTGTGTGTGTGTGTGTGTGTGTGTACACTACAACCTCTTTATCCATTCATCTGTCTATGGACATCTGGACTCTTTCCATATTTTGGCTATTGTGGACATTATTGCTATAAACATTAGGGTGCATGTGCCCCTTTGAATAACTATGCTTGTATCCTTTGGATAAATACCTAGTAGTGCAATTGCAGGATATAAAATCAATGTACAGAAGTCAGTTGCATTTCTATACACTAAAAATGAGGCAGAATAAAGAGAAATCAAGATATTGAATCCATTTACAATTGCACCAAAAACCATAAGCTACCTAGGAATAAACCTAACCAAAGAGGTAAAAAATTTGTACTCTGAAAACTATAGAACACTTATGAAAAAAATTGAGGAAGACACAAAGAAATGGAAAAACATTCCATGCTCATGGATTGGAAGAACAAATATTGCTGAAATGTCTATACTACCCAAAACAACCTAAACATTCAATGCAATCCCTATCAAAATAATACCAGCATTTTTCACAGAGCTGGAACAAACAATTCTGAAATTTGTATGGAATCAGAAAAGACCCCAAATAGCCAAAGTGATGTTGAAAAAGAAAACCAAAGCTGGAGGCATCACAATTCCAGACTTTAAGCTGTATTACAGCTGCAATACACACAGTATGGTACTGGCACAAAACAGACACATAGATGAATGGAACAGAATAGAGAACCCAGAAATGGACCCTCAACTCTGTGGTCAACTAATCTTACTGACAAAGCAGGAAAGACTAGCCAATGGAAAAAGAAAGTCTCTTCAACAAATGGTGTTTGGAAAATTGGACAGCCACATGCAGAAGAATGAAACTGGACCACTTTCTTACACCATACACAAAAATAAACTCAAAATGGATGAAAGACCTAAATGTAAGACAGAAATCCATCAAAATCCTAGAGGAGAACATAGGCAGCAACCTCTTTGACTTTGGCTGCAGCAACTTCTTGCTAGACAAGACTCTAGAGGCAAGAGAAACAAAAGCAAAAATGAACTATTGGGACTTCAAGATAAAAATCTTTTGCATAGCAGAGGAAACAGTCAACAAAACTAAAAGGCAAACTATGGAATGGTAAATAGTTTTTTTAAATTAATTTCATTTTCCACGTGTCCATTGATAGTATATAAAATATTCTACATTTCTCAACTCATTTACTAGTTCTAATCGGTTTGGGGTAGATTACTCAAGATTTTCTACTTAGATGATCATTTGTCTACAAATAAAGTCAGTATTAAATTTTTCCTTTCCATTACATATGTCTTTAATATTTTTATTGCTTTATTGCATTTGCTAGGATTTCCAGTAAAGTGTTTAATACAAATGGCGAGAGTTAATAACATTTGCCTCATTCTTGATCACAGAAGGAAAGCGTTTAATCTTTCACTTTTAAATAAGATCTGTCCTGGGTTTTTCATATGTCTTTCATTAGGTTCATAAATTTTCCTTCTACTTCTAGTCTGCTGAGAGTTTTATCAGGAATGGATGTTGAAATTTATAAAATATATTTTCTGCCTTTATTTAAGATATTAAAGACTCTTTATTTTTAAAATGTTAATATGATAAATTATACTGATTGATTCTGAAATGCTAAACCAGTCTTGCATTCTGGGATAACCCTCTCTTGATTATGATATATTAACTTTTCAATATATTGTTGGACTCTATTCGCTAAAATTAAATTTTTTTCATGTATGTTAATGAGAGATATTGGCCTAAAGTTTCCTTTCCTTATAATACCTTTGATATTGCTCCACTGTCCTCTAGCTTGCATTGTTGTTTTCCAGGTAAACTCTGTTGTCATTCTCTTTTCCTTAACATATAATACATCATTTTCCTTCCGACTGTTTTTAAGATAGTCTCTTTATCACTAGCTATAGGCAATTTGATTAGGATAGCCTACATTTTTTCTTCTACTTGGGTTCTACTTGTTTCTGTTGCTTTAGAGTTTTCATCATACTTGGAAAAATTTCCTCCAATATTTCTTCAAATATTCTTTCTGTGATCCTTCCCACTCATCTTCTTCTGGGACTCCAGTTACATATACCCAGGAAGAAGAGAAAAATGGAATTTATATGCAACCAGAAATCTCTGTAACATGAATACTGTAAATCAAACGACAGATCCTGTTCCAACTTTTGCACTGGCTTTATCTTATTTAATTCTATAGTTCACAGTAGACATTTTAGATATATCTATTTTCAAATATCATGAGGTGTAAGTAAAGATTTCTACATTTATTCTATCAAAGAGAACATAACTTAGTACCATAGCTATTTCAGTATCAGTGAGTTTTCAATAACTATTGTCTGCTTGGATCTCTAATTTCAAGAGTGATTTATAGTTTCTAGAATATAGGTCCTTTACATCTCTGGTTAATTCCAAGGTAACGTATGGTTTTTGGTGCTATTGTAAATGGGATGGATTCCCTAATTTCTCTTTCTTCAGTCTCGTTATTCGTGTACAGAAATGCAACTGATTTCTGAGCATTGATTTTGTATCCCGCCACATTACTGAATTGCTCTATAACTTCTAATAGTTTGGGAGTGGCTTCTTTTGGGTTTTCCATATAGAGTATCATGTCATCTGCGAAGAGAGACATTTTGACTTCTTTGCTGATTTGAATACCTTTAATCCCTTTTTGTCGTCTGATTGCTGTTGCAAGGACTTCTAGTACTATGTTGAATAATAGTGGTGAGAGAGGGCATCCTTGTCGTGTTCCTGATCTTAAGGGAAAGGCTTCCAGCTTTTTCCCATTGAGAATAATATTTGCAGTAGGCTTTTCATAGATGGCTTTTATGAGATTGAGAAATGTACCTTCTATTCCTACACTCTGAAGGGTTTTAATCAGGAAAGAATGCTGTATTTTGTCAAATGCTTTTTCGGCATCAATTGAGAGGATCATATGGTTCCTGAGTCTTTCCTTGTTGATATGATGTATCACGCTGATTGATTTGCGAATATTGAACCACGCTTGCATCCCAGATATGAATCCCACTTGATCGTGATGGATAATCCTTTTAATGAACTGTTGGATTCTATTAGCAAGTATCCTGTTGAGGATTTTGGCATCCATATTCATTAGGGAAATCGGTCTGTAATTCTCCTTTTTGAGGGGGTCTTTGCCTGGTTTGGGGATCAAGGTAATATTGGCCTCATAGAATGAGTTTGGTAGCTTTCCTTCTGTTTCTATTTTTTGAAATAGCTTTAGGAGAATAGGTATTCTCTCTTCTTTGAATGTTTGGTAGAATTCCCCAGGAAAACCGTCCGGGCCTGGAGTTTTGTTATTTGGAAGGTTGTTTAACACTGACTCAATTTCTTCATAATTAATTGGCCTGTTTAAGAAATCAATTTCTGCTCATGGATCGGAAGAATTAACATAGTTAAAATGTCCATGCTACCCAGAGCAATCTACACTTTCAATGCTATCCCAATCAAAATACCGAGGACATTTTTCAAAGAACTGGAACAAATAGTCCTTAAATTTGTATGGAACTAGAAAAGACCCCGAATCTCCAAGGAACTGTTGAAAAGGAAAAACAAAGCTGGGGGCATCACAATGCCGGATTTCGAGCTGTACTACAAAGCTGTGATCACAAAGACAGCATGGTACTGGCACAAAAACAGACACATAGACCAATGGAACAGAATAGAGAGCCCAGAAATGGACCCTCAGCTCTTTGGGCAACTAATATTTGATAAAGCAGGAAAAAACATCCGGTGGGAAAAAGACAGTCTCTTCAATAAATGGTGCTGGGAAAATTGGACAGCCTCATGCAAAAGAATGAAACTTGACCACTATCTCACACCATACAAAAAAATAAACTCCAAATGGATGAAAGACCTCGATGTGAGACAGGAATCCATCAAAATTCTAGAGAACATAGGCAGCAACCTCTACGACATCGGCCAAAGCAACCTTTTTCATGATACATCCCCAAAGGCAAGAGAAACAAAAGACAAAATGAATCTATGGGACTTCATCAAGATTAAAAGTTTCTGCACAGCCAAGGAAACAGTCAGAAAAACTAAGAGGCAGCCCACAGAATGGGAGAAGATATTTGCAAATGACACTACAGATAAAGGACTGGTATCCAAGATCTACAAAGAACTTCTCAAACTCAATACACGAGAAACAAATAAACAAATCAAAAAATGGGCAGAAGATATGAACAGACACTTTTCCAATGAAGACATACAAATGGCTAACAGACACATGAAAAAATGTTCAAAATCATTAGCCATCAAGGAAATTCAAATCAAAACCACACTGAGATACCACCTTACGCCAGTTAGAATGGCAAAAATAGACAAGGCAAGAAACAACAATTGTTGGAGAGGATGTGGAGAAAGGGGATCCCTCCTACATTGCTGGTGGGAATGCAAGTTGGTACAGCCACTCTGGAAAACCGTGTGGAGGTCCCTTAAAAAGTTAAAAATTGAGCTACCCTATGATCCAGCCATTGCACTACTGGGTGTTTACCCCAAAGATACAGACGTAGTGAAGAGAAGGGCCATATGCACCCCAATGTTCATAGCAGCAATGTCCACAATAGCTAAATCGTGGAAGGAACCGAGATGCCCTTCAACAGATGACTGGATTAAGAAGTTGTGGTCCATATATACAATGGAATATTACTCAGCTATCAGAAAGAATGAGTTGTCAACATTTGCTACAACATGGACGGCACTGGAGGAGATAATGCTAAGTGAAATAAGTCAAGCAGAGAAAGACAACTATCATATGATTTCTCTCATCTATGGAACACAAGAACTAGGATGATCGGTAGGGGAAGAAAGGGATAAAGAAAGGGGGGTAATCAGAAGGGGGAATGAAACATGAGAGACTATGGACTATGAGAAACAAACTGAGGGCCTCAGAGGGGAGGGGGGTGGGGGAATGGGATAGGCCGGTGATGGGTAGTAAGGAGGGCACATATTGCATGGTGCACTGGGTGTTATACACAACTAATGAATCATCGAGCCTTACATCGAAAACCGGGGATGTACTGTATGGTGACTAACATAATATAATAAAAAATCATTATAAAAAAAAAAAAGAAATCAATTTCTTCCTGTTTCAATCTTGGTAGTTTATAGGTTTCCAGGAAGGATTCCATCTCTTCCAGATTGCTTAGTTTATTGGCATATAGCTGTTGATAAAAATTTCTAATAATCCTTCAAATTTCAATGGTGCTCGTCGTGACCTCTCCTTTTTCATTCATAATTTTAATAATCTGGGTCCTTTCTCTTTTCTTTTGGATAAGTCTTGCCAGTGGTCTGTCAATTTTATTGATTCTCTCAAAGAACCAGCTTCTAGTCCTGTTGATCTGCTCTACTGTACTTCTGGTTTCTGCTTGATTGATTTCAGCTCTAATTTTGGTCAACTGCTTCCTCGTGCGTGGATTAGGCCTGTCCCTCTGTTGCTGTTCCAGCTTCTTGACGTGAGAATATAAAAACTGCATTTTAGATTTTTCTCTTCTTTTGAGTGAGGCTTGGATGGCTATGTATTTCCCCCTTAGGACTGCCTTTGCAGTATCCCATAGGTTTTGGACTGTTGTATTTTCATTCTCATTGGTCTCCATAAATTGTTTAATTTGATTTTTGATTTCCTGGTTTATCGAGTCATTCCTGAGCAGGATGGTTCTTAGACTCCAAGTGTTTGAGTTTCTTCCAAATTTTTCCTTGTGGTTGAGTTCCAATTTCAGAGCATTGTGGTCTGAGAATATGCAGGGGATAATTTCAATCTTTTGGTATCAGTTGAGACCTGTTTTGTGGCCCAGAACATGGTCTATTCTTGAGAATTTTCCATGGGCATTAGAATATTTCTGTTTTCCTAAGTAAACAGTACACTCCACCTGAGCAGAGTATACTGCCATCTTTTTGGATACTTAGCTAAAACAACTATCCTGTTTCCATGTGAAGTCACAATACAGTAGAGTATGTGAAATAATAGAATTATAACCAATAAATAGAAGAAATACAGAGGAGGAAGCGATTCATTCAGTCACAGATGAAGGGCTGTTACAAAAAGTTATCAACAGAAGGGAAATACTAGGTAGGAGGAGTCTGAAGAATACCCACCAGGTGGGTAGGAAGGGAAAAGAATATATTAGAGTCATAGAAGCATAAGAGAGTCTGCTGTGATGGGTTACTGAGAGCCTTTCAGCATTGTGGAAGAACAAAATGGGAGGAACAGAAAAGAGATTTGGGTTAGAAAAAAGGACGCCTTGTATATCAGGTTGGAGAGTTCAAATATAACTAGGGGAATGACATGCTCAGATCTGCATTTCAAATCTTGTACTCTGGTAGTTATGCAGGGAGAAGGAACACTAGAGGCTAGGAGATTTGTGGAAAGAACTGTAATCCAAGAAAAACAGTGAAATTTTAAGGGAGCAAAGAGAAATAAAATAGGATAGGTTCAGGAGGATTGGCTATTACTTACAGTATGCTAGTCACTGATCTACATGCCTACATGCCAAATACATACTAACACGTTTCTTTCTTCACATCATCCCTAGGAAGTAGATATGATTTTACACATAAAGAATCTGAGAGCACATAAATGTGTAAAGAGAATTCAAATGCAGGTATTCTGACTCTATGGCCCACATTTTTTACCTTAAGCAGCACAATCGACAGAAATTGAGAACTGGATATAAGAATAATGGAGATTCGGATGGGGAGTTAAGATGGCGGAGGAGTAGGGGACCCCTTTTTCAGCCAGTCCCCTGAGTCAAGCTGGATAGGTACCAGACCAGCCTGAACATCCATGGAATCAGCCTGAGACACAGGAAGATACATCTGGATCTCTACAAATGAACATCTCCAGTGCTGAGTATTGAGGTACGAAGCGGGGAGCCATGAAACCGCACACAGATATCGGAAGATAAACGGAAGGGGGAGGGAGCCGCCACGTTCGGGCGCCAGGAAGCGGTAGCTACCTGCACAGGGGAGTGGGCGGACTCGAGGACGGCACCCGCGAGAGAGCAGACTGAGACCGTGAGCAGGGAGCACGCACCCCCAGACTTCTCACGGAACTCTGGAACTCCGGTGTGCTCACTGGAACCAGACTGAGACCAGGAGATCCAGGAGCGCTCGGGGGGGCTGGTGGCTGGCGGTGTTAGAAACACAAAGGACAGAGATCACTGGCCCTGGAAGTGAGGGCTGGGATGCCGGGTGTGGGGCGCACATCCCATGACGCTGCAGGGTTGAGCAGCACCAACAGTAACAGAGTTAAAGTGGCCAGAACATCAGTGGAGAATGGTCTGCAATCCCTCTGTTCTGAGACAGAGGCTGAGATTCGGCCACTGCTGCTCTGACTCTCAGAAGAGGCACAGCAAACCGCCAGGGAAAGCCGCCAGAGAACAAAAGCCGGAAATACCGGCTCACAGTGTGCCCATCCCCATCCCCCCTCACAGGGGACACGGAGACTCTACCCAAACAGGGTTGCCTGAGTATCAGCGTGGCTGGCCCCTCCCCCAGAAGGCAGGCTGAAAAATCAAGAAGCCCACATCCCTAAGGTCCCTACAAAGCAAGTGCACACTGCCTGGGTCCTGGTCAATAATTTGGGCTCTGGACAACCCCGCAACCTCTCCTCATCAGAATGACGAGAAGGAGAAATCCCCCCAGCAAACAAAAGACAATGAGTCTGTGGCCTCTGCCACAGAACTAATGGATATGGATATAACCAAATTATCAGAAATGGAGTTTAGAGTAACAATGGTCAAGATGATGTGTAGACTTGAAAAAAGTATTAACAAAAATATTAATGAGAATATAGAATTTCTAAGGGCGGAAATGAGAGCGAATCTGGCAGAAATTAAAAATGCTATGAATCAAATGCAGTCAAAACTAGATGCTCTGATGGCCAGGGTGAATGAGGCAGAAGAACATGTCAGCGAATTGGAGGTTGGGTTAATAGAAGAGAAAGCTAAAATAGAAACTTGGCTCAAAAAAATCCAATCTCAAGAATGTAGGTTACGGGAGATTACTGACTCAATCAAACGTTCCAATCTCAGAATCATCGGCATCCCCGAGGGGGTGGAGAAAAACAGAGGTCTAGAAGAGATATTTGAATAAATTGTAGCAGAAAACTTCCCTAATCTAGCAAAGGAAACAAGCATTCGTGTCCAAGAGGCAGAGAGGACCCCTCCCAATCTCAACCACGACAAACCTATGCCATGTCACGTCACAGTACAATTCGCAAATATTAGATCCAAGGATACAGTATTGAAAGCAGCCAGGGCAAAGAAATTTCTCACGTACCAAGGCAAAGGCATCAGAATTACGTCAGACCTGTCTACACAGACCTGGAATGAGAGAAAGCGTTGGGGGGGGGGGCATTTTTAAAGCTCTTTCAGAGAAAAACATGCAGCCAAGGATCCTTTATCCAGCAAGGCTGTCATTCAGAATTGATGGAGAAATAAAGACCTTCCAGAATCGCCAGTCATCGACCAATTCGTAAGCATGAAACCAGCCCTACAGGAGATATTAAGGGGGGTTCTATAAAGGTAAAAAGGCCCCAAGAGTGATACAGAACAGAAAGTCACAATCTATAGAAACAAAGACTTTACTGGCAACATGGCATCATTAAAATCATATCTCTCAATAATCAGTCTCAATGTAAATGGCCTAAATGCTCCCATAAAGCGCCACAGGGTTGCAGATTGGATAAAAAGACATTTGCTGTCTACAAGAGACTCATTTTGAACCTAAAGATACATCTAGACTGAAAGTAAAGGGATGGAATACCATCTTTCACACCAATGGACCTCAAAAGAAAGCTGGGGTAGCAATTCTCATATCAGACAGATTGGATTTTAAACTAAAGACTATAGTTAGAGACACAGAATGGCACTATATTATTCTTAAAGGATGTATGCAACAAGTGGATATGACAATTATAAATATATATGCCCCCAACAGGGGAGCAGCAAGATACACAGCCAACTCTTAACCACAATAAAGAGACATATAGATAAAAATACACTAATAGTAGCAGACCTCAACACTCCACTATCAGCAATAGACAGATCACCTAAGCAAGAAATCAGCAAAGAAACAAGAGCTTTGAATGCCATACTTGACGAGTTGGACCTCATAGACATATATAGAACACTACACCCCAGTACGAAAGAATACTCATTCTATTCTAATGCCCATGGAACAGTCTCAAGAATAGACCATGTTCTGGGCCACAAAACAGGTCTCAACTGATACCAAAAGATTGAAATTACTCCCTGCATATTCGCAGACCACAACGCTCTGAAATTGGAACTCAACCACAAGGAAAAATTTGGAAGAAACTCAAACAATTGGAGACTAAGAACTATCCTGCTCAGGAATGATTCGATAAACCAGGAAATCAAAAATCAATTTCAACAATTTATGGAGACCAACGAGAATGAAAACACAATGGTCCAAAACCTATGGGATACTGCAAAGGCAGCCCTAAAGAGGAAATACATAGCCATCCAAGCCTCACTCAAAAGAAGAGAAAAATCTAAAATGCAGTTTTTATATTCTCACGTCAAGAAGCTGGAACAGCAACAGAGGAACAGGCCTAATCCACGCATGAAGAAGCACCTGACCAAGATTAGAGCAGAAATCAATGAATTAGAAACCAGGAGTACAGTAGAGCAGATCAACAGGACTAGAAGCTGGTTCTTTGAGAGAATCAATAAATTCACAAACCGCTGTCAAGACTTATCCAAAAGAATAGAGAAAGGACCCAAATTAATAAAATTATGAATGAAAAAGGAGAGGTCACAACCAACACCAATGAAATTGGAAGGATTATTAGAAACTTTTATCAACAACTATATGCTAATAAATTAAGCAATCTGGAAGAGATGGAGGCCTTCCTGGAAACCTATAAACCACCAAGACTGAAACAGGAAGAAATTGATTTTTTAAACAGACCAATTAATTATGAAGAGATTGAGTCAGTGATAAACAACCTTCCAAAAAGCAAAACTCCAGGCCCGGACGGTTTTCCTGGGGAATTCTACCAAACATTCAAAGAAGAGAGAATACCTATTCTCCTAAAGCTATTTCAAAAAATAGAAACAGAAGGAAAGTTACCAAACTCATTCTATGAGGACAATATTACCTTGATCCCCAAACCAGGCAAAGACCCCATCAAAAAGGAGAATTATGGACTGATTTCCCTAATGAATATGGACGCCAAAATCCTCAACAAGATCCTGGCTAATAGAATCCAACAGTACATAAAAGGATTATCCATCATGACCAAGTGGGATTCATACCTGGGATGCAAGCGTGGTTCAACATTCGCAAATCGATCAGCGTGATACATCATATCAACAAGAAAAGACTCAGGAACCATATGATCCTCTCAATCGATGCCGAAAAAGCATTTGACAAAATACAGCATTCTTTCCTGATTAAAACCCTTCAGAGTGTAGGGATAGAGGGTACATTCCTCAATCTCATAAAAACCATCTATGAAAAGCCTACAGCAAATATCATTCTCAATGGGGAAAAGCTGGAAGCCTTTCCCTTAAGATCAGGAACACGACAAGGATGCCCACTCTCACCACTATTATTCAACATAGTACTAAAAGTCCTTGCAACAGCGATCAGACAACAAAAAGGGATAAAATGTATTCAAATCGGCAAAGAAGAAGTCAAAATGTCTCTGTTCGCAGATGACATGATACTCTATATGGAAAACCCAGAAGAATCTACTCCCAAACTACTAGAAGTTATAGAGCAATTCAGTAATGTGGCGGGATACAAAATCAATGCTCAGAAATCAGTTGCATTTCTATACACGAACAATGAGACTGAAGAAAGAGAAATTAGGGAATCCATCCCATTTACAATAGTACCAAAAACCATATGTTACCTTGGAATTAACTTAACCAGAGACGTAAAGGACCTATATTCTAGAAACTATAAATCACTCTTGAAAGACATTGAGGGAGACACAAAAAGATGGAAAAATATTCCATGCTCATGGATCAGAAGAATTAACATAGTTGAAATGTCCATACTACTCAGAGCAATCTACACTTTCAATGCTATCCCGATCAAAATACCAATGACATTTTTCAAAGAACTGGAACAAATAGTCCTTACATTTGTATGGAACCAGAAAAGGCCCCGAATCGCCAAGGAACTGTTGAAAAGGAAAAACAAAGCTGGGGGCATCATAATGCCGGATTTTGAGCTGTACTACAAAGCTGTGATCAAAAAGACAGCATGGTACTGGCACAAAAACAGACACATAGACTGATGGAACAGAATAGAGAACCCAGAAATGGACCCTCGGCTCTTTGGGCAACTAATCTTTGATAAAGCAGGAAAAAACATCCTGTGGAAAAAAGACCGTCTCTTCAATAAATGGTGCTGGGAAAATTGGACAGCTACATGCAAAAGAATGAAACTTGACCACTCTCTCACACCACACACAAAGATAAACTCCAAATGGATGAAAGACCTCGATGTGAGACAGGAATCCATCAAAATCCTAGAGGAGAACATAGGCAGCAACCTCTACGACATCGGCCAAAGCAACCTTTTTCATGAAACATCTCCAAAGGCAAGAGAAACAAAAGATAAAATGAACTTGTGGGACTTCATCAAGGTAAAAAGCTTCTGCACAGCCAAGGAAACAGTCAAAAAAACTAAGTGGCAGCCCACAGAATGGGAGAATATATTTGCAAATGATGCTACAGATAAAAGACTGGTATCCAAGATCTACAAAGAACTTCTCAAACTCAATACACGAGAAACAAATAAACATGATAAAATGGGCAGAAGATATGAACAGACACTTTTCCAATGATGACATACAAATGGCTAACAGACACATGAAAAAATGTTCAAAATCATTAGCCATCAGGGAAATTCAAATCAAAACCACACTAAGATACCACCTTACGCAAGTTAGAATGGCAAAAATTGACAAGGCAAGATGCAACAATTGCTGGAGAGGATGTGGAGAAAGGGGACCCCTCCTACATTGTTGGTGGGAATGCAGGTTGGTACAGCCACTCTGGAAAACAGTGTGGAGGTCCCTTAAAAAGTTAAAAATTGAGCTACCCTATGACTCAGCCATTGCACTACTGGGTATTTTCCCCAAAGATACAGACGTAGTGAAGAGAAGGGCCATATGCACCCCAATGTTCATAGCAGCATTGTCCATAACAGCCAAATCGTGGAAGGAACCGAGATGCCCTTCAACAGATGACTGGATTAAGAAGTTGTGGTCCATATATACAATGGAATATTACTCAGCTATCAGAATGAATGAGTTCTCAACATTTGCTGCAACATGGATGGCACTGGAGGAGATAATGCTAAGTGAAATAAGTCAAGCAGAGAAAGATAATTATCATATGATTTCTCTCATCTATGGAACATAAGAACTAGGAAGATCGGTAGGAGAAGCAAGGGATAAAGAAAGGGGGGTTAATCAGAAGGGGGAATGAAGCATGAGAGACTATCGACTCTGAGAAACAAACTGAGGGCTTCAGAGGGGAGGAGAGTGGGGGAATGAGATAGACTGGTGATGGGTAGTAAAGAGGGCACGTATTGCCGGTTGCACTGGGTGTTATACGCAACTAATGAATCATTGAACTTTACATCAGAAACCAGGGATGTACTGTATGGTGTCTAACATAATATAATAAAAAAATTAAAATAAAAAGAATAATGGAGATTCCTACCAGTGTTTAGTAAGTATTGGGTAAAAGGTAATGAATGAATAAGAAAGAATGATGAAGTACTCCATTAATGTCATTCCTTACATTGATTTTATGTGTCCTAAATATGGAATTTTCTGTAGGAAATGTCAAGTCCTATAGAAATTTTGGTTTATATTATTTCCTTAAAATTTGTGAACAGAACACAGAGCTAGAATGCCATATGCTGAACTGTAATCTAAGTTTGGATATCCTGGAGTAGAACCTTCCTAATCCTCCGGACACAAGTCTGCCTCCCAACCCAGAACATACATATACTCATGACATTCTCTTTTGAAAGAGATGAAAAAAAATCAACCCCCCGCTCCACTTCTCCTTGTTAGCTCTGACCAACATGTGGGTTCTCTAATTATTAAACAGGCCTAACAGTTGGGCTGATTATCCAGGGAAGTGTGGGCTCTTCAAACAGGGCTGAAGTTGGCTGACACCATCACCTACTGGTCCTTTAGCACAAGGGGTAGTATTCATTTCTAGCCTCTAGCAGCACATTCACAAGTTGGCCCCATAATTAACTAAATAGGCCCCTTCATCTAGGAGTGCCCCAGTCCTGAAGTCTCACTCCTGTCAGAAAGTCATCTCCTCTAGCCTGTTTACTGGGGAGAGAAGGACTATTTATGAAAGCAAGCTTATCTTTGACGTGAATCACCACATTAACATGCATTTCAAATTAATGGACCACATTCTATCCTTTCAGTATCCATTGGCTCTGAAAAGATAGCCACACCCAGACAGGTTCATTTGCATTCTGTCAGACACTCCATTACCTGCTACAGACTGGGGAATCCAGCTACTGAGGGGAGACTCCTGCCAGCTCCCATATTCTCCCTGCAAACAATATATTGAGTCAGCGCAAAGGCTATATAGGTACATATCTCAAGAAAAAAGCTAAGGATATATGATGAGAGTTTAATAATAGAAGAATGCCTCCTTTCCCTATGTGTATTGTGTTAATGTTAGTATGGGGGGAGATGAGTTAACATTCTTCCATATCCTAACACCTATGGATTTAATTAAGTCTAGCTAATTAAATATCTGTTGATCGTCTACTAGTAAGTTACCAAGTACTGTGCTATGCAGTGGTAATATCAAGAAAACAAACATGGTTTCTGCCCTGAAGAGGCTCACCATCTACAATCCAGCAATTCCACTACTGGGTGTGTCTGAAAGAAATGAAATCACAGTCTTCAAAAGATACTGTAGCATTATTAAAATAGCCAAATCATGGAAACAACCTGAGTGTTGAATGGATAAAGAAAATGTGCTATATACATACATACATACATACATACATACATACATACAGTGGAATATTATCTCTTTTAATAAAAGGAAATCTCGCTATTTGCAACAACATGGATGGACCTTGAGGGCATTATGCTAGTTCAAACAAATCAGAGAAAAACAAACACTGCATGATCTCATGGGAATCTAAATAGAAACTCACAATAACAGAGAATAGATTGGTGGTTGCCAGAGGTAGAGCGTAAAAGTGGGGGAAGTGTGTGAAGATGACCAAAAGGTACAAACTTACATTATAAGGTGAATAAGTTCTAGGGATATAATGTACAACATGATTAATAGAGTTAATTAAACTGAACTGTATATTTGAAAGCTGCTAAGAGAGTAGAGAGAAGCAGGGACATTTAGTTCACTGTAATAGGAGTTAAAGCAGCAAATTCTGGCAAAGACTAATAAGTTGGAATGTTTGCTGTTGGAAATGTATAGACATTCACACCTGATTTTCATATTTTTCCATTAAATAAGATATAAAGTCATCAATTAAGAGTGAAAAGGGAGAGTTTTGTTTAAGTTTGAAGTACTGTTTGAATATTGAATCTAATATGAAATACAAGTTTATGAAACCCTTTGACTAGTTTTTGTTTCTTGGTGTCCTGGAAATAACACCTTTCTTATTAAAGATCAAAGTATTGGAGCGCCTGGGTGGCTCAGTCGTTAAGCGTCTACCTTCGGCTCAGGGCGTGATCCCAGAGTCCTGGGATTGAGCCCCACCATCAGGCTCCTCCGCCGGGAGCCTGCTTCTTGCTCTCCCTCTCCCTCTGCCTGTGTTCCCTCTCTCGATGGCTGTCTCTCTCTCTCTGTCAAATAAATAAATAAAATGTTTAAAAACAAACAAACAAACAAACCCAAAAAAACAAAGTATTGTCTAGCCCAGAGACTGCTCATAGCTAACAATGGAAGATTATAAGACACTGTTTATTCTTTATCATCAACTTGACTCTATTTATATGTATTACATTATAAAATTATAAATATTGAGATTTCATAAGATTGTAAAGTCATAAATATTGAATGTGTAGGAAGCATTAGAGGTTATTCACTCACTGCCCTTGCTACAGATAAAATTAAGTCAGAAAATTTTAGCAATTTGCATATGAAACCTAGCCACATAGTGGTAAAAAAGAACAGATCCCATATAACTTAATTGTCATTTCAATGATATTCTATACTTCTCATGTTTCAGTAACTTGTAATATAATTTTCTAGTTGGCACTCAGCTAAATATTATTTCAGTAGATGAAATGGCTACTAATACAGTGTCCACCTTGACATCTATTATAAATCCAAAGCATTTCTTAATGAGGTTTTTTCTTAGCTCTTCAAGTATTGGCTCTTTCTCATTCTTCAGGTTATCACTTCACACGTCTATCTCAGAAAGGTCTTTCCCAACCAACTCCACATATACATCTCTGAGACTATCACACCATCACACCTTATTTTATTTCCTTCATAACTATATTCCTAGGTTATGGTGATGTCTGTCAGGATAAAGTCACTATTTTTCTTTTTAAGTAAAATAATTAGTATTTTATGAAGAGATACTTTGAGATTATGTAAAAATCTCATTTCTCATCAGGATACTTTTGTCCACTAGTTTTACTGATAATTCTCAACAGAAACATTTATTACTATGGTGGTGATTCATTTTTTTCCCAACTCCGTCGTTCTTCTACATTTACTATTTGATATTTTACAGTTGGAGTGTTCTTGTACCCCCCCTTTATTTATAATTCATTTATGTATTTATATATGTAAAAATTTATGACTTTAATCTATCATTATTTATTTTGATGCTCAATTGTCTAAGATTTGGCCAGTGAGAGCCCTTCAAACTAGTTCCTGTGCCCTTTTGCTATTTCTCCATCACTATTTGAGTACTTCCTTACCTACTGGCAACCACAAGAAAGATACTCTAATTTCAACTTGAACTTTTGCTACACTAGCTCTGGAATCAGTTATTTTTCTAATGATCCTTTGTTCTTTTTAGTGAAGAATAGTATTTAGAAACCACTATCTGGGTGCTAGGGATGTTTATTAGTATTAGAGTGCATTGTGCTGAGGTCATCTCAGTGGACAGAGATAGAAAATATCTAAACATATATACTTCTGTATCTGTCATTATATTTTAAAACCATGAATTTACACTGACACCTCCAATTCCAACATCAAAAGCTTCATTCTAGTCTTCTCCCTTTCCATTTCTGTAACTTACTTCTTTGACAATTAGAAATCTGGCTCTCATAATCCACAATATATTTACTTATTTGTTCAGTACAAGATATACTTTAAATATTTCGGAATTGATAACCTATACCCTTGTGAAAAACAAACCTACTACCTAGAATCAATATTTGTTTACAGTTCTTTTTGTATGTAACCTGAGGGTATATAATCAAAATACAGTGCATAAAAGTTCCTTGAATCAGTCCACCTCATTCCCACTGAGTGTAGTTATATTACTTACTGGAATACAATTAGGCTCATTTGTTTCTGTTGGATCCATTTTGGTTTTCCCCCAATCTTGTTGATTTCATTCATTCATCTGTTCATTCATTCATTCATTCATTTTAGAATGTGAAACATTATCTTGGTACTAAACTTCAGAACTATACAAATACATACAAATTAGAGAACTGTCTCTCCCCTAACCCATGCATTCTACTCCATTCCTATAGCTCCCATTCTTTTCTAACCATTCCTAACCACCCCTGGTGGTAACTGTCTTTGGTTTCTGCTTCCTGTGTTTTGTATTGCACAAATGAGCAAATACATATATCTTTCTATTACCCTGTTTTTCTTACACAAGTCAGTAACTTACAGTCTTTTATATTTTGCTTTTTAAAAAATCATATATATGCCAAATCATTCTATATCACCTTAGAGATCTTCCTCTTTCTTTTCACAGCTCCATAGTACTCCTTTGGATAGAAATACCATAATTTGCAACCTCTCCCCTTTTGGTGGCTTCTAATATTTTGTAATTACAAATAATGTTGTAGTGAATAACCTTATGCATATATATTTTTGAATTGTTGGGAGTCCATATTCAGGATAGATTCCTATAAAGGGCTATGTGGGTTGAAAGGTAAATCCATAAGTACTTTTGTTGGATATTGCCAAAGCCCCTTCTCCAAAGGTTGTACTGATTTGCATGTTTGAAGTTGTCCCACTAGCAATATATGAGAGTCCTGGATTGCACACAGTCTTCCCAAACATAGATGTTCTCATATTATTTAGTTTTGCCAGTCTGGAAGATGAAAAATAGTATCTTTGTGTATTTTCAATTTATATTTTTCTACTTATGAATGAGGTTGAAATGGTTTTTCATCAAGGGTGATTTTTTTGGTAAACTATCAATTATCTTTTACCCACTTTTCTATCAGACGTTTGGTGTTTCTTCCCTCTCAATTTTTAAGAGTTCCTTATATATTAGGGATATCAGCCCTATATTTGCAACATAGAGCAAAAATTGTTCAGTTTTTTAGTTGTCTGTTATTACCTGATTTGTCAGGATTTAATGGTTCATTCAACTCCCATATATAGAAAATACTACCAGAGCTTATCCTATTTATAACTCTCTTTTATCCTCCCATTTTTTACTCACATCATTTCTACATTTTCAGAATTATAATATTTCTAATTATACTTCCATCCCTGTACCCATATTTGTTTTAGTCTTAGATGTGCAATGAAATATATTAAATGTTTATCATAAACCACATTGCTGAAGTTTTCTCAGTCATCTCTTTATTTGGATAAACCCATCCTCCAGTAGATTCTGTTCTTCTATTGTCTTAACATCTGAATACAAATTTTTGGTTCACAATTTCTTCCTAGTTTTTTGTTTTGTTTTTATACTGTTGATCCATTGCTCTATTATTTTGTAAGTTGTTTTGGAGAAGTCTAGCTCTGGTCTTTTTTTCCCCCCTTGTAAGTCATTTGATATTTTTGATAGAAGGCCTTAAGAAAAATTTTTTCTAGGGGCGCCTGGGTGGCTTAGTTGTTAAGCGTCTGCCTTCGGCTCAGGGTGTGATCCCAGAGTCCTGGGATCGAGCCCTGCATCAGGCTCCTCCGCTGGGAGCCTGCTTCTTCCTCTCTCACTCTCCCTGCTTGTGTTCTCTCTCTCGCTGGCTGTCTCTCTCTCTCTCTGTCAAATAAATAAATAAAATCTTTAAAAAAATTATTTTTCTAGATCTTGAATTCTAAGAGTTTACTAGGATATTTCTCAAAGCTGGCCATTCCAGGCCCTTTTTCTCAGGTACCCACTGAATCTTTTCAAGATGTCAATGCAGATCTTCATTTGTTGCTGGAACATCTTTTGGATTACAGTTTTAAATATTAGTTTTATCCCATCATTTTCTTTTTCTGCTTTAAGGACTCCAATACACACACACACACACACACACACACACACACACACACACACATTTTTCTTTGCCTGTCTTCCATTTCAACCACTTTCTCTCTGTTCCTTTTTATTTTTTTGTGTCACTTCTCATTATCTTTTGTTTTCCTCCTTCAATGTGTCATAAAAATTTCACTTGAGTCTGTTTTCCCTTGAGTTCGCGATGATCATATTTATGACCATTTTCTCTTTTTCTTCGTATCTTTATTGAGTTTAAGTCAATCCCTTTTGATTTTTACTACTTTTTGTCCGTTTCTGTCTTTAATGTTTTCCTATCTGTAAATGCTTGTTTAGAATTCTAAATTCAATTTGAAGTTCTTTTACTACAATTTGTCTTCTTTATGTTATCTGGGGACAAATTCTCATCAAATGAAATATTTTGATTCTGATTTTGTTATCTTATAGCAAGCAGCCTTGAATAGACTTACTTTTGTCTTACTCATTTTGTGGATGTGTGGTGGCAAACAAAATTTTTAGTTCAATGGTGCCCTCTTCTGTCAGTGCAGGAGAGCAGAGTTATCTAATGGATTTTGTATGGGGGTTGCTGGGGAGGGCGGGGGAGGGGTTGTGTGTCCTGCAGATTTGGATTATTTTTTGGATTGAAAGAACCTGACATTTCTTTTTTGCTTCCTTTATACTTCACCATCCAATCATCAAAAGTATCTTTCCCTTATCTTTTGGGGTTTTTTCTCTCCCAGAAGCAACACATTACAAAGACTGCCACCTGGAGTTATATGGACTTTTAAATCTCTTTCCTGTCCTTATATATTCTTCCAGAAGTTTTAATGTAATATATATACATATAAAGTTATTTGTCCACCCCTTGATTTTATATAAATGGCATGCTACTATACATACTGTTTTGCAGTTGGATTTTTTCAATTAGCAATACATCTTGTAAATCTTTCCATTTTAGTATATGAAGTGTTTCCTTATTTTTACAGTTTTTCATTTTTATGAATGTCTTAATGTACTTATTCAGTTCCTACTGATGAAAATTGAATACATTTTGCCAAATTAGTCTCCATAGAAACTATACTAATATACATTCCTACCAGCAATGTATGAAAAGGTCTATTTCCTCACAGCCTCACTAACATAGCATATTATCAAATACATCTAACATTTTATATTCTTAACAATGTGAAAATGGCATTAAAGTGTCATTTTATTTACATTTATATCATGAGTAAGTTAAGCATTTTCATATATTTAGGAACTATTTGCATTTCCTTTTCTGAATTGTATTTCCATAGCCTTTACCCTAATCTGGTATATGTCCAAATAATTATTTGAATCTTGAATTAGGGTTCTGTAATGAACACAAGGCTGACCCTTGACTACAAGTTGGAATGAAGATACATGATTATATGAGATTGAACATCAGACCGACAGAAAAGGAAATTCAGAGGCTGCAATGATCCAAGTGGATTATCAAAACTGAGTCAGTTACAAGTTCATAATTCCTTAAGATAAAATATACTATGGATTGAGGATGTCAGTTTCTTCTGAACTAGTACCAGGATAAGCCAAAGTGATCTGCCGGCTGAAATTAAGGGTGAAAGGAGAAATAGAAAAAGATGATGGGCAAGAATAAACAAATGAGAAAGATACTCCATGGGAAACAGAAAAGAGGGATGATATGAATATATGGATGATGTGAGGAAAAGGCTTAATTTGCTTAATGCAATGAGAATTTTATTTTATCAATGTCTTTGAGATGGCACATTGTAGCCTTTCAAAAAAACTTCTCTTTCTTAATTTGAACTAGTTTGTGTGGGTTTCTTTGTGTTAATTAGAATACTTTCCCTATAACTCACATTAGTTTTGTTCTCTATTGCTTGAAGGGGTATGAGAACAGCCAAGGGATGGAAGATTTAAGGAACCAAGGTACTCCTTCATTCAATGTCTAATATATGGAATGCACTGTTTCAGGCAGCCAAGTATTTCCTTATATTGGAAATATTCCAACATAGTCTGGGCAACTCGTAGGCAGGTATGTCAAAGGGAGGATGACAGTATCAAACGAGTCATTGATTTAGACGTTATTTAAGCTTTCTTTCATACAAAAGAAATTTTAGATTTATAAGATGATCTCATTATCTATTTAATATTTGCTTATTAAATAAAGATGCTACATTTAAAAATATCTTTTTAAAAATAAAATGTCTTTATTATTGGAAGATATAAATCTTCTAAAACACCTAGAGCCAATTCTCTAGTTAGTAAAAAAGGAAGAAACTAGGAATCAGAATCAGGGAACTTGTCTGGCATACACAGCTCAGCTTCACTGTTGTTAAGAAGCTGACCCTGTGTTCAAAGGCAGGCCATGTATTTCCTGCTGGACATAAAAAAATCTCACATGATACCAGTATCAGACAAGGTCACTCTGAGATCATGACAGTGTGAGACAAAATGATGTCATTTTATTTTTTTCCATTTTTTAAATTTAAATTCAATTAATTAACATATAACATATTATTTGTTTCAGAGGTAGAGGTCAGTGATTCATCAGTCTTATATAATACCTGGTGCTCAATACATCACGTGCCCTCTTTAATGTCTATCACCCAGTTACCCCACCCCCTGCCTCCCTCCCCTCCAGCAACCCTGTTTGTTTCCTATGATTAAGAGTCTCTTATAGTTTGTCTTCTTCTCTAGTTTCATCTTTTTTTATTTTTTCCTCTCTTCCCCTACGATTGTTTCTTAAATTTCACAGATCAGTGAGATCGTATGATAATTGTCTTTCTCCGGTAATGTCACTTTATAATTCAATCGAAGCATACACAAAATCAAGGCCACTGTGCCACCCATAAATACCGAAACATCCCTCTCCCCTGGCTAATTTGAATGATTGCTGCTTCTGTACCAATTATAGCTTTATCCACTCTTTTTTCTGCCCTATCCTCCTATTGAGAAAATCAATTATGGAATTGTCCCCACTTTCTGACAGTACCCTAGGCAGAGCAAACCTGCTTTTTAGATTCCCTCCTCAAATCACCCAACCAAGGCCAAAATGCTATAAATAGATTCTTTTCAACACCCTTGTATTATTCTGCTGAAGCTACCATAACAAAATACCATACACTGGATAGTTTAAACAACCGAAATTTATTCCCTTATGGTTCTGGAGGCTAGCAGTCTAAGAACAGGGTGTCAGGATGGTTACTTTTTAGTGAGAACTCTCTTTCTGACTTGCAGATAACATAGTGGAGAGACAGAACAAGCTTTCTGGTGTCTCTCTCTCTCTCTCTCTCTCTCTTTTTTTTTTTGAATATACTCTCCATGCTCAGTGCAGAGCCCAATGCAGGGCCTGACCTCACAATCCCGAGACCAAGACCCAAGCTTGAGATCAAGACTCAGACCCTCAACTGACTGAGCCACCTAGGTGCCTGTGTCTCTTCTTATAAGGGCACTAATCCCATCATGAGGACCACATCCTCATGACCTCACCTAACCTTGATTACCTCCTAAAGGCATTATCTTCAAATACCATCACATTGGGGGTTAGGATTTCCACACATGAATATGGTTAGGGGATACATTCAGTCCATAACAACCTTCTTATTGAGACACCCCATGATTCCATAGTGTGCATCTTTTCTTACTGTATCAAGTAATAAAACAAACTTGTTCAGTTAAAGACCTATTCCTGGTTGTCTTTAGCTGAACAGCATTTGCATTAGAAAACACTGCTTTTTACAAAGCTTATGCCACTTTGTTTCATTAAATTTAGAGTATTAGGCAAGTAGAAAGATTTTTAATAGATAGCAGATATTCCTTGGAAAAAAATTAAACCAAAGTGTTGAAAAAAACTGCTCAAATTGCATTGTTAAACAAACACCTTGGTATTTACAGTATCTACTTTGCATCATACACACTACACATGAGGTGGAATTTTGGAAGATGAAGTACCCATTTAAATAAAACCAACTATTTAATATAACCACAAATTGCATCAATAGATTTCAAGTTGTCAGATGCCTGGCACATAATACAGTAACATAATTCCATCTGCTAATTTTTGTCTAGAATATTTAGGTTAATAATTCTCTATTGTCTTGCATTTAGTGATTGTTATACCCTTGAAACTTATCAACAGTTTTTCAAATGTCCTCAGACAATGATAATGGAATACTTAATTCACAAACCCATATATGCATAATTTAAAGATTTTCCTTAAAATTCATCTTTTGTATCATGAGTTTAAAACAAATAACTAGTGGAGTAACCTCAGGCAGTCTAAATAAACACAGTCATGCCACAAATATTCTTTATAGCCAAAGGAGCCAAGATTTCAGAAAAATGCCCTCTCCCACTGGGCAGATAGAGCACTTGTTCTTGGGAGACGGGTAACTGTAAAAACTGACATCCCCCATAAGATCCATTCAATTTGCATAATGACTTTTTTGTCTTTTCTCATGTATTTTTTTTATTACATTCAGTTAGCCACTGTATAGTACATCGTTTTTGATGTAGTGTTCAATGATTCATTAGTTATGTATATAACACCCAGTGCTCATCAAAACATGTCCCCTCCTTAATACCCATCACCCCGTTACCCCCTCCTCCCACACCTTCCCCTCTGAAACCCCCAGTCTGTTTCCCGGGGTCCACAGTCTCTCATGGTTCGCCTCCTTCTCTTATTTCTCCCCCTTCAGATTTCCCTCCCTTTCCCTATGGTATTCCGTGCTTTTGCTTATGTTCCATCTATGAGTAAAACCATATGATAATCGTCTTTCTCTGCTTGACTTACTTCACTTAGCATAATCCCCTCCAGTTCCATCCATGTTGATGCAAACAGTGGGTATTCATCCTTTCTGATGGCTGAATAATATTCCATTGTATATATGGACCACATCTTCTTTATCAATTCATCTGTTGAAGGACATCTCAAAACCACAATGAGATTCCACCTTACACCAATTAGAATGGAAAAATTAACAAAACAGGAAACAACAAATGTTGGCGAGGATGTGGAGAAAGGGGAACCCTCTTACACTGCTGGTGGGAATCCAAGCTGGTACAGCCACTCTGGAAAACAGTATGGAGTTTCCTCAAGATGTTAAAAATAGAGCTACCCTACGACCCAGCAATTGCACTACTAGGTATTTGCCCCAAAGATACAGATGTAGTGAAAAGCAGGGGCACCTGCACCCCAATGTTCATAGCAGCAATGTCCACAATAGCCAAACTGTGGAAGGAGCATAATGACTTTTATGGCCAGAACTTCTACCAATAAGCTAAATCCAAGATTCAACAAATTTAAATTACTTTGTTCTGTATTACTGAAGAAATTGGCTTACTTATATATGAAATAGTCATTGCTTCTATGGCTCAGTTTTAGAGGAAATGGAGGTCCTGGTGCATACATCTCTCCCTTTTATTCAATAATGCCTTAGATTACATAGAAGCCCTGTGTTTTCGTAGTTTACGATTTAAAGGCTTTTATCTAAATGCAAGCACTGGGCTATTAGGCTTCCCTATCTAGCAAAATACCATGAATGTAGAAAGTACTTATAAATATTGTAGGGGAGGGGTACCTTAACCAGGGCTACTCAAACCTAAATATCCATAAGAATCATATGATCTTGTTAAAATGCATATTCTGATTCATTTGGTCTGGGGTGGTATCTGAGATCCTGCATTTCTAGAACGCTCCCAGATGCTATCCATGCGCTTGGCTGTCATTTATTCTTATCTTTTTGTTAGTAAAGCTGTAGCAATCTGCTATTTCATTGTAGAAAACAAAATACCCCTTTGGGATTTCCCTCGTCTTCTACCCTTCTCATCTATTCCATCCCTTGGCTAAGCCCACTTAAGCAGTGTAAGTACAATTTCGGTTATTGAACAATTGTATTTCCTACAATATATCAGATATCAAAACCAAACAAAACCAATATAGTTTGCAGGACATACAAAATCAAATGCTTCTCATTAATTTCCTCTGTTCATCACTAAAATTAGAAACAATTTGTCTGATGTTTAAAAACAAGACACGTGCTTATTGGAAACAAAAAAAACCAATTTTACAAATGCTGTATAACACGAAGATCACTAAATTGTGTTTAACCTAACTCTGCATTATTCATATGTACTACCACCTATAACAATTACGATTATTGTTATTGTTTTTCTTTATTATAGAGAAAAATTATGATCACTTGTAGTATACATTAAAAAAATCCTTCCACAATACTTGTCATTCTTCTCAAGCTGGAACAATTATGTTTGTATTTATTCTTCAATCTAATTTAAGTCCTAAAATCAATAATGAATCCTATTAGGGAAAAAGACAACAAATTATCCATCGCTACATGGAATTTACAACCTAAATGTATAAAATCAATATATTAAACTGAAAAGTTTAAAATTTAATTATGGTTTGATTAATCCTTTTTCCCCAGAATTTGTCCAAATTAACTGAGGGCATAATCATTGCCCTAAACCCACTTCTCAAGTATTTTCAACTAAACTTTAAAGTTTCATGCAGGCTTTTCCAAAATGATCTTTATATCTCCTATTTTCCAGTTCTAAAGATAATGGCAGGAAAAGGGTATCTTCTAAATACCTAAATATTCTAAATTACTGTACCACAAAAACTAATACCTTTTCATTTCAAATAATCTTGTTATTTGACCATTGGCTTTAAACGTCTTAGGGTGCCTATGTTTTCCTTTCATTTATATTAATGTTTTCTCAGAAATTCAATTTTAAATAACTTGTTTTTCTAACTAAAACAAAGCATGAGTAATTCACAGAACAAATGTTTCTGTTGCAAATTCAGTGTTTCTTCCAAACTACTAGAGGACTACAAAGCAAAACAAAGCTATGGTTGACTGTTATCTACGGCCATTTTCATGGTGCTCATCAGGCCTCTGTATCTGATTCTCCCACTACCACTGAGATGAAATAGCACTGGATACACAACACCCAGCTTTCAGCACATCTCTCTTTTTTTTTTAATGATTTTTTATTATATTATGTTAGTCACCATACAGTACATCCCCGGTTTCCGATGTAAGGCTCGATGATTCATTAGTTGTGTATAACACCCAGCGCACCGTGCAATACGTGCCCTCCTTACTACCCATCACCAGCCTATCCCATTCCCCCACCCCCCACCCCTCTGAGGCCCTCAGTTTGTTTCTCATAGTCCATAGTCTCACATGTTTCATTCCCCCTTCTGATTAACCCCCCTTTCTTTATCCCTTTCTTCCCCTACCGATCATCCTAGTTCTTGTGTTCCATAGATGAGAGAAATCATATGATAGTTGTCTTTCTCTGCTTGACTTATTTCACTTAGCATTATCTCCTCCAGTGCTGTCCATGTTGTAGCAAATGTTGAGAACTCATTCTTTCTGATAGCTGAGTAATATTCCATTGTATATATGGACCACAACTTCTTAATCCAGTCATCTGTTGAAGGGCATCTCGGCTCCTTCCACGATTTAGCTATTGTGGACATTGCTGCTATGAACATTGGGGTGCATATGGCCCTTCTCTTCACTACGTCTGTATCTTTGGGGTAAACACCCAGTAGTGCAATGGCTGGATCATAGGGTAGCTCAATTTTTAACTTTTTAAGGGACCTCCACACTGTTTTCCAGAGTGGCTGTACCAACTTGCATTCCCACCAACAGTGTAGGAGGGATCCCCTTTCTCCACATCCTCTCCAACAATTGTTGTCTCTTGCCTTGTCTATTTTTGCCATTCTAACTGGCGTAAGGTGGTATCTCAGTGTGGTTTTGATTTGAATTTCCTTGATGGCTAATGATTTTGAACATTTTTTCATGTGTCTGTTAGCCATTTGTATGTCTTCATTGGAAAAGTGTCTGTTCATATCTTCTGCCCATTTTTTGATTTATTTGTTTCTCGTGTATTGAGTTTGAGAAGTTCTTTGTAGATCTTGGATACCAGTCCTTTATCTGTAGTGTCATTTGCAAATATATTCTCCCATTCTGTGGGCTGCCTCTTAGTTTTTCTGACTGTTTCCTTGGCTGTGCAGAAGCTTTTAATCTTGATGAAGTCCCATAAATTCATTTTATCTTTTGTTTCTCTTGCCTTTGGGGATGTGTCATGAAAAAGGTTGCTTTGGCCGATGTCGTAGAGGTTGCTGCCTATGTTCTCCTCTAGGATTTTGATGGAGTCCTGTCTCACATCGAGGTCTTTCATCCATTTGGAGTTTATTTTTGTGTATGGTGTGAGAGAGTGGTCAAGTTTCATTCTTTTGCATGTAGCTGTCCAATTTTCCCAGCACCATTTATTGAAGAGACGGTCTTTTTCCCACCGGATGTTTTTTCCTGCTTTATCAAAGATTAGTTGCCCAAAGAGCCGAGAGTCCATTTCTGGGCTCTCCATTCTGTTCCATTGGTCTATGTGTCTGTTTTTGTGCCAGTACCATGCTGTCTTTGTGATTACGGCTTTGTAGTACAGCTCGAAATCCAGCATTGTGATGCCCCCAGCTTTGTTTTTCCTTTTCAACAGTTCCTTGGCGATTCGGGGCCTTTTCTGGTTCCATACAAATGTAAGGACTATTTGTTCCAGTTCTTTGAAAAATGTCCTCGGTATTTTGATCGGGACAGCATTGAAAGTGTAGATTGCTCTGGGTAGCATGGACATTTTAACTATGTTAATTCTTCTGATCCATGAGCATGGAATATCTTTCCATCTTTTTATGTCTTCCTCAATGTCTTTCAAGAGTGATTTATAGTTTCTAGAATATAGGTCCTTTACGTCTCTGGTTAAGTTAATTCCAAGGTAACGTATGGTTTTTGGTGCTATTGTAAATGGGATGGATTCCCTAATTTCTCTTTCTTCGGTCTCGTTATTCGTGTACAGAAATGCAACTGATTTCTGAGCATTGATTTTGTATCCCGCCACGTTACTGAATTGCTCTATAACTTCTAATAGTTTGGGAGTGGCTTCTTTTGGGTTTTCCATATAGAGTATCATGTCATCTGCGAAGAGAGACATTTTGACTTCTTCTTTGCCGATTTGAATACCTTTGATCCCTTTTTGTCGTCTGATTGCTGTTGCAAGGAACATCTTTCTCTTTTATACATTTCTTTTTTTTTATTTGTATTTTTATTCATTTATTTATTAAAGTTTTTATTTTAATTCTAGTATAGTTAACATACAGTGCTATATTAGTTTCAGGTGTACAATATAGTGATTCAACAATTCTAAACATTACTCAGTGCTCATCATGATAAGTGTACTCTTAACCCCTATCACCTATTTCTCCTATCCTCCTCTCACTTCCCGGCTGGTAAACATGATTGTTCTTTATATTTAAGAGTCTGATTTTTGGTTTGTCTCTGTTTTTCTTTGTCCATTTGTTTTGTTTCCTAAATTTCACATATGAGTGAAATCATATGGCATATGTCTTTCTCTGACTGACTTATTTCACTTAGCATTATACTTTCTAGCTCAATCTATGTTGCTGCAAATGGCAAGATATCTTTGTGTGTGTGTGTGTGTGTGTGTGTGTGTGTGTGTGTGTGTGTGTGTGTGTATGTGGCTGAATAATTCCATTGCATATATATATCACATCTTCAACCATTCACCAGTTGACGGACACTTGGGCTGCTTCTATAGTTTGGCTATTGTAAATAATGCTGCAATAAATATAGGGGTGCATATATCCTTTTGAATTAGTGTTTTTGTATTCTTTGGGTCAATACCCAGTAGTAGAAATTACTGGATCATATAGTAATTCTATTTTTAACTTTTTGAGGAACTTCCATACTTTCTTCCCCAGTGACTGCACCAGTCTGCATTCCCATCAATAATGCACGACGGTTCCTTTTTCTCCACATCCTCACCAACACTTATTGTTTCTTGTGTTTTTGATTTTTGCCATTATGACAGATGTGAGGTGATATCTCATTGTGGTTTTGATTTGCATTTCCCTGACGGTGAGTGATGAGCATCTTCTCATGTGTCTGCTGGCCATCTGCATGTCTTCTTTGGAGAAATGTCTGTTCATGTCTTCTGCCCATTTTTTAATTGGATTATTTGGGTATTGTGTGTGTGTGTGTGTGTGTGTGTGTGTGTGTGTGTGTGTGTGCTGAATTGTATAATTTCTTTATACATTTTGGATAATAACCCTTTATCAGATATGTCATTTGTAAATATCTTCTCTCATTCTGTAGGTTCCGTTTTAGTTTTGATTTTTTTCCTGTGCTGTGCAGAACCTTTTTATTTTGATGTAGTCCCAATCTTTACTTTTGTTTCTCTTGCCTCAGGGGACATATATAGAAAGATGTTACTATGGCCAATTTCAGAGAAATTACTGCCTGTGCTGTGTTCTAGGATTTTTATCCTTTCAGGACTCACATTTAGGTCTGCAATCCATTTTGAATTTACTATTGTGTATGATGCGAGAAAGTGGTCCAGTTTCATTCTTTCACATGTGGCTATCCAAGTTCTCCCAACACTATTTGTTGGAGCGACTTTTTCCCATCACATATTCTTGTCTCCTTTGTCAAAGATGAATTGATCATATAACCATGGGTTTATTTGGGGGCTCTTTATTCTGTTCTATTGATCTCTGTGTCTTTTTTTTTTTTTTTTTGCCAGTACCATGCTGTATTGATTACTACAGCTTTGTAGTATATCTTGAAATCTGGAATTGTGATACCTCCAGTTTTGGTCTTTTTCAAGATTGCTTTGGCTACTCAGGGTCTCTTGTGTTTCATTCAAATTTTAGGATTATTTGAATTCTGTGAAAAATGCTGTTGGTATTTTGATAGGGATTGCATTAAATCTGTAGATTGCTTGGGAGGTATGGACATTTTAACAATATTTTTTCTTCCAATCCATGAGCATGGAGTATCTTCCCATTTGTGTCATCTTCAACTTCTTTCAACAATGTTTTATATTTTTTGGCCAAGCTGAAGTTCATTCCCGGGTATTTTATTATTTTTGATGCAATTATAAATGGGATTGTTTTCTTAATTTCTCTTTGTCCTGTTTCAATATTAGTGTACAGAAATCCATTTGATTTCTGTATATTGAATTTGTGTCCTATGACCTTACCAAATTCATTTATCAGCTCTAGCAGTTTTTTTGCAGAGACTTTAGGATTTTCTATACATATAGTATCATGTCATCTGCAGATAGTGACAATTTTACTTCTTCCTTACCAATTTGGATGCTTTTATTTCTTTTTCTTGTCTGACTGCTGTAGCTGGGACTTCCAATAATATGCTGAATAACAGTGGTGAGAGTGAATATCCTTGTCTTGTTCCTGATCTTAGAGGAGAAGTTCTCAGTTTTTCACCATTGAATATGATGTTAGCTGTGGGTTTTTACATAAATAGCCTTTATTATGTTGAGGTGTGTTCCCACTAAACGGACTTTGTTGGGGGTTTTATCATGAATGGATGTTGTACTTTGTCAAATGCTTTTCTGCCACCTATTGAAATGATCTTCTGGTTCTTATCCTTTCCCTTGTTGATGTGAACATGCTGACTGATTTGCAAATATTGAACCACTCTTGCAACCCACAAATAAATCCCACTTGATTGTTGTGAATGATTTTTTTAATGTTGTTGGATTCAGTTTGTTAATATTTAGTTGAGGATTTTTGCATTTATGTTCATCAGGGATATTGGCCTGTAGTTCTCTTTTTTGTGGTGTCTTTATCTGGTTTTGGTATCAGGGTAATGCTGGCCTCAGAATGAATTTGGAAACTTTTCTTTTTCTTCTGTTTCTTGGAATAATTTGAGAAGAAGAGTTATTAACCTTTTAAATCATTGGTAGAATTCAGCCATTTGATCCTGGACTTTTGTTTATTGGGAGTTTTTTATTACTGATTCAATTTCATTGCTAGTAATTGGTCTGCTCAAATTTTCTATTTCTTCCTGATTCAGTTTTGGAAGGTTATATATTTCCAGGAGTTTACGGATTTCTTTTAGTTGTCCAATTTGTTGGCACATAATTTTTCGGAACATTCTCTTATAATACTCTGTATTTCTGTGGTATTGGTTCTTATTTCTCCTCTTTCATTTCTTGTTTTATTTGAGTCTTCCCTTTGTTTTTGTTTTTTGTTTTTTTTGATGAATCTGGCTAAAGGTTTATCAATTTTGTTGACCTTTAAAAGAAACGACTCCCAATTTCTTTGTTTTATTCTATTATTTTTAAGTTTTTATTTCATTTATTTCTGCTCTAATGTTTATTAGTTCCCTCCCTCCACTGGCTTTGGGTTTTGTTTGTTTTTATTTTTCTAGCTCCTTTAGATGTAAGGTTTAGGTTGGTTATTTGCGATTTTTCTTGCCTCTTGAGGTAGACCTATATTGTTATAAACTTCCCTCTTAGAACAGCTTTTGCTCCATCCCCAAAATTTTGGACAACTGTGTTTTCATTTTCATTTGTCTCCAGGTATATTTTTTAATTTTTTATTTAAATTTTTTAATTTAAATTATTTTTAATTTTTTATTTAAATTCAATTAGCCAACATATAGTTGATAATAATTTTATCTATGGTGAAACACATGATCACTGATTGAGGTAACTTTTTGTTTTGGACATGCCAACAAATCTATCTTTGCTTTTTTGAGTAACTAAAATTTTTGATTTATATATTAATTTGAGTTGTTGATTATATAATTCCCCTATGTCCTTATTCATCATTTCTCATTGCTAATTTGAAGAAATATACATATATATATATTTTTCTCTCAGTATAATTGTATTTGTAACCACTTCATATATTCTGATAGTTTTGCTTTATATATTTAGCTGATATATTGTTTGGTATGCACAAGTATGTTCATTTTTTTAAAAAAATATAATTAATTAATTTGGGGGGCAGCAAAGCAAATTTTATTGAGTGATAGAATACAAAGCTCCCAAAGAGGGAGGGTACCTGAGAGGATTGCCTAGTATGTTCATTCTTAATTAGCACTAACAACTAGTATACTTGATTAATTTTTCCCTTTTACTTTATTATTTGTTTTCCTTTCTTGTTTTTTATTTCTGTTGACTTGATTAAATATTCCCAATTAATTGGTGTGCACCTTTCTTTTTCAATGCCCTTAATCAAACAGGTTTCTCTAATTTTATGCAGACAAGCAAAAAGCTATTTCTCTTTACTGCTTCTTCTCCACCCCAATAGAGATTTTAAAATGCTTTTCCTCATTCTAGTCTGACCCAGATGAGAACTTTAGGATGATATTGTTTAACCTTTTTTCCATCCCCAACCAATTCTCTCTATTTTGTTGAAATTATTTAGTGTTTAGTTCCAGCTTATTATTATATTTTCCTTTAAAATATTTTGCTTATCATTTTCCTTTCTTTTTTATTTTCACCTATCTTGATGTCTCTGTTATTTTACTTTTTGGTCTCAGTCTTCTTCTCAAGGTTGGAATATATTTATTCCAAACATGTTCATGATATCTTATCAAGGTACAAGATTCTTAAGTTATAGTTCTTTTCTATGAGCAGTCTGTAAAAAGCATTGCCACTGTGTAGCTTCCCATATTGGAGATAAAAGGCCTGATTCTAATTGGATTCTTCTTCCTTTGTGAATTACTCAGACATTCTGTCTTAAAGAATGTCTTTAAGACATTTTTTTCTTAAATTTTAGACTCTTGGAATTTTGGACATATGGACATATGCATGACTTTTCTTATCAGATGTTCCTAGAACGCATTGAGCTCTCTCAGTTTGCCAACTCAAGCCTTTCTTCAATTCAGTGTCATTTTATTTTACTTATTTATGAAATTAGTCTCTCTTCTATTGCTGTTTTTTTTTTCTCTTTCTCCAACTTTCACTTTCGGTATATCAAATCTCATAGACACATCCTCTAACATTCTTATCCTTTCCCTCATAATTTGCTTCTTTTTGTATTTTTTACTGTAGTTTTGATATGTTTCACCCTTTTGATCAGTAATTAAGGCCACCAAGTTCTCAACAGTCACCTCCTTTCCAACTCAGTTGCTCAAAATTTAAAATAAAAGGAATTGTGCATTTTAGTTTCTTTTTTTTACATGTGCTAGTTATTGTATTGATCCGGGTTCTCCAGAGAAACAGAAACTAGGGGATGTACACAGACACAAAACACACACACACACACACACACACACACACACACACACACACACACACACCCACACACACACAGATAGAAAACCAGGAGACCAGGTGGTATAGTTTCAAGTCTGAAGGCTGGCAGGCTTAAAACTCAGGAAGAGCCAATGTTTTATTTCTAATCTGAAAGCATAAAGAAGTCAATGTCCCAGTTTGAAAGTATTCAGGCAGGAGGAAAATTCTCTTACTCAGGGGAGGGTTAGTCTTTTGTGCTAGTCAGGCCTTCAACTGATTAGATGACGTCTACCCACATGAGGGAGGGCAATCTGCTTCACTCAGTTTACTGATCTAAATGTTAACCTCATCCAAAAACAACCTCACAGGTACACCCAGAAAAATATTTGGCCAAATATGTGGGTACCTTGTGGCCCAGTCAAGATGACACATAAAGTTAACCATCAGAGCTATTATTCAAATAGAGCTATCTCCTCTCACAGCCCTGTTAAAAATAAGTTGCCTTTTCTGGGTTTTCTACTTCTTTTTTTTTTTTTTTCTGGCTGCTATGTCACTTAGTTATGTTACTATTTTTCTTTGCATACTTCCTCAAGGCTCTGTAAACCTTAAGGCTCAGGTGCAGCTACTAATGTATGTTTAAGTGGCACCAATCCAGCAAAATATTAGTTTGCTACATGGCAACTTTTCAGTTCCCTGTCTGGGCTCCCCCCAGAGGAAGTGTCTTTGCTCCTCTGGCTACAAAGACCAGTGTGCTCTATCAGTCTTGGAGGGAAAAGGAGGCTCATCCACCTTTAGACCACTTCTAATTTCTTGGGTCCAGGAAGATGAGAAAGTCCTCTCCAGAACATTTTCATAAGCTAGAACTGTCTCTCCAGGATGCAAGATATTCTATCCTTGCCCTTGGGCTCTCCTACACCCTCATAAAAATGTTCAGAAACAAAAAGGCACTAACTCTTGTCTTCTAAATAAACAGTTGGTGAGTTTACTTTTGGTCAGAGAAACTTTCTAAGAAGTCATGTGGCATATGTGGTTAGGAATGGTGGTTACAATTATTCGACTTTCTATTTCCAGTTTTTACTACCCACTAAGACAGTTGGAGAGAAAATTAAAGATTCTGGGTCTAATAGCAAGAGTAATAATGCATTTTTAAGTCCCCATCCAATTTCTACAATTTAAATCCACAATTTGGGGTATAAGAAAGAGATCTCTGGGCTGGTACGTAGAAACCTGGGTTTTTGACTAAGCTCTTTCATAAATGAATTGTGTGCTTTTACAACTGAAATGTATAATATAGAACTCTTTTAATCTTTTAATCTCTCTATGTCTCTCTCTCTATATATACACACACACCCACACATACATATGTTTTACTTCTATAAAATGGGAAATTATTGTTTATATGGTCTACCTCTCAACTTTATTTCCCAGAAATATTATGTGTAAAATAATGCAATAGAGAAAAGAAATTTAGTTTAATTTAGATTCTGATGCTACCTTTTGACTCTTATACCAAACACAATGAAATTCTGAGCCATTCCTGGCAAGTGAACATTAGTAATTTGGGGGTATAATTTTTAATTATTGTCATGCTTTTGCTCAACAGCCTCTAAGAATTTCTGGATAATCTGTGCTCAATACCCCTTAGCTACACATTCGAGTGCTCCATTATCTGGTCCTATTTTTATTTTGTCATAACTCTTTTACTTACTATTCCCAATTGCTAATGCTTCCACTTTAGTTATAAAGGTCTACTCAGGTGGCTCCAAATTATGAAATTTCCACATCGTCCACCTGTTTTAAAAGCTCTGTAGTTTCAACTACTGCTTTTCCTTCTGGGATGAATGCAAGACCCACACTGATCAGTAGGTTTTCTTTGACTACTCCTGTTGCCAAAAATCTTACATCGATGCTTAGACAAGTCAAAAACTATACACATCTTTTTAGGGCAACAATAATATTTCTTCATAATATTTTATGGTGTCATGTTAAATTTTCATTTAAGTCTTCTAATATTATTTGACTTTTCAGATATGTATGCACATTCTTGTGTCTTTCGTTTTATTTAAAATCCTTTGTAGTCAGAAATGGTAGTTGTTTTTTTACCACATCCTTCCCCATCTTCTCCAGGCCTAACATATTGCAGACATTCAAAATTTGATAGTACATGAGTGGAAATGCAAAGTACCAGATCTAGTATGTTGTTCTTAATTAATATCTAAATGTGGCTGATTATCAGTTTTTAAATAATTCTAAGAATCATAAAATCATCAAGATTTCAGAAAAAAAATCTAGTTTAATGTACATCAATTTTCACAATAACTTTGACTCTTCTAACTTAAAGTTTCATTTATTCTTTCTGAGGAGCATACCTAGTCTCCGGTTGACATTCACCCCTACAAACTAGAATGGCCAAACCAGTTGTTAAAATATTTGAACACTTTTCTATAAGTTAGCAAATAGCTGCTACCTGAAACCTCCCAGCTGACCCACCAATATCCTAGTCTCCCATGCCTGTGCGCCCCCTCCCCATCTCCAGGTCCTAGTGATCCCTACTATCCAACAAATAAAGGCATATTCCTTGTCATAACATGGGACCTCCAGGATTCTGCGTAAGTGCTATGGCTGTGTCCATTCTGATTGATCGATGTCCATGCTCTACAGGTTAATTGTTTCTGACTATATTCTCCAGAATCAGAATGCATAATTTATAAGTAGAAAAACTGAAATATAATCCTATAAATCCTTTTCCACTCCCATAAGTGATAGGCAAAAGTGACCCTTGTAAGCACAAGGTAGAAGATGTCATGAATAGATATTTACTAAGAACCTATTACTTTCCAAGCACTGAACTATTTTTGTGTCTACCCTTTCTGGGCCCACCTCTAATTCAGTAAGATTCTCTTCTTTGGGCAACAATAATTTTCTTTCTGTGAAATGGAGACAGGCATATAAACTTCATAAGCTTTAGAAGTATTTGCACTGTATGACAGTTATTTACTTGTCTGTTTTGCCTACTAGGATGTGAGTCCTCGAAGTCAGGGCAGTGTTTCAATTATCTGTGTACAACCAGATTTTAACATAATGGCAGGCACACAGTTGATTTTTTTTAATATAACATTTTTACCATATTCCTCATACCAAAATACTACTACTATTATTTTCTTTCATATAATTAAAAATTTTTTATTTGAGTATAGTTGACCCATGTTACAGTAGTTTCAGATGTACAACATAGTGATTCAGCATCTCTATACATATATTATGCAAGTGTAGCTACCATATGCATTTTTAGATGAATTGGTTGAGCATCAATTATTCAATGGATTGATACATTTGAAATGCTTAGCATGTTTATTCTCTTACTCCATCTAATATTTTTCCAATAATTCTCTTAGCACCTGATTTTACTATCTCTCCTGTGATCCTCACATTTCAGGGGGTCAGACTCCTTGAGATACAAAGCCTCCACCTAAAGACTCAATTATAAACAATAAGATACACTGGTAATAGAAAAAAGAACCTTTGCATAATGCATTAAAATTAACCACTTTTTCCACAAAATATCTAATCTAATGATCTGAATCTAATTACCAAACATTATACTTTCAAACAGCATAATTTTTCCCATTCCTGACTTCATAGGAAAAGCCTTTCTACTACTATCCAAATAAGTATGGCCTGGCAATGTTTCATCAAGCCTTTCTCAGTATCTATCATAGTTTCAAAAACTGAGGATTGCCAATTTGGTCACAAACCTTCAACTAAAAGAACAAAATAGGATGCTTCCTTCCTTGAATTCAAGCAATCAATCCTAATACAGAAGATCTGCCCACTTGGGAAGCCAATCTTACCTAATAGCAAATACTAAAAAAGGTGAGAGAAAGAAAAAAGTTAGTCACAAATTTAAAGGCATCATCCCATATTTTTCTTGTAAACAAATATTTTTTAAATGATATGCCTGCCTATCTCTGCCCTCACCATTATTCCCTCTCTACCCTATAACCCAAGCAAGAATAATGGAAAAGAGAAACAAAAGATAAATCAGAACAGATGAACAAAGAAAATTCCTGATTCCCAAGAAGCAAGTAAGTATAATCCAAGAGCTTCTCTTGATATGAACATTTTTTACACCTGCTTCCTTGAACTAATGATTGAGAAAATCAAGTCTGTCCTGATGTGGTGTTTGGGACAACACCTACCATGGGTTTTCATTCACAGCTCATAAACAACAGGGTACTGAAAACTATTATAGCCAATACTTAATTAGTCATGCCAGGGAAAGTGAAGTGAATTTGTTAAATAGCATTTCACTATTTTGAAACAATTTTAGATGTGCCTGGGTGACTCAGTCAGTTAAGTGTCTGACTCTTGATTTTGGCTCAGGTCATGATCTCAGGGTCCTGGGATTGAGCCCCTCAAAAGGCTCTACAAACAGTGGAGAGTCTGCTTGAGGATTTCTCTCCCTCTCCCTCTGCCCTTCCCCTCTCCCCACCCCCAGCTCACACTCTCTCTCAAATAAATAAATCTTTAACAAAAATTTTTTAGACTTTCTTTAACTATGTTAGATGTTTGATATTTCTGTCAATTCTCTTTTCTAGGAGAGGCACGTGGAATTCATAAATGCTTACTGGAGGCATTAGAGCAAATATGCTGAAAATCAAGTATTCTGGAATCTTCCAACCAGGTAATCAGGCATTAAATAAAGAAAAGTTGATTTTTTTTTTAAAGATTTTATTTATTTATGTGACAGAGAGACAGTCAGTGAGAGAGGGAACACAGCAGGGGAGTGGGAGAGGAAGAAGCAGGCTCCCAGCGGAGGAGCCTGATGTGGGACTCGATCCCGGTACGCCGGGATCACGCCCTGAGCCGAAGGCAGACGCTTTAACGACTGCGCTACCCAGGCGCCCCAAGAAAAGTTGATTTTTAAAAACCATTTCCCTAGAGTTGTTTCTCTTAAATCTGTTCTCAAATTGTTTTCCCTTTTAAAGAATCTTCAAATATGAATCCACATAATGAACAAAATCATGTATTGCCTTAAAGTGATGCATTCACTATGTGAAATCTTTTCAATATATTTCATGTTAATCTTCATTTTCAACTGAGAAAAGGATTATCTAATTCTAATTGCCCCTCAGATATTGAATCTATGTTCATATTTATTAATACATGATAAATAATATATTTTGTTTGGACATTTTCAACAAATTTGGAGGGTATGCCTAGGCTATTGTTGGGTGGCCTACCTAAAATTTACTCTCAGAGATACCTGGTGCTCACCATTATACATACTGTTCTCTTATTCCTGGGCACACAACTAAAATACATTTCCCAGTCTCCAATGCAGTGAGATATAATGATGTGCCTGATTTCAGATCAATGGAATGTGAATGAAAGACATGTATATACTTCTAGGCTTTGCTTATAAAATCCTACCTCATGTGAGTCTTTCTCTATTCTCCCATGCATGGTCTGAATGAACAGGACTCCAAGGCCACAAGATGGAAGGAGCCTGCCTTCCATAAGGCATGGCACAAATACCTGGCAAACTACAGAATTTTGATAAGTAAGAAATAAGATTTTATTATGATATGTCACTGAGATTTTGGAGACTGTTAGAGCAACTCAAATTACTATAACAAGTTTGGCCATTCTTTTTTTCTTTCATAAACAGAAAAGTGGCACATCACTTTAAGGATGTTAATGTTATATTCAAAAAATTCCAGTATTTGAATTCTACTTTAATTTTATACATCTGAATCCCAAACACTCATTAATCCCTCACAAAGTGAATGCCATCGGAGGATATACAAATCTTAGCTTCATATGAGTAAAAGCTAACATTAAGGGACGAGAAGAATGAAAAGATCTAAAAATCTCTCTAAAGGAGATAATTATCTGAAAGTCAGTCTAAAGAGGCAGTCTCTTCTAGGAGCCAGGTATAGTGCTGTCCTTTGTGAAGAACACTTGGGGGGAGGCCACTGGCAGAGGTACACTCTCATAAGGGCAAACAAGATTAAAAACAGTTGTAAAAATATTTGAGCCACCAAAGATACAGTAATTTTTAAAAAACAGCTATATCCAATGTATAGTATGCTATGACCCCCCCCTTTGCAGAGTCTAGCTCACAGGACATCTGACTGAGACATTTAAAAAGACATGTCAGTAAGAATTAAAATGTTATGGACAAAGCAAGACATGATTTGAAAATAATGGCTTTGGGGACGCCTGGGTAGCTCAGTTAAGCATCTGCCTTTGGCTCAGGTTATGATCCCAGGGTCCTGGGATGGAGTCCCACATTGGGCTCCTTGCTCAGTGGTACCGTGCTTCTCCCTCTGCCTGTCACTCCCCCTGCTTGTGCTCTCTCTCTTTCCCTCTGACAAATAAATAAATAAAATCTTTAAAATAAAAGAATGACTTCAAATTAAGTATGCTGAAGAAATTAAAAATCTGCTGAATACCTAGAAATTTTTTTGTCAATACCTAAAACAGGACAATGAATCTAAGAATATATGCAATTACATTGTTAAATCATGTCAGAACCATTGACATTTTTTATTGAGACAAAATCCAGAATCTAGAGATTTAAAAATAACATAAAACCATATAATGGTATTTTTCAATGGAATACAATAAAGGAAAACCTCTTACTTATTCCTGAGTGTCTCTGAATCCCTAGAACTTCCCCCCATTGCTTTGCTTTCATAGGTCAGAAGTTACCAGGAAGAATCTGTGACATGACCCTTAGTAAGTCACAAGATGAAATTCTAAAATGCAGGCTGTTTTGCAATTGAGCTGCTTCTTGCATGGGCATTTCTTTATGTGTATATAGTAGGGTCTTACTCTTACTTATAGGAATTCCAGATAGAATGAAAGCAAACGTGGCATACAGGGAAGCCATAATTTGTTTAAATTATTGCAATAATAAAAAATTTAGTAATATTAATACCATACTTCATTGATTCTCAAACACACATTTTCCCATATTTTAACATTTCTGAAATCAGGATCTCTTCTAATAGATGGCATCTTATAATCTCTGCCAGATAGGGGCTGATTTTTGTCTAAAAATACCTTTTACTGAAATCTGGAAGACAAGACAGTGCCAACTTCAAAATTGGCATATTGAATGTCCATAATCAGGAAGAAAATACTGGAGATGATACTGGAATACTGTTTTAAGAAAGGCAATAATATCAATACTACTGATGACACAAAGGACGATATGTGTGACAATTCTGAATTTTAAAAGTGATTCAGAAGACTTGAACTTTGAATGCAAAGATGTTTGAGGAGTATAACAAATGTATTTTGTTTATATTTTCTTTTTACACGAATGCCCAAGAGTAATTTTTAAAATATGTGTAAATGAGTCTAAAATAGCTCTTTTATTAAGCATAAAATTAAAATTCTAAGCAATAAGAAAGCATTATGTCACAGTTTAGTTAGAATATTTTTCTTTCTTGGTAGTATTTAAGGTACATCTTCCACTAGACAGAATCTTAGATTTGGTGAAATCTAAAAATAAAGCTACTCCTTCAGTACAACAGAAGGGGTTAGTTCATTAGCAAGTATATTTTTGAATAAATTTTTCTAGGAAGGTTTAAGTTCACACTGAATTTATATATATACATGATATAACTAGAGCACAATGAGATCGAACAACTCTAAAACCGGTCTAATTACTTTGTAGTCCTAATAAATCTCTTTCCATATTGATTTATTTAATTTAATTTTATGCAAAAAATTCAACTACCTAATTTTTGTGTTTGTGTTTATGTCCTGTGTGTATAGTCATAAAGCAATCAAATTTCAACAGTGTTCTGCTTGACTGGTATACATTGAAATATCAACAGCTCTAACCTTACAAATTCGTTTGCAAAATAGCACTCATTTTCCTAGCTGCAGTTAAAATAGCAAAATTTAACATTCACCCAAATCTCTGAGCAAATAGAACTCAACACAGAATCACTTTTTCCATGAATGTCTGTAACAGATGATTAATGAGCTATATTATTACCATGTACAATAAACAGTTGAGAAAGCACCTCTAGAAAAAATAATATAAAAAATAATATTTGATTTTTTGTGGCAAGAATTTGAGATTTTTCACATCAGAAATGGTCAGTATCTGAAATAAGTTCATACAAAAACACTTTAATAAGCTTAGAGTATTCATAAAATAATCCCATGAATGGGGTGCATGTGTTAGAGTCAGTATTGGGCTAATTAAAAATCCTTTGGCTGTTCTACAAAATCAACTAGAATAAGGTGGGAAATTGTGTTTATGACTAGGGGGAAGAGTTATCTAAGATTAAAACTCATGTTCAACTTGGAAAAAATGTCGATCTGCCTTTAAACACTAAAATTAAATATTTTGTCTACATGCTACTTTTCTATGATCTGTGTAGAAATAAGCACAGCAATCTGAGGAACAACTGGGTCATTATTCCATAGTCTTTGATCTGTGCTAAGTATGTAATAAAATCAGGCTTCAAAACGCATTTACTGTCAGCGATACATTTCCCTTAATGGAATCTTCGTTAAATGCTTTATGTTACTCCTCATTTTGGTTCAAGATGTTATCACCATTTCTCAGAAAGGAGTCCTCAGACTGAGGAAATCTCTTTAGTTAGTTGTACTTTGCTGGTGGTAATGTAAATGATACAGCCTATTTGGAAAACAGTTTGGCATAAACATAGTTACCATAAGACTCAGCAATTCTACACCCAGGTTAAACCCTAGAGAAATAAGAACTGTCACACAAAAACTTGTTCATGAATGTTCATAACAGCATTGGTCATTATAGCTATAAGGTGGAAATAACCAAAATTTCCATCAACTGATAAATGGATAAATAAAATATAGCATAACCAAATAAGAATATTATTTAGCAATAAAAAGGAATGAAGTACTGATACATGGTACTATATGGATAAATGTTGAAAACTCTATGCTACATGAAAAAAAAAGCCAGTCAAAAAACACATATGTTGTATAATTCCACTTACATGTAAGCCCAGTATAGGCAAATCCATATAGACCAAAAGCAGATTATTGGTTTCCAAAGACTGAGAGAGTTGGAAAGAAATGAGAAGTCACTGTTTTGGGATATGGAGTTTCTTTTTAGGATAATGAAAATGTTCCAAAATTGATTGTGGTAACAGTTGCACAACTCTATGACTACACTAAAAACTACTGAATTGTATACTTTAAAATGATGAATTTTATGGTATGTAAATCATTCCTCAATTTTTTAAATCTGTAACTTAAACGTATTTGCAAAGTTCTTTTTGCTCGTAAAAGAACATATTCACAGGTGCCAGGGATTATGATGTAAACAAATTTTAGAGGCCATCATTCTGCCTACCACATTTGGATTGTATGAAAGGAACTGAAACTGAGACAGTCAGAGAACTTGCTGTCCTCTGTGAGTAGCAATGTACCCCTAAAGTGTGTGGGGCTATTCAGTGAGCAAAACAAGTTACAGAGTAATGTGCATAGTGGGTATTCACTTTAATAAAAACAAACAATAACTATGCATGCATATGTTTATATTGTATTTATATGTATGTTTGGACATGCTTCATTTGTAATTTTTATGGAGATGCATTTCTTCCTTCCTGATTTTTTTACCCGGGCTGTTGTTTCATTCTCTTCAGATGTTGTAAACTCCCTGATATACTGATCATAGTCAGTGTAGCCTCTGCGTACAACTGATGGTTACTTCTTCCCGGCTGTAGCAATGTTTATATTGTCCTTTGCAATGTCAAAAGGCTTCTACCCATGTCTAAAATCCTGCTAAGCTTTACAATCTGACCTCTCATACATTTCCTTTTGAGTACTCACTTGCATCCAGCCAATGAAAATCTCCATTTTCACAAATTACAAGAAATTCTTCTTTATTTTTTTTAAAGATTTTATTTATTTATCTGACAGAGAGAGAGCACGCATGCACAAGTAGGCAGAGGGGCAGGCAGAGGGGGAGGGAGAAGCAGGCTCCCTGCTGAGCAGAGAGCCCAGTGTGGGGCTTGGTCCCAGGACCCTGGGATCATGACCTGAGCCCAAGGCAGACTGAGCCACCAAGGCACCCCCAAGAAGTTCTTCTTTAACACTCTTGCTGTACTTGTAACCAAATCATTTATATGCTTTTTAACAGGCATCATGGGCCCAAACTTTTCACCTTAACATGAATTAATGGCAGAAAGATCACAGACCATGTTGGGATAAATAAACAGTTTTGAAAATTTAAAAAGAAAAGAATTGGCTCATTGGCCATCATGTAAGCCAGAAAAAGCATGAGAAAGAACACTAGTATTTATGGGCCTAAAGCCAGAAAACAATATGGACTAGTCACTCTTATAATCCTTTGATCATGCTCCCTGAATTACAATGGATGACTCATCATAAAGAAGTAAATAAAGACGTAAATAGTGCTTTTTGGTACTACAATGGATCTATCTACCTAGTAAACCACTTTGCTAAATGACCAACATTATAGACCGTCCTAAGGCAATAAGACTGGGAATGTATTGGTCTGAAAATTGCAAACCTCTCAATGATTAATTCATATTAGCCCATCAGCAAACCATTTAACTATTTGGCAAACGGTCCTTATACTACACACATAAGTAATTAGCCATCTTGTGGTAAGCCATACACGTAATACCCAACCTGTGTGTGCACAGGCTAAGGTTATACACGTTGATTACTTCTCCCTGCCACCCAAACAGTAAACTTTTTTCACATTAAATAGTACCAATTAAAGATAAACCAACTTAGGGGCACCTGGGTGGCTCAGTCGGTAAAGTGTTTGACTCTTGATTTCAGCTCAGGTTATGATCTCAGGGTTGTGAGATCAAGCCCCACAGCAGGCTTCGTGCTGTGTATAGAGTCTGCTTAAGATTCTCTCTTTCCCTCTTCCTCTGCTCCCCCCCATCTCATGCACGCCCATTCTCTCTAAAAAACAAACAAATAAATAAAAATAAACCAATTTATAACCTATTGCTGATTCAGTAATGCCTATCCTCCATTATTCAATATTTCATAGGAATTTAGTTATATTTCCAAAAAATATTCTGCTACCATTCAGTCATCTTTCCTCACAATAATGTTGTGAGATTGTTGTCTATAAGAAATAAGAAAAAGGAAATAAATTAGTGTCTTGAAGAGATATCTGCACCCCCATGTTTAATACAGCATTATTTATAATAGCCAAGATACAGAAACAATCTAAGTGTCTGCAGATGGATGAATGGATAAAGAAAATATGGAACATATACACAATGGGATATTATCTAGCCTTAAAAAAATATTCTGCCACTTGTGACATCATGGATGAACCTGTAGGACATTATGCGTAGTGAAATAATCCAAACATACAGAAAGCAAATACTGTATAATCTCATACAGTGGAATGGGTCTTATATTGTGGAATCTAAAAATGTGAACTCCATATTATTTCTTACAACTGGATGTTACAACTTCAATTTGATTAAACTGCAAATTTTTGATGTAAGATGTAAAAAAAAAAAAAAGAAATCAGAAAAAAATGTTCAAGTAAATTCGTCCATTGCCCCCCTCACAATTTTGGGTTAGAACTTAGCATCTTGGATACATATTAGTTATGAAAATCACCAAATCTCCCATTTCATAATATATCAGATTAAAACAGCAAAACCCAAATTTATAAGGAAGATAGTTTCACCTGCTTAGCATTCACTAAATATTGCTTACTTGTCATCAACAAATCTAGATTTGTTAGAGCAGAAGTCAATAAAACTGCTCGCTCTGATTCAATTCCAAAATTTGTTGAATATGTATTAGACGACAGGAAGCACAAAAGCAAAGTTATACTCTCTACCGTCAAGTTTATTTGGGCAACAGCCATGCACTCACTGAGGCAATAAGACTGGTGAGAGGTGAACAAGGTGATATGAAACAAAAAGGTGAGAGGTGATTTATTCTACGTAGGGTAGAGGTAAGGGGGTGGAATCATAGAGGTGAACAAGGTGATATGAAACAAAAAGGTGAGAGGTGATTTATTCTATCTAGGGTAGAGGTAAGGGGGTGGAATCATAGAAGATTACCAGAATAGATATCATTTAAGCAAGATCTTGCCTTTCAAGATGAGTAAGATTTCACCAGAAGGAGAGTGAAGGAAAGGACATTTCAAACAAAGAAAACAGTAAGGGGAAAAAATAGAAATTAATATAAATATTTATAATAAATATAAAATTACATGGTATATTCACAGAATCCTAAGTGGAGAGCCGGTATATATTTATTAAAATATATTGGGAAAGATGGTGGAGCTCTTCTCTTCTTCTTGAAGTATTCAATATATCATTAGAATCATTAATGTGTTCTTACGTGATGTATCTCTGACCTGTCCTTATGCACCAATGGAACTGGCAGAAAGCAGAAATGAGACAGGGAGCAAGAGCAAAATGGTGACAACGTGTGGACACACTCAGTACACTAAGAGGACAAAGAGAAACCAGAGAGTGACCCTGGTAGGAGGTCTGTAGAAGCAATGGAGGGGGAAAAAAAAAGATAAAAGAGAAAGCAAAACGGATCTCAGGGGTTCATGAAGGTAATGCAAGCAGTCTTTTGGCCACTTGCCCTGCTAAAAATAGAAGCATCACTAGAGACA